>NC_081842.1:190319072-190619072 GCF_963259705.1 Myotis daubentonii | reverse complement strand
TATGTTAGAGGGACACAGGTCAGGGGGGCAACAAAGGCATGGCTGGGGCCTGAGTAATGACAGGCTGGGTGGAGAGGGCACTGGTCCGGTGAGCAGGGGACTGTGGAGGGCCTGGTGTGCAAGTCAAGGCCAGAGTAAAGGGTTTAGGCCAAGCTCATGCCAGTTCTCTGGGTCAGGGACTGCGGAGAGTGGGTTAGTGCATACCTTCCTGGCACTGGCTTCCTCTCCAGCCAGATCCACAAGAACAGCCGTAGGGGTCTGGGAGGCAGAAGGTGAGGCCCCGGCAGCCTGATGTACTTGGGCACTGCTCCTGGCAGCTCTGTCCAAAATGGCCCTCTCTGCAGGCTGGGAAGAGGCCATGTGGTGTAGAGGTTTCTGTAGGTCCCAGGGTACGGGACCTACTTGGTACTCTCTCATCCTTCAAGCTCCATCCCCATGATTCAAGGGTCTTTCTTCCCCCAGACAGGCATCCTCTCCTACCTAGGTCCTAGCTCCCCCTCCTCCTTACCCTTCTCGCAGCGGGTGCCAGTGAATCCAGGGGGGCATACACACTCGCCATCCTGGTCATGGCAAACACCTCCATGCAGGCAGCCTGGGCATTCCTTGGTACAGCCTGGTCCCCAGCGCCCTGGCCCACAGCCTGGAGGAATGTGCTTTCAGCAGCTGACCCTCACGCACCTGACCGCACCTGACCACTGCTGCCGAGGGCTGGGGCAGCCCTGGGGACCCACAGGAAGTACCCACAGGGCTCCCAACCTCCCACACCAGCCACCACCCCTGCTCCTAGCCCCTAACCGCGCACGATGAGCCGAAAGAAGGCACTGCCCAGGGGGCTGGCTTCCAGGTAGGTGGCACTGTAGATGCCGCTCATTGGTGGCTGTGCATTTGGGAGCTGCAGCAGGAACCGCCCATCCTGGGCCTCATGCCAGTCCAGGGTATAGAAGTAGGATCCTGAGGGGGCATAAGCGGGTCAGGGGCCTCAGTACCACGCGAGAGCTGGTGTCCCCTCCCTCTGCTCATCTCTGCTCTGGCCGAATCAATGTGCATCATGCACATCAAAGCACAGAAAGTGTTAGTACCCAAAAGCCAGAAAGCTGGGGAGCATCCTCCCATCATATCCACCAGCCAGTAAAGCACAGTCCTGCTCAGTCTGTCTCCTCTCACCTCCAAAAGCATCCTCTTCTCACCAGGCCCACTGCCACCCGCCACCCTGGTCCCCACTTTCCACTGCCTCCTAAGTGGTCGGTCTCTCTGCTTCCTGTCTCCCCCTTTCCCATCTGCCCTCTACTCAGCAGCCAGTGTGTATTTTTCTGCAACAAAGCCCGCTGCAGCTCCCTGCTTAACCTCTTCAGTAGTTCTCCACTGCCCTCAGGGTAATGCCCTAGCACATCATTTTCTTCACCCTTTGGCTACTGCATAGCCCTCTGGCCCCATACCTCTCCACAGCCTGCCTGCCTCCTAACATTCCTGAATTCCTGAACTGCTGGTTTCTCTTCCTGCCTTTGCTCTCCCTCCTTCTTTGGCCAATTCCCATTCCTCCTTTAGGGCACAGTTCAGGTGTTACCTACTCTGGGATTTCTCTCAGGAGCTCTCCCTCCAGGACCTGCAGACTCTAATATTAGACAATTGTGCCTGCCCCATGCCCTGCTTGGCTCTTTGCTTAGGACTGAATGGAGACTCTAGAGAGCCCGGGTCTACCTGACTATCCACATCACTTCAGAGGGCTTGGAGCTCAGGAGGCAAACCCCTTGACTTCAGGAGTCCAGGGACCCAAAAGGCAGTCAAAAGGCTGTGGGTCTGAGGGTCTCTGGGACCGTAGGGGAAAACAGCTTCCTCCATGGGATGGCTGAGTTCCCCAGGTGTGGCCAGGCCCCAGCACACATCTGGACAGATCTAGACTTTCCCTGTACTAGGACTTGGTTACCAGTTCTCCCTCATGGGGCTGCTGCTCCTCGCCATCTGGGCTCTGTGCCTGCTAGCTCCTAGGGGAGAGTCATAGGGGAAGGCTTAACATAATGCTAATTTGGGGGTGACAGGGGAGTAGGCAGGTGACCATGATGCCACCCGTCCTCTGGGTGCTGGAGGACAGTTTGGACCTAGAGATGGATGCAGGTGCTTTCATGGACCCGGTCCAGGACATATGGGGGCCCTGGAGATTGGCCAGGGGGGTAACAGGTATATGGGAATGACGGGTAGGTAAGGGGTGGCCATGGAGGTGTTGGGGTGTCAGATCTATGGGTTTACCTGCCCGACCAGCTCAAATGCGCCCCTTACCATTGCTCTTCCAGATCACATCTGTCTGCTTCTCCTTGAGCACACGCGCGGAAAGCACAGCCGTGTCCCCTTTGTTCACCGTGTGTGTGACTTTGTCGGGGAGCAGCTGGGCTGCGGGGTGGATGGAGGGTGCGGTCAGAGGTCAAGGGCAGCCCGTCCTCTCCCTCCTGACAGCGGGCCAGACTCACCCCCAGGGCTGTTGTGCACGTAAAGGACGCTGGTGCGTCGGGACCCGGAGCCGCCCACGCAGGAGAAGACGCCCACCAAGTCCGAGGGCTTGGAGAAGCCGCGCAGCGTGATCCGCTGCGAGCCGTTGCGGGCCAGCTGCGGCGGGGGCCGGGGCCGGGGCGTGCGCACGATGCGGTCGTCCTTCTCCAGCAGCAAGGCCTGGCCCCAGGCATCCGAGCCCCTGCCAGCGCCGACCTCCCCAGACACACAGGTCAGGTAGAACCGGTGCGGCTCCAAGCGGCGCAGGTCGGCCAGCAGCGTCAGGTCCACTGCTGCACCTGGAAAGGGACAGCAGTCCTGGGATCTGACGGGGTCCCCAGGCTCCCTCCCTCCCCCTCTTCCCCACCTTCAGGCTCTGCACTTGAGCAGGCATTTCCGTCCCCAGCCCTTCCTGACCCTTCCGGGTGCACTGACCCCTTTCCTTTCAGCCTCTTTATCCTAAAAGAGCAAAAACAAAGCCCCCTCCTTTCTCCGGCCAGATGGCTTCTCTTTACAGCCCAGCTCTGGCAAGAATGATCTAGGCCCTCTGTCTCCTTTTCCTTTGTATTCCCTGTCAGTCCCCTTTTCCTGACCTGTCTCTCAAATGGCTCTGCCAAGGGAGCCGCTCTCCCTGCCCCCCCTGCACTCTCCCTGCCCCCCACTAGGAATGTGCAGGCTGGGAGAGCCAAGGAGAATCGAGCGCTGGCAGAAATCTAGACGTGTTTGCAGTGCTGGGATTTAAGGCCGGAAAGGCTGGGTTCTGCAGCCAGGTGGTTGTGGGGCAGAAAGGAAGAGAACTGTGGGCCCAGCAAAAAGCCAGAGACAGAGGCCAGGCCTGGGCAGGCGCCGGCCAACGTGCAGAGACACAGGTGGGCCCCAGGTCTTTGTCTTCCATAGAACTCCGGGCCTTGCTGGAGAACAGACATGGACACACCTGTCAAATGCAGGGCGCCTTGCAGGGAAGCACAGACGATGGGTGCCTCACCCATTGCAGGGCATGAAGAGATGCCTTCTGGGAGATGGAGACCTCCCTGGAGGGTCTTAAAGCTGAGCAGGAGGACATAGAAGGGTGAACAGAATAGCGAGGGGATAGGTCAGTGGTAGGAAAGGGTATTCTAGGCAGAGGGCACAGCCTGAGTAAAGACATGGAATGAAAAATATTATGGTACGGAGAGGGCAATGCCCAAATTCAGTGCGGCTGGGGCATGCAATGTAAGGCAGAGAGTGGGAGAAACCAAGTAGAGCCAGAGTCCAAGCCTGACTATGTGGAGCCCAGACTCCTCAGCCCATGACCCCATACCTTTCCGAGCCCTTCCTTCTCTGTCCCTGCCTGCTAACTGCCAAGTAATTAGTTTAAATGCCTCTTAGCTTATCCACTAATATTCTTCCTAAGTCTACCAAGGGTAAATGAAGCTAGCATTTGATGACCGCCTGCCATGTGCCAAGCATCTGATTTCCAAGGAATCCTCACACCCTTCAGTGAAGTTGCTGTCTTTCCATTTACAGAGGAGGGTGATAATTATTCTACAGGCTTCCTTGAGCATCTCATTCTTTGTTATTATTGTTGTTGCTGTTGTTTTTAATATATGTGTATTGATTTCAGAGAGGAAGGGAGAGGGAGAGAGAGATAGAAACATCAATGATGAGAGAGAATCACTGATAGGCTGCTTCCTGCACACCCCCCACTGGGGATTGAGCCCACAACCTGGGCATGTGTCCTTGACCAGTATCAAACCTGGGGCCTTTCAATCCGTAGGCTGACGCTCTATCCCAGCCGTGGGCAAACTACAGCCCGCGCGCCGTATCCGGCCCGTTTGAAATGAATAAGACTAAAAAAAAATAGACCGTACCCTTTTATGTAATGATGTTTACTTTGAATTTATATTAGTTCACACAACCACTCCATCCATGCTTTTGTTCCGGCCCTCCGGTCCAGTTTAAGAACCCATTGTGGCCCTCGAGTCAAAAAGTTTGCCCACCCCTGCTCTATCCCCTGAGCCAAACTGGCTAGGGCAGTTCTCTCTTTTTTTGGCTTTAATGTCACCTCTGAGTCAATAACCCTGGGACAGCCTCTCAGCTTGGGCTTGCTTGTCCATCAGCCTTTCTCAAACCTGCGTCGTCGTCTTCTTTATATATATATTTTTAATCCTCACCCGAGGAGATTACATATATTATATATAATTGATTTGAGAAAGAGAGAAAGAGAGAGAGAGAGAGAGAGAGAGAGAGAGAGAGAGAGAGAGAAACATCAATGTGAGAAACATTGATCAGTTAACTCCTGTATGTGCCCCAACTAGGGATATAACCCGAAACCTAGGTATGTGCCCTGACCAGGAATCAAACCTGCAACCTTCTGGAGTCCGAGATGACCCTCCAACTGAGCTACCTGGCCAGGGCAAACCTGCCTCTTTTCAGTGCTCCCTGACTCAGCGGATGGCACCAGCCACCTGAGACACACACTTCGGAGTCATCTTATACTCCTACTGTCATAATATTTAATGTTTATTGGAGGTCAATTGTACGCCAGGCACTTTACTTATGTTCTCTCATTTTATCATACTAACTATCTGGGGAGGTAGGTGTTATTACCCCAATTTTATAGCCAGGGAAGGAAGACTTAGAGAAGTACTCGCCCAAGGTCATAATATTAGTAACTGGCAGAACCAGGTTGTCTGACTCTCAAGTCCACACCTTTAAGCATTATACCGTCTGCCCTAATCAGTCACAAATTCTGCAAATCCTGTCTCTTCAAAGCCTCTTGACTTTATCCCCATCTCCAAGCCCATCCTTGCTTAGCCCTCACCCTTACTCACCTTGATAGTCCCAACAGCTACACCCCTATTTTCTCAACACATCCTCCAAAAGTGATCCAGCTAAGACCTTGTGTCTCTCTAGCCTACCACCTTCCATGGCCCCTATTGCCCTCAGGACAAAGTGCAAGCTCTTAAGCCCCTTGCTGCTCACATGCTGCTCCTCCGGCTGTGTTCCCTTTAGGAACCTCCTCTCCCAGGTGCTTCCATGCCTCTAAGACTTGCATCTATTGCTGGCTGCCTGGAATGAAGACCGCTGGTCTCAGTTAAGTCTTTCATGACCCCCTTTTTATCTATTGCCCAAGGCAGAGTAAGCACTATTCTGGAGCTCCTTATGCCTATGTGTTTAACCCCCACTAGACTGTGAACCACTCAAAGACAGCCTGTGCGTTCTTTGGCCAGCACACTGAAGGAATCAGCTACCGCTTATTCAGAACCCCCTACCAAGTGCCTCACATTGTGCCAATCGCTCTGTGTAAATTACTTCATTTAAACCCCATAACAGCCATAGGAGGTCAGCATCAGTTAATCACTGTGCAGCTCTGGAGGCTGCCCACCACTTAGCACAGCCCCTGGAATATTGTTGTTTCTTGATGAATGTTTGTCAAGTGAATAATTAAATGAATGCAACACAAGGACCATATGATCACTCACTGAAAACTTTGTAGGCCCTGCTGTTCCCCACTGATCTCATGATCCAACAGTTAATGGCCCTTCCCCTCCCCTCCCCTCCCCTCCCCTCCCTTCCCCTCCCTTCTCATCCCCTAATTTAGCCCCAGGCTGCAGTGATTTCTAGTGCCTGATCCCATTATCTAGGTTTTCCTGGCCTCAATCCCACTTTCTAACTGATTACAATATGGATGAACTTGTTGACAGTGATGATAGAGTTTACTGGGGTAGAATCAGGGCCTTGGGGGGCTGGGTGCATCATGGGGAAGACTTACCAACATGAGAAGCCAGGAAGACGATGGGGAGCAGCAAAGGGGGCCCCAGCCAGACCATACTCTGGAGGCTGACCGGGCCACCAGGACAAGCTGGGCCCACGGTCAGTGACTCTGGGTCTGGCTGCTAAGCCTGTGCTAGTCAGTGAGTGTTGGTGCTGAGAGGAAGAGGAAATGAGATGGCTTGGGTGGGAGGGGTGGCCCGGGGGAGGGGTGGGAAGGACTTATCCTTCTTTAGGCCCCCTAGGCCCCCCAGTGTGATCTCCATAGGCTGGGGATGGGTGTGGCCTAGAAGGCCCAGGATTGGGGTCTAGAGGTGGGGGGAGGGTTGTGGTAAAGACAGACCTGGAGACTGTTCTTTGGGCCGATTTTTCTTTCCATCCCCTCTTCTCCTCTCAGTCCTTAGTCTTGCCAGCACACAGGAGGCAGGAAAGGGAGGAAGCCAGTGGCTTCCGCCTATTGAAGAGGGATGGGGAGGAGGATATTGTTCTGGGGTCTCCCCTCCCACTCAGCGCACACACACACACACACACACACACACACACAGTACAACCCAACGATTCCTCAACGATTCCTTATGTGCCCCAGGACACAGTTACATGGATATCCTATAGAGCAGTTCACGTATGTAACACAAGGATCTTTGTGGGCCCATGAATGTATGTGCTCAGGGGAACCAAAGAACTCACACTAGGACAAAAAGGACCTTCGATTCTATCTTGTGTAACTCTCATTTTACAGATGGGAAACTGAGGCCTGCAGTGCTTGAGGGTACTCTGAGGTTATGGCAAAGCTGGGACTTGAACTTCTGACTTAGTCGCTCCTCCCTGGCATGCATTAAGCAGACCCTGAAAGTCTTGCATTTATAGTCCTCAACTGAAGCCACTAACAGAGGCTTCAGCTCTTTGCCTGATGTCATTCGTTTTACAGCAAACCCTGCCTGTCCCTAAGTACTGGGGCCGCAGAAGTCTTCCCTGGGAATACACTCACTCTTGAGAGCTGACTACAGCCTGGGGCAGTCCCAGCCCCTTGGCAAATCCCCATGGATCTTGCGTTTGCTGTGCCCCCTCATCTCTCACTGCCCTGACACCACTGCTTCACCTGGCACCACCACTGGCAATTTCTAGAACAGACCATGACCTGCAGGTGTGGAATGCCTGCAGGGTGTGTGTGTGTGTGTGTGTGTGTGTGTGTGTGTGTGTGTGTGCAGGGAGCAGAGTGAGAGGTCTTGGAGTTATCAGATGTCTGGGGCTTGCTGGTGAGATTTATGGCCCCTCTGGCCTGGAATGGATGGTTGGGGCAGGGATGAGACCTAGTTCCAGCTTAGGTGTCTTGGGTTTGGAAGTCCAAACCCTTGCTCTGGTGCTGGAACATCTTCCCAGAGTCTGTTCCTGGGTGAAAACTGGACTTTCGTTTGCACCTGTCAGGTTCCAAATCACTGTCCTGGAAAAGCTGAGTCCCTACAGGGGGTTGAGCTGGCTTAGTCCTGGGGCTCTTCTGAAAATCCCGAAAAGACCCAGGAGAAGCTTTGACTCCTGGTGTAGCATGAAAAAGGACCAGAGAAGACCCCTACTCTATAGGTCTACAGACACCCCATTCCTGGGTCTGTGGGGAATAGGGATGGGAAGTGTGGTTGATGCCTTAGACTTTAGCTTGTCTTGGTGCCAAGATCTTTGAATTTGGCATGAGAACAGAGCAGGGAAATGCTGGGGCAGTTTTTCTGGCAGGGTTGTAGGTAGAGTACACTTTTGTGGAACTTTCTCCTTGGTTCTGGTGGGCCTGATGTTATTTTGTAAAAGTAAAGAGAGCACTTGGGCAACATCTCTTCTTGAAAATGACAGATCCTTCAGCCCTGGCTGGGTAGCTCAGTTGACTAGAGCATCATCCCAATAACCAAGGTGGGTTGTTGTGCATACATCCACCATTGCAATGGGAATACTTAAACCATAATGCACTCAACAAAGGAGCACCTAAATATATAAGCAAATCTTGATGGACATAAAGGGAGAAAGCAACAGTAATACCATCATAATAGGGGATTTTAACACCCCATTGACATCCATGGCTAGATCTTCTAGACAGAAAATCAACAAGGAAAGAGCGGCCTCAATGACACACTAGATCAGGTGGACTTAATTGATATCTTCAGAGCATTTCACCCCAAAGCATCAGAATATACATTCTTTCAGTGCACATGGAAAATTTTCTAGGCTAGACAACATGTTAGGACACAAAACAAGTCTCAATAAATTTAAGAAGATTGAAATTATATCAAGCAACTTCTCTGACCATAATGGTATGAAACTAAAATCAATCACAAGAAAAAAACCTGAAAAACACACAAAGACATGGAAGCTAAATGACATGTTGCTAAACAATAAATAGGTTAACAATGAGATTAAGGAAGAAATCAAAAGCTACCTTGAAACAAATGAAAATGAGAACACAACCACCCCCAAATCTCTGGGATACAGTGAAAGCAGTCCTATGAGGGAAATTTATAACATTACTGGCCTACCTCAAGAAACAAGAAAAATCTCAAATAAACAATCTAACTTTACACTTCAAGGAACTAGAAAAAGCACAACAAAGCCCCAAATTAGTAGGAGAAAGGAAATAATAAAAGATCAGAGTAGAAATAAATGAAATAGAGTCTAAAAAAAACCCACAATACAAAAGATCAGTAAAACCAAGAGCTGGTTCTTTGAAAAGATAAACAAGATTGACAAACCTTTAATCACATTCATCAAGAAAAAAAGGAGGATGACCCAAATAAATAAAATCAGAAATGAAAAAGGAGAAGTAAAAACTGACTCCACAGATACACAAGAAATTGTAAGAAAATATTATGAACAACTATATGCCAACAAATTGGACACATCCCACCAATGTAGGTTTGTTGTTGTTTGTCTGTTTGTTCTTTAGCACTTCCTTACTTCCTGGCACTAACAAGATACTCCAGGCTCATCTTGTATCCTTCCTGTTCAATTCTAGAATCAGCCGTCTCTGTAAGAAGCTCTGGTTTCTTTTGAAAATGACATTAGAACCCAAAAGTAGAGTGCCAGGTCTGCTCATTGACACTGGAGTGTCATTGCTTCTAGGCCCTCTTAGCTCACAGAGCAAGGAAATATATATGTTTATACCAATGTGTGAACATACACATATCTATAAATATTTTTTTTATTGCTTAAAATATTACAAAGGGTATTACATATGTGTCCATTTTCCCCCCACCCTAGACAGTCCCCTAGCCTCCCCTATCCCCCAGTGTCTTATGTCCATTGGTTATGCTTATATGCATGCATACAAGTCCTTTAGTTGATCTCTTACCCCCCCTACCTCCTGCCCCCCAACCCTCCCCGGCCTTCCCGCTGCAGTTTGACAATCTGTTTGAGGCAGCTCTGCCTCTGTATCTATTATTGTTCAAAAGTTTATAATGGTCTCTATTATCCATGAATGAGTGAGATCATGTGGTATTTTTCCTTCATTGACTGGCTTATTTCACTTAGCATAATGCTCTCCAGTTCCATCCATGACGTTGCAAATAAATATTTTTTATTTAGCAATTTACATTAAGCTAAGCATGAGTTCATAAGGATGCCTCCAACTCTAATTCATTACCACATGGGTCAGGGGCAATGTTTTTTGTTGTTGTTGTTGCTGTTGTTAATCCTCACCCCAAAAATATACATTTTTTCTATTTATTTTTAGAAAGAGTGGAAGGGAGGAGGAGAGACACAAAGAAAGAAACATTGATATTGATTGGTTGCCTCCTGCACGTGTCCCTTGCTTCCCACACGTGTCCCTACCAAGTCTACAACCGAGGTACGAGCCCTTGATCAGAATCAAACCCAAGACCCCTCATTCCACAGGCCAATGCTCTATCCACTGAGCCAAAGCATCTAGGGCAGGGGCAGTTGTTTTGTTTTGTTTTATCTCAGAACCATCCTCTCCCCACCAAAAACAATATCCATTCCTATTGTTTGTTTGTTTTTAAAGCATATTTTCAGAAATGAATCACATCTAATCATGAGAACTTATTCATAATTAGACCAAAAGTGCTTTTTGAAAATAAAAAAGGTTACTTTTTTAATGCCAAAAGTAAATGAAAAAAAGGTTAACACATGATTATCAGTGAATTCACCTCAAGGATCAGATTTATAAAAAGGCTACCTGAAAGAGAAGAGTTTTCTTCTGGTCAGAATAGCCAGGAAAACTCTGAAATAGATTAATGAAGCCCTATCAGAAAGCAAAATATGGCAGATTGTATTTTTCCAAATTGGCCACAACAGTCTGTTCTGTGCCACATGTTTTTCTTACAATGTGACCTTGACATTTGTCCCACTGAGAGGATTTGGATGGCACTGACTCGTCATCAGATGAATGCAGAGGATGTTATGCTGTGTGGGTCAGAAAGGTGAGGCGGCTTCTAGTTTGTTCTTGGAAGCACTTGCAATGGAACTCTGAGCTGCCATGTACACAGTCCAACTTCGCTGAAGCCACCGTGCTGAGAGGAAGTCCAAACTCGCTCATACAGAGAGACCACATTGAGAAATAGTGAAGCTACATGAGGAAAAAGAGAATCTCCCCACCAAGAGTTTCCTGAATTCCTGACTTGTGGAGACTGTGAGATATAATAAAACAATTGTTTTAAATGACTAAGCTTTGGGTGATTTATTTCACACCAATATTTGCTGGAACATGAAACATATTATATGTAAAGTCTCAATAATTAAACAATGTGGTACTGGCATTGAAATAGACCAATGGAAGAGAAAAACCAGAAATGGACCCAAATGCACATAGGAATTTAGCATACATAAAAAGTTGCATTTCAAATCAGCAGGAAAAGTTGGTCTTTTTAATAAATGATGTTGCAATAATTGGTTCCTGTCTGTAAAAAAATAAAGTTGGATCTATATTTTACATCCTGTATATTAAGATAAACTCCAAATGGGTCTAAGATTAAACCAAAAAAATCAAACCCACAAAAGAACTAGAAGAAAACCTGTGAATTACCTTATAACTTTGGAGTGGGTACCCTCTCTAACTAAGCCTCAAAATCCACAGACCTTAAAAGAAAAGATTAATCCCACTTCTAGGAATATGTCCCAAGGAACTAAAAACACCAATCAGAAAGGATATATGCACCCCTATGTTCATAGCGGCACAATTCACCATAGCTAAGACTTGGAAACAGCCTAAGTGCCCATCAGCAGATGAGTAGATTAAAAAACTGTGGAATACTATTCTACACAATGGAATACTATGCTGCGGTAAAAAAAGAAGAAATTCTTACCATTTGCAACAGCATGGGTGGAACTGGAGAGCATTACACTAAGTGAAATAAGTCAGTCAGAGAAACATAAATATCACATGATCTCACTCATTTATGGAATATAATGAACAACATAAACTGATGAACAAAAACAGATCTAGAGATAGAGAAGCATCGATCAGACAGTCTAACCCAGGGGTGGGCAAACTTTTTGACTCAAGGGCCACAATGGGTTCTTAAACTGGACCGGAGGGCCGGAACAAAAGCATGGATGGAGTGTTTGTGTGAACTAATATAAATTCAAAGTAAACATCATTACATAAAAGGGTACGGTCTTTTTTTTTTTTTAGTTTTATTCATTTCAAATGGGCCGGATCTGGCCCGCGGGCCATAGTTTGCCCACGGCTGGTCTAACCTCAGAGGGAAGGTAGGGGAGGGTGGGGGTAAGGGGGAGAGATCAACCAAAGGACTTGTATGCATGCATATAGGCCTAAACGGTGGACACAGACAACAGGGGAGTGAGGGGGAAATGGAGGGATAAGGACACATATGTAATACCTTAATCAATAAAGAAATTAAAAAAAGAAAAGATTAATGAAATTTATGGCATATATAAAAAGCCCTAAAAGTCAGAAATAAAAGACAAATGTCAAAAAATATTTATAACTCATATTATAGACTAGAGGCCCAGTGCATGAAAATTCATGCACTGGCGTGGGGGTCCCTCAGCCTGGCCTGCCCCCTCTCACAGTCCAGGAGCCCTCAGGGGCAGGAGGCGACCTACCAATCAGGGGAAGGCAATGCCCCATCACACCTCTGCTGCTGCCACTACAGGTAGCACAAGCCTTGGCCGGCCCTGGTTACCTGAGACTCGGACAGCCCTGGGCAGCTAGGCAGCCGACATCTGAGGGTTGCCTGTGCCTTGGGCCAGCCCTGGGCGAATGGGGGGATGAGGGGACTGGGGGACTCCGGAGGCAGGCACGCGGAGCGGCCAGGCCAGGCAAGCCCAGCCTTGCCACGCACCTGCCGCCCCGGCGGGGCTGAAGGGACTGGGTGCCGCCATCTTGTGGCTGTGGGCACGCCATCATTGAGGGTATGGCAGTCAACTAGCATATTCCCTCCTTATTGGCTGTGGGCGCTGCCATCATTGAGGGTGTGACAGTCAATTAGCATATTCCCTCCTTATTGGCTGTAGGCGCCACCATCTTTGAGGGTGTGACAGTCAATTAGCATATTCCCCCTTTATTAGATAGGATTAGGAATCAATAAAAGCATAAAATCCAATGGGCAAAGATTATGGAAAAGATAACATGTTAGCACATAGTCTTGCAGAAATGGTGGTGGAATTGAGACCCAACTGGGTGAAATTGTTATGCAAATTTTTCACACACACGCACACCCACCCACACACACACACTGGCGAAATTTAAGGCTGGGTTGACTTAGAGGAAGACAATTAAGCTCTCCAAGTTGCCCCTCAAAATTGACATCAAGGCCACCTGAAAAGAAGTGTCAAATAGGTCCTCTTCTAAGTAGCACAGGCTCCTTCCATGGAAGCCTACCAGACAAGGGTAGACTACCTGAGTGTCCATGCAGTTATTTCTCAAAATAAACAAAGTGAGAATCCCATCTTTGCTTTTTGGATTTAAGTTATGCTATTATATATAAACTGTGTAAGGCCAGTATGTGAAGTTGAATGCTGCTTTGTTTTCCTTGGTGATTTTAAAGGAAATGGGTAGTTCCAATATGCCTCCCCTCCCCCATTACATTCCTATGTTCTCCTAAAGCATGCCCTTGTGTCTTGGCTCCTAGAATATTCTGAAAAGCATTTAAGATATTTCTTTGTTATGTGCAACCCCAGATGCGGGTATCTGTATATATTTCATAAATGCTTTAACTCTCTACTGTTTGTCACAATTTCTTTGTGAAGAAATAAGTGAAATGTTGCCCAAACAACATTATAAAGTTTTCTTTTGGTTGGAATAAGCAACATGTTATTGAAATAAAATAAGCAAAAATTCCTAAGTCCTGTCTTTGCCTGAAATCGACTTTACCAATAAATAATTGTTCATGTTGATCAGCAAAGGAAAATAAAAGAAAAAGTAATACTTTACCTTTTTTCGGGGGGGCGGTTAATAGTTGGTAACAATGGTACTTTCACTTAACTTCAGTAGCAACTAAAGCCATATGTCAATTCAAAAACAGTTTTTGCTGTTCTTTCAGGAAATACTTCTATAGTGAGAGGAAGTTGTCAGCAGATGTTCTTGGAACACAGGCTGCAGCTCTGTTCCTGAAGGTAGCAGGTGAGCATGTGTGTTTTCACTCTGGGCTGAAAAGGTGTGCCAGGTGTTTATGACAAGCTGTAATGAAGACTGTAGAGTACTATTTGGAATCCATTGAGTCCTTTTTCCTTGTTGAAAAAAGAAAACTTCTGAAAACAAGCCCTATTTAAAGGAAGCCCCAGTTAATCCAACAAAGCTTTGAATAAATTCCCCTTTGTACAAACTGCTTGACAAAGACCATTTGGCCCCAAGGAACCCATTGAGGCCAGAAGCTGGAATTAACACCTCACAGAGGGCTCAGACAGTTCAAAGCTCAGGACCTACTTAAAGCATAGCAGACTTTTACTGACCTTGTTCAGAACGAAACATACCTGACAATGTAAGCAGAGGTCTTATGAAGAACACCAGCCCACCTCAGTGGCCATGAATAACAGTTATGGAACATTTGCAGGTGACAGGAGCAGTTACTGATGCTGCCTCATGGACTCTCTGCTTGTTGAGGTAGGTTTCATTATTATTCTCCTCATTTTACAGATGAAGAAATTGGTGCTTTCTAAGGTTAGTTAAGTGGTGGAGCTCAACTCTGACCCCAGACCTGCTGGTCTGACCTAGACAAGCAGGTTAAAAGTCTCTGCGGGCATTTATAGGAGGCTGCTATGAGTGTAATCCCCCAAACTCTAAAAATGATTTCAAAAAGCCAATCGGTATGTACTTAGAAAGCACTAGAGATTTTATTCTGGAAAAATAATAAGCTCAACTCTGTGCTGTGTTATGATTGAGCGGGGCCCCTTTAAAAGGCAAAGATGGACCAGCAGAGACGGGCAGGCACTAATTTTCAGGGTGTCTTGCCTTTAAGGTACACCAGGTCCTTGCTTCACCCCAGATCACTCTGAAATCCTAGAACCAATAGCCTACGACACAAATGACTCATTGTTTTTCTGCTTCAAACCACAGCAAGCCTACTTAGAATACAAAGCACATTTTATGAGAGAAAGCTGCCACCCCAGGCCACAGCCACACATTCCGGCAGCATCCACCGCCTGGGTGAATCACAGGATTGCTTCCCGGTTGGCCAATCTCACTTTAAATGTTGTTTGAGGATAAAAGCTAGCGATAGCGACAGCACAATAAACCTCATGACTCATTCGACCCAACTCCCACCCTTTTTACCTGAAAACATATTAGGGTTTTGCCATTTCCATTCTTGCCTCCACCCTGATGAAGGGGTGCTGGTGCAACAAGATGAGGGAGTGGGCTTCTGGGCCCCATGGAGAGAGACATGCCTCCTTCCAGGCTTACGTAGTGCCTGCCACCAGAGGAACCGCCCCAAACTCTAGGGATTTCAGGTGGGCAAGGATGTTTCCGATTCCCATAGAAAGCAGGAATGTGGGAGAGATGACTATTCCTATTGTGTGGGGAGGCAGGTCGGGGAGGGGGCACCATGATGGGGACGCGCTGTCCAGCTGGTCAGCCACCTCTGGCCATTTGCCTGGCATGACATCCCTCTGGTGAGGGTGTGGTAGTTCCCTGCCAGGTCTGCTGAGCTCTGTTCTCCTAGACCCAGTTACCCCAGAGATAACTGAACAAGGAGGGGGCACAGACTGCTACCTCATTACACTGGGTGCGTCTGATGTCTGATTATATATCCAAGGCGGCAAGATGGAGCTGGTGGCTTGGGACGAAGTTGTCCCGTGAACCTGGATGCTGGATCTGATGTGGTAACCGTTTGAGGTAATTATACTGCAGTTTCAGGGTGGTGTGTTTGGGGATGTAAGAGGCTTGGTGAGCTCTCCCTCAGGGCTTCATGGAATACCTGACAGACTCGTCCACCTTGAGGAAGTGAGCAAACCCTAGAAGCTGCAATCTCAAGGCATTTCCTTAGTCTCAGGCCTGGGTCTGGGAAACTCCTCTGGGGATATAACCTTTGAGCTTACCTTAGCGCAAGCATGTCAAACACGAAGGCTAACACGGGCCCTAGCCGGTTTGGCTCAGTGGATAGTGTCGGCCTGCCCACTGAAGGGTCCCAGGTTGGATCCCGGGCAAGGGCACATGCCCAGGTTGCGGGCTTGATCCCCAGTAGGGGAGCGTGCAGGAGGCAGCCGATCAATGATTCTCTCATTATTGATGTTTCTATCTCTCTCTCCCTCTCTGAAATCAATAAAAAATAAATAATAAACAAAGGCTAACACGGGCCAAATAAACAAGGTGTAAGTGTATGCGGGCCGCAAAAAAAGCGAAAGCTTCAATTTTCATAGAAACGTAGGTTTATTTCGAGAGACAGGCTGAATACAAATGGCTGAAATAAGTGAGTAATCATTAACATAAAATAATAGAACATTTTAATAAAAATTAATATTTTTTCTTGAACATTAACTTACCAGACACCAAATGGCTGCACAAATTAATAAGCGTAATGCAAATAAACCTATTTTTCTTGTTTTCCAAAAGTGAAATATTTCCTGTTGCACATACCAAACAAGTCAGTACAAGACTAATGACGTGGCAATCGGCTGCTAAAATATTCGCTGCTAGTATTAGTGGAGGAAATGGTGTGCCTGTGCATAAGGTGCGTAAGGGAAATGAATGCAACACGATTATAGTAATCAGTCATTAGTGAACGTTGTAGTTCGTTAGTAATAATTATGTATAACAGGATATTGTAAAAATTAAGTTACGGAATTTTTATTAAAACGTTTCTTACATACGGTTATATTGGCTGGGCTGCAAAAATATTCGTTGTGGGCCGCATGTTTTCATCAAGCTTCAAGCCCAGTCCCCGCTGAATGCTGGGGACTCCACATCATCAGTGGCAGAGCAGGAGTTGGGAAAGGCCAGCCTCCGGGGAGGGAGGGGCTGAACTGCTGGGTGTCCTAGGGAGGTGCTGACTCTACAGCCAGGAGCCTGGGAGTGGCTGGAAATGGAAACGGGCAGGTCCCTTCAGAGGTTGCAAAGAAGAAGGGGTCCTCTATCTAGTCAAAGGAGCACCTGTTTACAATAGAAGAGAGGTTCCTGCACTCAGAGTGCAAAGGGTTAACACCAGTTCTTAACCTGGAGGGAGCAAGTGAGCCCCCTGGAAATCTAACCATTCAGCAGACAAGTTTTTATTGGGTACCTACTACAAGCCAGGCCTGTGAGCATATTTGTGACTGGATGTACATGTGCATTTCCCTGGTCCCATCAGCTTCTCAAAGGGGAACTACAATATCCCTAAGGCGAAGACCCCGGGTCCGGTCTGCAGCAGGGAGGGGTTGGGTCAGATGGAGGAGGAAGTGCCTGCGAGGTGGGGAACCCAGACACTCCCTTCTTTTTCTTGCTCACCATTCATTTCCTTTGGGAAATATAATCAAATCTTTGAAAGGCCGAGGTAGCTTTCTGTCACTCCAAATGATTGTGAGGAATCGAACACCTTGATGGCAAATCTTACTCATGGGAGCTAAGAAAGAAATTCTGAGATGTTCTAAAATAATTCACAGTGGCCAGAGATCGAGAGAAAGAGAAGGAACTATTATTAATCAATTAATGGCTGCAGACCAGCTAACAAAAGACTTCTCGCATTCCTGTGTTGCCTGTTGGAATTTTGGATTAATTTCCAGGTGGCTATTTCCCAAGATTATTTTAGTTAGGCCCCATCTCACTCCAGGAGCGCATCCCCCCTTCCCAGCCCTGCACCCCTGCCCGCTTGTTTACAAAAGGGCTTACCCGACTGCTGCCCCAGCTAACCTAGAGGCGTGGACATTTCTTTATGAGGACTCAGCTATCCCAAAGCTGGTCCTCTTTACCTGCCCCCAACCCTTTGCCTATAGCTCAGGTAACTTCTTTCAGACAGGTATACCTG
This sequence comes from Myotis daubentonii, assembly GCF_963259705.1. NCBI lineage: Eukaryota > Metazoa > Chordata > Mammalia > Chiroptera > Vespertilionidae > Myotis > Myotis daubentonii. The sequence continues at coordinate 190,601,445 of NC_081842.1, read as the reverse complement.
TCTTCTCCCTTCCACCCACTTGATGTATAAAAGGCTTGCACAACTCTGGGATGGGGGACGGACGTGCTGTCTTTTCTATGCAGCCATGCTGTTGGTGGTTTAGACTCCATGCCTAAGATCCATCTTGGACTAGCAATTTTGGCTCGTGAAAACTTTTCTTACAAAAGACTTTCAGCTGTGGAAGTTAAACATTTTTAGTTTAACAGAGCAAAGGGATGTAGTTGGGATATGTAACTGGAAAGATGCTGGACCTAGAGTCAGAAGACCTGGATTCGAATACTGACTCTGCCATTTTTTAGTAGAGCCATTAACATGTTATCATGAGACCTCTGATGCAGAAGGTTGAGTTAATCACACGCTTCAGATAACAGTAAGACCCCCATAGGTCTGTAGGCTCCACCTCAGAACCACTCCATGGTTCATATCCCTGGGCAGGTCTTTATCAAGAATTGCATCTCCTGGAAGCCTCCATTTCCTTATGCCACCATCTGCTCATCACTTCTTACTTTTTCAACTTCATCTCTCTATTCCACCAGCAATTTCTCCTAAAATCCATTGATCCTCCCCACCCTGTCCTCACTTCCCTCTTTACTGGGCCCAGATTGCATGGGCCACCATGGTATCCACTTGCTTGCCTACAAATCCCCACCCTCTCTCCATCTTCTCCCCACCTGTACTTGGAGTGGCTAGAAAACAAAGACACTTAATCACCCTAACTGACTGCTCACCCCAAGGTGCTACCTGGTGAGCCTATCACATGCTGGCAGGCTCTGGATGACCAATTCACACCTTCTCTTTCCCTTTGAACCCCAGAACCACTGTACTCTCAGCTGATGACATTGCTTCCTGTTTCTCTGGAAAAACAGAAGCCCTGGGAAGAAAACTTCCTAAGGCTCCCATCATTTCACCTGTATGCTCCGCCTTCCTCAGAGGGACTCTCCCTGCTCCTGCCCAAGATCAACCCTCCACCAGAGCACTTGACCCCGTACCCCTTGATGCCTTCAGGACTTCACACCCTTCTCTCTCATCCTTCTGCAACGTCAATTTCCTCTCTCTCCTGGATTATTCTGGCCAGCCTACACACATGGTGTAACAGCTCCTAGCCTAAAAAAATATCCTCCATGATTGCACCCCCGCCTCTAGTGACTGCACCACTTCTCTGCTCTTTTAAAAATTTATTTATTTGAGAGAGAGAGAGAAAGAGAAAGAGAAGGGGGAGAAAGAGAGAGAGAAACATCGATTTGTTGTTCTACTTATATATGCATTCATTGGTTGATTCTTGTATATGCCCTGACTAGGAATCAAAGCTGCAACCTTGGTGTTGTCCTGATACTGAGCTACCCAACCAGGACTTCTCTGATCCTTTTATAGCAAAATTCTTTGAAGAAGTGGTCACCACTTCCTCTGCTCCCATACTTGGTGCATTGCTCCAGTCAGGCATTCGTCCCCAACACTAGTGAAACTGCTCTTACCAAAGTCACCAGTGACCTCTACCTGGCCAATTTCAAAGTCAGTTCTCAATCTGTATCTCAGTTGACTTATCACCAGCATTTGACGTAACTGCCAGGTTCTTGCCCTTGAAATACTTTCTTCTCTGGTCTCCAGGACACTCTCTCACATGTCTGCCTCCCACCATGCTGCTGGCCATGCCTCAGTCTCCTTTCCTGCTTCTCCTCAGCCCCTCTCCCCCTCCTGCTGTGCTCTAGAAGTCAGCCCTCAGCCTTCTTCTCTCTTGACACCTAGATAACTGGCTTTAAAAATCATCCACATTTTGCTGCTGCCCCAATTTTTTATTTCTAGCATTTATCTCCCCCTGCATTCTGGCCAAATTTATGCTACTGCCTACTTAGGATGCTACCTGGATATCTCACAGGCATCTCACATCTAACATGTCCAAAACTGAGGTCCTGGTTGCCCTCCCAAACCTCTCCTTTCTGGAGTCTTTCCACTTGAGTGAAGGACATCTCTATCCTACTAGCTGCTCAGGACAAAACTTTGGAGTTCTTCGCGGTCCCTTTCTTTTTCTCAAACCTGGCATCCAGTCAGCAAATCACATAAGCTTCACCTTCAAAATATATCTAGGACCTGAGCACTTCTCCCCATTTCTACCTGAGCACCCTGAGGCCACAGCCCCTCTCTCCTGGATGATAGTAACAGCTTTCTAACTGGCCTCCCTGCTTCTACCCTGGCTCATCTAATCCATTCTTTACACAGAAGCTGGAGGATATTCCCTCAGTCCTCTGCTTAGATCATCAATGGTTTCCCATCTCATGGAGGGAAGGACCTGATGAGGCCCGACATGAGCTGACAGCCCCCTAGGGCAACTCCTCCCATGTCTCCCCACTTACTGTGCTCCATCCAGCTGGGCTCCTGACATTGCTTGAACAAGCCAGCCCTGCTCCTGGCTGTCAGTCTTTGTCAGGGCTGTTTTCTCTTCCTGGAATGCTCTTCCCCTAGATGAGCATGGTTGCTGTTTCCCTATTATTCAGATCTCAGCTCAAACATCCCCTCTTCAGTGAGTACCCCCTTTTTCTGACTAATGGAAAGTATCAGCCCCCTTCACAGCTCTCTATCACCTGAAGCTATTGTATTTTTTCATAGCTGTCACCGTGATCTGAAATGATCTTATTTATTTCTTGTGTATTGTCTGTCTTCCCCACCAGAATGAAAGCTGTATGGTGGCGGGAACTCTGTCCCCAGCAGCTAGCACAGTGCCCACTACAAGGTTGTCAGGGCCGCCATGGAAGGTGGTAAAGGTTGTTCACGGCACTGAGCTCTGGCTGAGGGGCTAGTGGTATTGATATCCAGCCTACTCTCTGCTCTCCATGCTGTGGGGGACCCAACAGGTCATCCTCTGCTATATTCTAATGCGTGTCTATGGGCTGGCTGTGGCTCTGTGATGGGTGACCAATAAATACTCATTAAACAAGTGACTGACTGACGGATGTGCAGACCTTTCCTTGCTCTATTCTGTGGAATGTCTTGCTAATTCCCTTCTTACGGCTGTGTTTCTTCATCTATTATCAGGCTAATTAATATCTAATAGTGTAGTTATGAGGATTAAATGAAATAGTTCAGTAAAAAGCTGGCACAGGTATGGTTTCATTTGTAGGAAATATCCAGAGCAGGCAAATCCATAGAGAGAGAAGGCAGATTTTTGTAGTTGCTGGAGCCTGGAGTACAGGGGAAATGAGTGAGTGCTTAATGGGTAGAGGGTATCCTTTGGTGTGACAAAAATATTTTAGAACTAGATACAGTGATGGTTGTATAACCTTTTGAATATAATAAGTGCCACTAAACTGTGTACTAAAATGGTGAATTTTTTGTGATGTGAATTAGGTTATGTTATATTAATACCTCAATTTTAAAAACAAACAAACAAAACAGCACAGGTGTTCAATGAATACCTTTTGAATCCTATGATTTCCTTGCTTCAAAATCAAAGCAAAACCCCCAAACGTCCTGACTCCTCACTGTCCCATCACGGGTAGTATTCACTTTCCTCTTATTCACTTATTTCAGAAGGATTTATTGTTGCTGTTTTAGATGTTGGGGACTTGAAGGGGAATGAGACAGATGCAGACCCAACCCCAGAGTTTCCAGACTCACAAGAGGCCCTGCCAAATAAAGAGAAATTCACAGTAGTAGAGGTCAGGGCAAAGGGAGAGAAGTGCCAGGTCTGAGGGGGCACCGAGGGTGGGAGGAGGAACCCAGACTAGGGAGAGTAAGGGAAGGCCATCTATATAAAGATGGCCTAAACTAGGGTCTGAGCGATGAGTAGGTCTGGGAGAAAATCAGCCTGAGAGATGATGGACAATTTGGGGGAAGGGCTGAAGGTGAGGGATAGGGGAAATCAGGGGCCCCAGGAATGAGGCATGCAGAGCCTGGGAGATGGAGCATGGTGGGTTCCAGGAGTGGAGAACGGTTTGGTGTGGCTGGAGGAGAGAGTATGAAAGGCAAGCACCAGATGGGGTGGGAGACCTAGGAAGGGGCCATTGGAAGAGTTCAGATTCCATGTTAAAAAATCCAAGGCCCTGCAAGGCCACAGTTCTGGCTTGCCCCACTTGCCACCCCTGGGCATAGTCCAGTGATGGCGAACCTTTTGAGCTCGGCATGTCAGCATTTTGAAAAACCCTAACTTAACTCTGGTGCCGTGTCACATATAGAAATTTTTTGATATTTGCAACCATAGTAAAACAAAGACTTATATTTTTCATATTTATTTTATATATTTAAATGCCATTTAACAAAGAAAAATCAACCAAAAAAATGAGTTCACGTGTCACCTCTGACACGCGTGTCATAGGTCCGCCATCACTGGCATAGTCCTTGTTCGGGTTGTGGCCTGAGGGACCCTGTGAATCCTGTGCCCGCATGGCTTAGCTCATGCAGTCCTTCCTTACATAGTCACCGAGAGCCTGCCCTGTGCCAGCTGCCAGCAAGCTAGAGACTGTTAACACTTGGTTCCACCCTAGAGAGCTTCTGGGTTAATGGGGGAGGCAGCCCAGGAAGAAATTATAACCGGACAATCAATGGGTCTGTGCTGCCTGTCACTACTTGAGTCAATTAAGCAGAGACAGAGTTGAATCATATGAGCATTTATTCCAATAATGCTGGCAGCATGGGAGAGCAGCAGGTCATCCACAAAAATCTTCTCTGCCCCCCAGCATAGCCAGCTGCTTATATTGGGTAGAAGGACAAAGATTACGTGGGGAAGTAGGCAAAAGGGTACAGATGGGGAGGGTGGGCCAATGGGCTGCATTTCCAGGTGAGCTCCCAGGTCCCACGTGCAACGCCCAGCCAGGTTAGAATGTGTCTTCTTTAACCAGAACAAAACAATCACAGTTAACAGAGCATGGTTAATATTTCTTACCATTATAGCTGGTCTCCAATATCCTATTTCTGCCCCTATCAAAATCACTACAGGATAAACAGAGAAATGCTGTGATAAAGGGTGCGCAGGGCATGCAGGAGAGGGAATGATGAGAGAGAATGCTGGGCATCTCCACCCGGAGGGAGCAAGCTTGCCGGGGTAGACTGAGGGCTCTGGGAAAGTGACTCCTGAACCGTCTCTTCAAGGACAAGGAGTAGAACAAAAGGGAGATTCAGAGCTAGCTTTGTGGGGTCACAGGATCCTTGAGATCCAGATGAAGGCTGGACACACATACACACCATAACCACCCCCCCCAAGATACATATACCATCCCCAAAAGACCTTTGAACTCCCACTCCCCATTGACCTTCACATCCGCTCTACACACACACACACACACACACACACACACACACACACACACACACACACTAGCAGGCAATTTTGAGTGTGTCCTTGGCCTCTGGCTTTGCATGGGAAGAATGCCCAACCCCCCCCCCCCCCCCCATCCTCCCTGCCTCCCGGTTCCGGCGCACCGCCTTCACAGGTCTGCAAAGCTCCCTCTTCAACTCCGGACTTTGTACCTGTCACCGTAAAGTCATTGCTCATCTGGGCCGCCAGCCTGAGCAGCAGCCTGCTGAAGTGCCCGCCCCTTCTAGGGCCCATAGGACCACCCCTTCCTCTCAGGATCCCAACTGCACCAGCCCACCCCCTCTCCCCAGTAGTGGGGGTGGGGGTGAGGCCTGTGCCATAAGGTTCTCCGCAAAAGCTTGGGAAGACTAGTTAGTCCTCCGGGTTGTGGGCGTTGCCTCCTGCCCAGCCCTCCGCCCTCACCGGCAGCTTCAGCCCCACCAGGGGCGTCCCCAGGTGAGTCAAGCCCCGCCCACTGTCCGCCCGCCCCAGCCGGAAGCTTCCTCCACGGGCTGTGCACAGTTCCTACAGGTGGGTAGCAGAGGGGAAGAGTTGGGGGGCTGGGAGGAGGAACCCACAAATCCCTGAGGGCTCCTGGGAGCAGGAAAGGAGCTACAGATCAGGGTGGGTGTGTGTGTCTGAAGATCAGAGGAGGTGTGTGTTTGTTAGTGGAAGAAATGTGACTTGAGGGGGTGGGGTGACCGCCTGTGGGTGTGAGGAAATGTCCTTGGGAAGAAACCACAGGGACAGGGCACAAGGAAAGGAATAGGAGTAAAAGAAAGGTCAAATTGAATTCAATTCATTTCAATTTAACGGAATCTTGTGTTTTGAGGACCCAGTGCACAGTGTGGGGCCCACAGTAGGCACCCGCTGAATGTTACTCATTTACCCGTCCTTTCTAATCCCTCACCCCCACTCCCATATTCACTCTCAGCTCTGTCCCTCACTCAGCTCACAAACGGGCACTGAGCAGCCAAGTGCCAAGCGCTCTGGCAGTCCCAGGGCCCAGGTTAATCATCCCAGTCTTTGCCCTCAGGGAGCTGCCCATCTAGTAACTGGCCAGTTCTGACTGGTAGTTTATGGTTTAGGCCAGTGACAGGGGTCATACAGAGGAGTCTGGGACAGCCTCACCAACTGGCGTGGCCTGATTTAGCATTCGAGATGGTGGACTCAAAAAAACTGAGAAGGGAGGGGGTGGCTGAGGTGGGAGGTGTCTGTGTGGGGAGAGGGAACTGTGGGAAGAGGAAGAAGAGTTTGGCCTGAGGGCCTTGTGCTGGCTTGTGTGGCTGAGGAATTTGCATGCAGCACTGGGTGTGGTGAGCTCTTGGATTTTTAAACAGGGGCGTGAGGGGGTCAGATTTGGGCTTTAGGCCCATCGATCTGGGGATTGGACTAGAGATGGGGCGAGACCAGTTGGGAGGTTATTGTTAGAGTAAAGGTACAAGATGAAGGCAGCTTGGACTGGGGAAGTGGCAGTGGGGTGCAAAGGAAGGGAATAGTCATTCCAGAGATATTTAGAAGAACTGATGGACTTGGTGACAAGTTGGTGGTGAGGAGGGAAGATCTCATTAAAGTATTGGTGTAAAAGACTATGGGGGAGTACTCCCCTAAACTAGGTGCTGATCTCCTAGGTACTTTCTTAGGTTGGATACTCCTCCCCAGGAGTATCTGATTTAGGTACTCCACCTGCAGATAATCTCTAGCCCTAGCTGGTCCTCCAATGGGTACTTCCCTAACCTAGGTGCTCTTCCTCTAGATCAGTGGTTCTCAACCTTCCTAATGCTGCGACCCTTTAATACAGTTCCTCATGCTGTGGTGACCCCCAACCATAAAATTATTTTCGTTGCTACTTCATAACTGTAATTTTGCTATTTTATGAATCGTAATGTAATATCTGATATGCAGGATGTATTTTCATTGTTACAAATTGAACATAATGAAAGCATAGTGATTAGTCACAAAAACTATGTAATTATATATATGTTTTCTGATGGTCTTAGGCGACCCCTGTGAAAGGGTCCTTCGACCCCCAAAGGGGTTGTGACCCACAGGTTGAGAACCGCTGCTCTAGATACTCCCTAGATTCAGGTGTTGCCCCCCCCACCCCCCCCTTCTGATTCAGGTGCTCCTCCAGGCATTTCTGAGTCTAGTCCAGTGGTTCTCAACCTTGGCTGCACATTAGAATCACCTGGGAATCTTTTTAAAATCCTGATTTCTGGGCCTCATCCTCCGGAAATTCTGTTTCTTTGTTACTAATGTTGTGGCTCCGCCCCATAACAAAGAAACAGAATTTCCGGAGGATGAGGCCCAGGAATCAGGATTTTAAAAAGATTCCCAGGTGATTCTAATGTGCAGCCAAGGTTGAGAACCACTGGTCTCTAGATGATCTTCTCCAAATACTCCCTTAATTCAGGTGCTCCTTCTCTAGATCCTCTCCAGCCCTAGCGGTTCTCATCCAGATGATTTCCTGATTCAGGTGGTCTATATTTGGCTACTTCCTGATTACCGCCTCCCTCTGAGGGCTCAGGTGAATAGACAGATGTGCCTCGAGGTCTGAGGGTAAAGGTGGGTTAAGAGGGGCTCCTGACTCAGGAGCAGAGGGGCCAAGTCTGCCCTGGCTGTGCCGAGACCCCCTGCTCTGGGTGAGGACTGGCACTGTCTTCCATGTGTGGTTTCCACTTTGGCTTGTTAACTCCAAGCAATTGCTGTTGTCCAACCTCTGGGAGCCAGGACTGCCTCTGCCCCTACCTCCCATCCTCAGCTTACCATGCAATATAGCAAACTGGGCCCTGGATGGGAACTTTGGCTGAATTACTTGACCCTTCTGGGCCTCAGAGTCCTCATCTATAAAGAGAATAATGTTTACACCGACATTACAGATTGCTGTGAGCATGGTACCGGGATCATACAGTGTGCTCAGTGTAAGTTCCAGCATTGATTTATGTTTCCAGCCACTTCCAGAGCTGGACCCTGCAATACTTCCTTCCAAAGAGCCAATTTCTCAGCTTGTTTCTCTCCTGTGAACAACTGTTTATGGTTAGTTGTCCAGTCCCCAGCGTTTGTGTAGCACCCTAACACGACTGTGAGTATGGCCTGCTACGTGTGCGCTGTGGCCACCCCTGACAGCCACACATGTGTGTATGTTTCAGGATCTGTGCCCCAGGCCTGCCTATCACCTGGGATCTGCTTGGAGCCAGGGCTCTTCTGGCCAAGCCAAGGCTCACGGTGTCTTCCAGCTACTCCATGAGTGACACAAACCAAAGTGAGTAGCAGTGAGGGAAGCTGAAGAGGGGGGTGGTTTCCCCTTAGATGCTGGGGTTGGGGGAAAGACCCTGCCCCCACTCCTCTCGGTTTCCCCAGGGAGCCCATCTGGAGCCCATTCATAATGCTGTTCCTTTCTCTGCAGCCATTGTGGGACCCTCGGAGCTCCCCATGCTATCAGCCATGACCCCTGGGCCAGGCTCTGGGGCCCGGGCATGGCCTGTGCTGGTGGGGGTTGTGCTGGGAGCTGTGGTCCTCTCTCTCCTCATTGCACTTGCTGCCAAATGCCACCTCTGCCGCAAATTCCGCCTCAGCTATCAGCATCGCCCACTGCCCGGGACAAGGAAGGGGATTTGTCCGGAGGCCGGTGAAGATGAGGATGATGATGGTTTCATTGAGGACAATTACATTCAGCCTGGGGCCAGCGAGCTGGGGACAGAAGGTAGCAGGCACCATTTCTCCCTCTGAGCCACGACCTTTGCACACCCTTTGCCTGACAGCTTAAGAATTGTAAATACTACAATGAACTCAGGGATGGAGGTGGCTAGGATTTAAGAGCTGACCAGGGATTGAGCAATTTTCCCAGCCCTGACACTAGCCACCAAAGTGACAATGCCCCTCTCTTGCTCAATAACTCTCAGTGGCTCCCTGCTATTCTCAGCATAAAGCCTACCAAGGACCTGACTATGGAAATGAGGCCTCTGTCAGCCTCTTGGTTTGCATTCTCCCTACTTAACTAGTTGTTATTATATACCAGTTGGTAACATTTTAGCAGATGAAAACCAGTGTGCCAAGTTTCTTATTGAAATTTTTTCCTATCAATACCGTGGGTAATCTAAATAGTTATAATATATTCTGTTTTTCACAGGTACTAATAAATCTATTTTTATTTCAAATAAAAATTAAAAGTTGCTCATTTTTATTTTCCTGAACTGGAACTTGTGCATAAAAGTGTTCTTTGTCACGGAGCTGGAAGATGCTGCTCGGACACGCCCAGCCTCCAGTGAGCCCCTCCCTCTCAAAACCCTGTGAGCTTCTCTCCCATCACCCTTGCCACATTTTACCTTAATCTTCATTGCAGTTTGTACTTATTTTTTACTGTGCCTGTCCTTACAGCTAGACTGTGAGCTCCCTGAGGCCACAGGCTATGTCTCATTTGTGTCCTCAGAGTCTTGCACAAGGCAGATGCTAAATAAATACTTGTAAAATTTATTGAATTACCGTGGGCTCAGGAGTAAGTAGGTGAAGGATAAGGGAGTGCAGTTGATTGTGAAAAACTTGATTAAGAACCTGACAGGAAAAGATTAGGGTCACAGCTGCTGGTGGAATATTGGGGCAAGGGAGACAGTTGAGCTTCCTTGGTTCTTTGCTTCTTTTGCAAGCAATGGAAAGGAATCCTGGCTTTTGCATAGAATTAAAGGGACAGCTGACTCAGGAGGACAGGAAGCAGGTGGTCCCAGCAGCCTGAGGTCAGGCGTGGTACCGCTAGTGCTTTGTCATTTATGGGCATTGATGAGACTCCAAGCCTGGGACTCCTACACTCTCTCAGTTCTGAGTCTCAAGAACTCAGGTGAGAGAATCTGATTGGCCCAGGTTGGGTCCAGTGTCCACCAGAGCTGTGACCCGTGAGAGCAGGCTCCTGTAGCACATACGTGATTTGGGGAGCCCACCTGTTTGTTCCAGGTCATTCCCAGACAAGGGGAAGTCATGAGCCAGGCAGCCACCCGACACTGTCCACCTGGATGCCACGTTAGCCTGCAGAAAGAGCCAGCAGGGGAGGGAAGGGAGGGATGACTAATGTAGGGAGGTGCTTGAGAAAAAGGCAGGAAGTCGAGGAGGACTGGAGCTGGAGCATAGGGTTTGAGGGGTGCCCATGGCAGTGATGAAGCTGAAGCGTAGACAAGATCAGCTAGTGCAGTGATGGCGAACCTTTTGAGCTCGGCGTGTCAGCATTTTGAAAAACCCTAACTTAACTCTGGTGCCCTGTCACATATAGAAATGTTTTGATATTTGCAACCATAGTAAAACAAAGATTTATATTTTTAATATTTATTTTATATATTTAAATGCCATTTAACAAAGAAAAATCAACCCAAAAAATGAGTTCGCGTGTCACCTCTGACACGCGTGTCATAGGTTCGCCATCACTGAGCTAGTGCCTTGGTGCCAAGGTAGAGAGCTTGCTCTTCAATTTGAGAGCAACCTAGGCTCATCTGTGAACTTTTTGGGCAAGGGAATGCTGTAATCATGACAGAAAAGGCATTATGGATGCTGCCAAGCGATGGGTTGGAGGACAGAGACCAGGAGAGAGGTGACTAAGATGAGACTAATGTATAGGGAACAGATTCCACACATTGAAGGGGGCAGGGCTGACTGCACTACTTGGCTACCAGATGTGGGGGCGGAAGGAGTCCAGGGAGCTGCCCTGGTTTCGGGCTTGATGGAGGAACAGGTTTCTTGGGAATGTGGATTCGGTGCCGGATGTAGATTTCCAGGGAAAGGTGCCCCAGGGCAGCTGGGGTTCACTGGGGAGGGGAGAAGTTCTGTCAGCAGACATGGACTTGGGAATAGTCAGCCTGATTGTCACTGACACCCTGGGAGTGGTTTAGGTTTTGGCAGTAGAGTTGAGAGGCACTGACAACTGAGTAGGGAAACACTGACATCCAAGGACTTGTCAGCAGGGGAGAGGAGGCCAGGGACAAGGGAAGCCCAGCACGCACAGCCCCAACTCCAGCAATTTTTCCTGAGTCCAGAGATGGTCGAACTGCCCCATCCTGAGACCTGGAGAAGGACCCTGAGCCGCAGAACTAAGGGCCAAGAACCTGTCCCAGCTCCAAGGGGAGAGCAGCTGCAAAGACAGTGGGTCTGTCCCCTGACCTAATGCTCCCGCGGGCCCACCTGAAGGAGCTGTCCTGCCTGCAGTTCTGGGCCAGAAAGCAGCTCAGCTGGCCCTGTTTTCAAGTATTCTTTGGGACCTGAGTCAAGATGTCTCAGGGATCCAGGAGAAGGTATGGGCCTGATCCCAGGAGAGCAATTGCGTTTCCTGAGCCCTGCCCCCAGTCAGGGTCAGCAGGGAGGGCTTCCTCTCAGAACCTGCTGGAGGGCAAGCCTGGCTGAGCAGGACCGTGGGGTCATGAGTACCTTGGACCTTGTCCTGAGTGGCCTTGCTGGATTCCTCTGCGGAATCATTGCCATTGTGCTGCACATGCCTGGCCCCATGCACAACTAGGGCACGTGACCTGGGCCCACAGGTGCAGGAGCCCAGGATGCTGAATGTGCTGGGAGGCCTGGGACTCAGCCAGACCTGGCTCAGGTCTGTCCTCCTCTAGCTGAGGCCCTGGCTGCAGCTGCCTCTGCCTTGGCCTTGCACCCTGTCCTGCACCCCCAGCAGCTGCCACTACCTACTCTGTCCTGGGAGCCCCAGCCCAGACCTGACTGTGGAGGACAACCCAGCTCCCAGCTGCCTTGTTCTGCTGTCCCCAAAGCAGAGCCAGATCCCTTGTCCATATGTGGAGGCCAAAGACAGGGGTCACACAAGCCACAGGCGTGAAGTTTAAGGAGCCCCAGCAGAGTAGCGGGTGAGTTGAGAGCTGAGACTCCCTGGATTCAAATCCCAGCTCTGCCCTTGAAGAGCTGTGTGATCTTGGGCAAGTTACTCCCTCAGTGTGCTACTCTCTTCTCAGTAAAATCGGGATCATATCGTACTTGCCACACAAGGTTAGAAGGATTAAGTGAGTTACTTAAATACAGTGGAACTGAGCCGGCCTGTACAAGTGTTAGCCATTTGCCTGTGGGCTCCCCCAGGGCAATCACTCCTCACAATGGGTCCTCCCACAACCAGGCTTAATCCTGAGGGAGGAGCTTGTCAAGCCCCCTTTCTCCTCACTCTCTGGGCTGGGGTTTGGGCTTCCCTATTTCCCAGAACTCAGCTCAGATCTGGTCAGGACAGAAAGGACTTGAATTCGAGTCTCTGATGCTATAGAATAACAACGATAGCACCAATGTCCTAGTGCTTCTTACAACAGTCCTGCTGGGGAGGCAGCCCCATTTTATACACTGAGAAGTTGAGGCTCAAACACCGTAACTGCAACTTGCTTCTTTGCTCAGCAATAATGCCATTATCTCAGTCCGAAGTAATGATCACAGACCCAGAGAAGGAACCTCTTGCGTTCATCCTGCCAGGGCTGGCACCCCTCCTGCTCCCTGAGTGAGTGGGGCTGAGAAGTCTCTGGGTGCAAGCTCCTGGTTTGGGAGAGCAGGCTGTGAGGGTAGAAGCGGTCTGTTCCGTCCCTGGGGGCCCTTCCAGTCCCGGAGGCTGACTTCCATGGCTATGCCCAGGGGAGTCTCTCAGGTCCTGAGGACAGTCAGGAAGGCGGCCCCTGTCCTGTGCAGAGCGCTGAGCATGAGGGGCATGTGTCAGTCCCCTGCAGCCTGGAGGAAGCTCCTTTGGGGAGACCTGAGTGACCCCAGAAGGCCTGAGGTCTCATGGAGGATGTGCTTGGATATGATATAAGCTCCACCTGGACTGGAACAGATTTGGAAATTTCTGGAACATGTTCTTCCAGTATCCAGGCATCCAGGTGACATGGCTGAGGACCTAGAGTTTGACTCTTGATCTCAGAAGGAACATGTGGCAAGATCTCTCTCTATACCTCACCCTCCACCCTCCACCCTTCTGAACATCCGTGGAATCTGTTCTGTTTCATTCTGTGGAGCCTCCAGCTCAGGGGTGGGCAAACTTTTTGACTCGAGGGCCACAATGGGTTCTTAAACTGGACCGGAGGGCCGGAACAAAAGCATGGATGGAGTGTTTGTGTGAACTAATATAAATTCAAAGTAAACATCATTACATAAAAGGGTACGGTCTTTTTTTTTTTTTTTTTTTTTTTTAGTTTTATTCATTTCAAACGGGCCGGATCCGGCCCGTGGGCCGTAGTTTGCCTAGCTTCACACCACTGTCCTCTGTCTCTGTCGGCCCCTTCTTGTCTTTTCACTCAATACCAGCTTAGACTTCAGGGTCTAATATGTCAGCCTCTCTTGCCAGTCTCCTCCACTTACATGCCATTGTCTCAGCATTGCACACTCCAGGTGAGCTCCGGCCTCGGACCTGGTGCCTGGCCTCTGTGTACTGTGGAGTAAGACCCACCATTGTCCAGGCTGTGGTCTCTATTAATGCCGGGCCTCCAGTCTCTCATGGGCTCTCACAGCTTCCGGCAATCGCGCTGTTTTCTTGGTCCCATCCTCTCGCACTCTCCATAGCAGCTCCTTAAAATGGCCTGTGCCTCACGGACACAATAGTTATTGGTCAAGGCCTCCCTCAATTTCCTGCTACAACACCCACAGCTGTAACCTGTGTCCATTCTTCTCTCTCATCAAAATGGCTTTGTAAGCCCAATCCTCCACCTTGTGTCCTGGACCTCCCCTCCCCGCCTCCTGTTCAGGGACTTTAAGAGCAGCTTCTTCTCTACCTTGTATCTTAAACCTCTTTCTATCCACCTTAACCCATCACATCTCCCGCCCCCCAGTCAGTCACAAAGACCTGTCAGTCCAGCTTCTGAACATCCACAGAATCTGTTCTGTTTCATTCTGTCCCTCATCATCTTGCATCTGGACGATGGCATTAATCAACCAACCCATTTCCTTGCCTCCATTTTGGCCCCTTCGGATGAAGTTTCTGTGCTGCAGGCAGGATGACTGTCCTAAAACACGTTCTGACCGGCCATTCCTCTGCTGACAGCCCTTCACTGGCTTGCTCTTGGCCTTGAGAAACTGCCACATGCTAGGGAGCTGCTGCAGCCTGGGACTGGCCGAGGGCCCCTCCTTAGCACCCCTCGCCGCTTCCCAGCTACTGCTCCATGTTTCAGCCACACAAACCCTTAGTGGTTCCTCTTTTTTAAAAATATTTTTATTGCCGAAACCGGTTTGGCTCGGTGGATAGAGCATCAGCCTGCGGACTGAAAGGTCCCAGGTTCGATTCCGGTCAAGGGCATGTACCTGGGTTGTGGGCACATCCCCAGTGGGGGATGTGCAGGAGGCAGCTGATCGATGTTTCTTTCTCATCGATGTTTCTAACTCTCTATCTCTCTCCCTTCCTCTCTGTAAAAAATCAATAAAGTATATTTAAAAAAATATATATGTTTTTATTGATTTCAGAGAGGAAGGGAGAGGGAGAGAGATAGAAATATCAATGATAAGAATCATTGGTTGGCTGCCTCCTACATGCTCCCTACTGGGGATCGAGCCTGCAATCGGGCATGTGCCTTAATGGGGAATCAAACAGTGACCTTCTGGTTCATAACTCGATGCTCAACCACTGAGCCACACCGCTGGGCCCTTGGCCCTTCGTAGTTCCTTGAAGGAGCCAAGTTCCCTTGTCCCTAGGCCAGCCGTGGGCAAACTACGGCCCGAGGGCCGGATCTGGCCCGTTTGAAATGAATAAAACTAAAAAAAAAAAAAAAAAAAAAGACCGTACCCTTTTATGTAAAGATGTTTACTTTGAATTTATATTAGTTCACACAAACACTCCATCCATGCTTTTGTTCCGGCCCTCCGGTCCAGTTTAAGAACCCATTATGGCCCTCGAGCCAAAAAGTTTGCCCACCCCTGCCCTAGGCCCTTCTGCTATTTCTTCTTTCTGGGGCACTCTTCCCACCCCTTAGGGCCAGCAGAGACATCACTTCTGGGGCTGTTTGGCCATTTCTTCTTCTTCTTCTTTTTCTTGGAGAGCTCACCCTGGTTCCACACAGCAGCCAGTGCATCCCAAATCCTATTCTCACTCCCCTGATTAAATTTGTCCTGTGTTTCTCAGCGTCCTGAGGACATAGTCCAAATTCCTCAGCTGGGCTGCCAAGGTCATTGTCCGGACAGGAGCAAGGAGGGGGGATTTGGTGGGAGCGATGTGAAGGCTTCCTTCCATAGGACTCTCAGTCTCGCAAGGTGGAAGGTCAAGCCACCTGCCAAGAGTGATGTTAGGTGACGCTGGGATGTGAAGGGAGTGGAGGTAACTTGAGGGTCACCTTGGGAACAGCTGACGAGGGAAACTGTAACTGATGAGCTACGTTGCGGACCCGACTGAGACTGGTGATGAGGAATTCATGGTGACACCTGCTGCCTGGCTGTGCGGGTCTCTCTAATAACCACTCCCTGAGGGGCGGCAGGTGCACTGAAGGCCAGTGTGTGGATTAGTCCATGGAGGTGGTTTCCTGGGAGAGCGGGACCAAAGGCGCAGGTGGCTAAGGAGTTGAGGACTCTGTCACGGAGTGGGTGAAATGACGGGTCGAAGAATCATCACCAGAAGGGAGATAAAGGCGGGAGGGGGAGGAAAGAGAGGAAGGGGCAGCTTTATATTTATTTTTTGTTAATCCTCACCCGAGGATATTCTTCCATTGAATTTTAGAGAGGGTGGAAGAAAGGGAAAGAGGCAGAAGCATCGATATGAGAGAGACTCATTGATTAGTTGCCTCCAGCACCCACCCCAACCTGGGACCGGGAATTGAGCCTGCGTCGAACCTGGGACCCTTCCATCTGTGGGCTGACACTCTATCCACTGAACCAAACCTGCTAGGGCAGGAAGGGGAAGCTTTGGGCTCTAAAGCAGGGGTCCTCAAACTTTTTAAACAGGGGGCCAGTTCACTGTCCCTCAGACCGTTGGAGGGCCGGACTATAGTTTAAAAAAAAACTATGAACAAATTCCTATGCACACTGCACATATCTTATTTTGAAGTAAAAAAACAAAACAGGAACAAATACAATATTTGTATTTGCATGTGGCCCGCGGGCCGTAGTTTGAGGACCCCTGCTCTAAAGTTTAGAGAGATAGCAGAGGGGCCGGTGGCCAGCTGGTTGTAATGTGGACCAAGATGGGGTTTTGTGAGGTGCTTTGAGCAAACAGGCTGGAGATGGGAGGTTGTGGGTGAGCTTACGTGATTGAGGAAGCAGTAGCATTTCTGCCCTGCCTGTGCCTTGACCCAGCTCTTACCCTCCCAACTCATGTTCCAGATGGGTGTGCAGAGGTCTACTCCCACTGCTGTCTGAAGTAGGCCATCTGGGGGCACAAACTATATTCTTCATGCGGCCTCCTTCCCAGGAGAGCCTGGCACGGGCCTTGCCTGGAGTAGCTGCTCATCCAGACATCTGTGCCATGTGACCCTCCCCCTCCCCATTTTCTGGGCCTCTGTTTTCTGTTTTCCTTTAGTTTCTTAAAAGAAATATTATGGAAGAGTCTAGCCCTGTCTCAGCCAAAAAGAAACATGATTCCTCCCCATGTTACAGGATGGAGGGGTGTCCTGTGGTCCTCGCACGGCCCAGGAGCTGAGATAATGCTTGCTGCCTCCTGGGAACCCAGGAAGAGCGAGAATTTCTGGGGCAGGCAGTGTGGGGCCTCAGGAGAGTCAGGGCCAGTAGTGGACAGCAGCCTAACTTCCCTGCCCTTCCCAATTATAGGTGGGTTTCTCCCTGATCCTTGCACACACATTGCCATCCAACAAAGCACCTACTAGGTGTCAGGCCTGTGCTGGGAACCAGGGACACACAGGTGAGAAGACCCAAACCCTGCCAGGAGGAGTTTACCACCCAATTAAGGAGACAGGTGCACAGAGAAAGAATTGCAGACTGGTGTCTACAATTGAGTGTTTGGGCTAGAAAAAGGGGCAACTCTCTAGGTCAGGGGAGAGAGTCAGGGAAGACTCCCAGAGAAGTGAGTCTTGAAGAAGGACATGAAGGCAAGGAAAGAACATACAGAGGCTGGGAGAAGGGAGAGAACATGGTGAGGGCCAGCAGTAGTCTAGTATGTCTGGCTCACGGGGTGATTCGAGGGGGAGAGACCAAATCAGCTGAAGTCTGCACCTTAGCCTGCAAGAGGTGTGGCCACAGGAGGATCTCAAGATAATTTGCATTTCTGTTTTAGCAGTCACTGGGGCTCCTTGTGTACATATTGGAGTTGGGGAGGGGAAGTTGCATTTAAGAGGAGAAAAGAACAAAAGTAGGGAGAACAGTAGAGAGGCTGCTGCACAAATAGGCCAAGACGAAGAGGACAGTGGGAGATGAGTGTGGAGGTCTGATTATCACAAGAACATCTACAAAGGAAGTCCGCAGGAGCTGGTGTGTGTGCTGGACACGGGGTGAGGGAGAGCGAGGATGCTGTCTGGGCCTGGCTGAGGGTTCTAACCTGGATGCTGGGCGAATGGTGAGATGGAGGAGCTAGTTTAAGAGCGAGAAGAAGGGTTCCAAGTTGAATATATATGGAGGGTCTGAGATGCCTTTGAAATATCTGCTGCTCCCGGACACGCCCTATTCCAGTGATGGCGAACCTTTTGAGCTCAGCGTGTCAGCATTTTGAAAAACCCTAACTTAACTCTGGTGCCATGTCACATATAGAAATTTTTTGATATTTGCAACCATAGTAAAACAAAGACTTCTATTTTTGATATTAATTTTATATATTTAAATGCCATTTAACAAAGAAAAATCCACCAAAAAAATGAGTTCGCGTGTCACCTCTGACACGCGTGTCATAGGTTCGCCATCACTGCCCTATTCCTTCTGCTCCCGCGGCTCTCTCCCGGGCTTGGCAACATCCTTGCCCTCATCCAGCAGCTCGGTGTTGTCTCCAGGAGACTGCCTTGATCTCGGCAGCTGGAAGCAATGTTCTCTTGTGGGAGCCCTTATAGGTCTACATTGAACACGTCTGGCCCCGACCTCTCTGCTGGCTGAGGTGCTGCCTGTAATCTGCACCTTGTGAAGCAGGAAGTGATGAAACGCTCTTCTGGTGAAACTTTGCCCTGGGCACCCAGGGAGTGGAGATTGATGACCGCACCAGAGACGGGAGATCCCTTCCAGGGTGGACCTCAAGCAGGAAGTGACTCTTAGCACCCAAGGGGGTTTCACACAGCCCTCCTGTGCCCCGGAACCCGGAGTCAGGCCAGCCCGTGCAGCGAGGACACGGACCAGGACCGGGATGTTCCGGTTGCAGAGGCGGGCAGGGAGCAGCAGCCTCCTGAGTCACCAGCTGACAAAACCCCAATACCTGAGGCTTCATCGCGAACCAGCACGTGAGCTAATGGCAAGGACCCCCTGCCCTCTCTGGGCCCAGAAAACCACCATCTTCCCGCAGCCCCCTCTCCCCTCGGCTTCACGGCAGCTGAGAGGAGGAACCACAGGCCTTACTGAGGACACCTGCAGGCGCTTTGGGCACGGAACTCGGATGGGGTGGGTGTGAGAGAGGGGAAGGAAGGTCTCTAGGTGAGCTGGGATGTAAAGACAGTGACAGTAACAAGCAGCCACCACTTTTAATGCACATCTGTAACGTACCCCATCCTTCCATACTCGGTCCTCAGAATTGATGACCACAACCATGACTCAAAAACTGAGGCTCAGAGGAGCCGAGTCACTTGCCCAAGTTGCCCAGCTGGGAAGTGGTCGAGGGATTTCCAACGCAGGCCTGTCACGCCCCGGAGCCCACTCCGCCACCAGTGATTCTCCTAAATGAAGACTTGCTGGTGCGGTCTCCGGGGTGGGCAGCAGTCACTCCTGGGGAAGTCCCTGATGAGTGCGAGAGGGCAGGATTGGCTTGGCGGGGTGTTGGGAATAGGAGCGAGCCCAGAATCTCCCGGGGCCCCAGGTACTTTTCTGCCTGGAGACCCCAGTGCAGACAGGCAGCCTCTGACGGTTCCATGGACACAACACCCAGTTCCAAGAAGACACACACTCACCTTCCCGTAGGGCAGTCCTGGGGAGGTGCACACACACAGTCACACAAACACACACACTCACACGCCAGCACAGGTCCATGAGGCCGAGGCAGCTGCGGCAAGGGCTCCGGCTTGGTCAGATGAGGCTGGCGATGCTGGATGTGGTCTCATGACGCTGGCCAGCAGAGAGCCGTCCTGAGATGCTGAAGATGCTGCCGCTGCCACTGTGGTCACTGTGCATGGAGGGGGCAGCCGCGCGCAGGGGAGGGCAGTGTCCACTCACGCCCACCTGATACAGCAGCAAGCCCAGTAGCAAGAGTGAGCCGGAGGCAGCCAGGGCGATGCCCACGGACAGCATGACGGCCAGGGGCCGGGCAGGGGCCGGGGCGGCGGCCAGCCCGGCCAGCGTCAGGCCGGTGACCAGCAGCACCAGGCCACTGAGTAGCACCACGAGGGCGTCGGCACCGCCGCCGCTGCGCAGCAGGGCCACATGTTGGGGCTGGCGTATGCAGTTCATGTCCTGCACGGCTGAGCTCATCAGCTGCTTAACCAGAACCAACAGCGCCAGCAGGCAGAGCACAGTGCCCACTGCCAACCGCCACTCGCCCGAGCGACTGCTGGTGGAGGCGAGCAGTGCCACGCCGCCCGCCCCGCAGCCAGCCACGAGGCCCACCGCCATGGCAAAGCAGAGTGCCGAGCGCCGCGGCTCCTGGGACCACCATAGCTCCACCTGCTCTGCCAGCACATCTGGGGGCAGCGCCCGGCCCCGCGGGGTGGGCGCCTCTCCTTCCGACATGGCCGGGTCTGGTGGAAGTCAGGGCAGAGGGCAGCACCAGGGTTAGAGGGTGCAGATCATGGCCTGGAGCCCCCACCACCTGCTTGGCAGCTGGAAGCCCGAAGTCCTATTCCTCTCACAGTCCAGGGCAAAGGCACCATCATCTGTGAGGGAGAATCACTGTTGTTACCTCCCCAGCCCGCCTGCCCCCCATGGTCTCTCCTGGGGGCTGTGGGGATGACCCCAGGGAATCCTCCCATGTCCCCTGGAACACCCCCCAGGAAAGCCCCCTCCCCAGCACTGCTGCTTGGGATGCCTCCCCAATGACCCCAGGAGAGTTTCCCCCTATAAAGCACCCCACCCCTCCAGGGAACCCCCTTCCCCAGCTGACCTCTCTGGCTCTCTCAGTTGCCTGTCCCATCCCGGCTGGCCGAGGGAGCTGGTGCCATGGTGGATGGTGGACGGTGGCCGATGACGAAGAGCCAGAGATAAAGCCTCATTCAGGATCCAACTCACATGGCTTCAGCTGTCACCACTGGCTCCTGGGGGGAGGGTGATGGGGAGGGAGGGGGGTGACTTAACCCTTCTGGAACCAGCAGCCTGACCCTGAATATTCTCTCTTAGGGCTGTGGTTCCTTCTCTGCAGGTTAGGATCTAATCCCTAACACCCGCCTTCCCCGAACATCCCATCCAATCTCACAGCCATGGCCGCAGATTCCCGAGTCACCTGGGCCCCTCAAATCCCAATCTCCCTCCCGGGCTCCAGACCCATAAGCCAACTGTCACCTTGATGTCCCATAGTCACCTCTGATGCAACAGGTCCAACCCCAGCTCGTCCTCTTACCCAAACCTGCTCCTCCTCTTATGCTGGCTCCTCACTTATGCACGTCTCAGGGAGGCCACCTCTCCACAGTTCTCCATCACATTCCCTGCCTCATCCCCACTGCTTCCCAACTCTTCAGCACCCCACTCTTCGCGGGTCTTCCTGTCCCCCAGCTCCTCACCCTCCCCCCCCCCACCCCATCCTCCTCCTCCAAGATTTTTCTAAAGTTGTGCAAAGGGAAAGAAGGGCTCCGGACCCGAACCCCAGCTGCAGTCCTTACACCATGGGAACTTGGTGAGGGACCTCAGAGTGGTTACTCATTTATGAACATGTCCTGGAGGCGCCAGGCAGCAGGACTGGGCAAATGAAGCAGCCAGGGTCCCTGCCCTCAAGGAGCTTCAGTTACAGCAGGTTCAGGCCATAACTGCTGGGTGCGGATTCACCAGGAGAGGGTTTTGGGGGAGGGTCAGGGAAGCTCCCTTGCCTTCACCTCTTAGAGCCCCAGGCTCCTTATCTTAAAATCGAGGACAAAACATTTATCTTGAGGGACGAGGCCCAGTCATTTGATATCTCCATTTCAGAATTTCAGTGGGAATTCTGGGGCCTGCATAGATGCCCAGAGCTTCCTTTTTGAATAAAAGAACACAACGTTCCTTCTCTCCTCCAATTCAGGATGGGACTCCTGCTACAGACTTAGGACCCAGGTGCTGGGTCACTTCCGGAATGTGGCTGCGAGGCTGAACGTGGGTTGCACCCCAGGTGAGGCATCAGTCCTGCACAACCCCTCTGCAAATGCCCCTGAGGGAGATGGAGAGCTCGGGCCGTGGGAGGGGCGCTGGTGTCAGGGCCACCTTCCTCGGGACGGTGACTTCGCTGGTCCGAAAGTGCTTGCACAGGTGCGCTGGGAACGCGGGTCCAGGCTGGGGGTGAGGTGGAGGCTCAAAGGTGACGAGCCAGTGGGAGAAGATGGAGGCGGGGGGGGGGGCAGTAGGGGGGCCCAGGGACACTCACGAGAAGCCTGGGAGTGCTGGATCCAATCCGAGCCCGGCAGGTGGAGCGCTCCAGCTCCGTTTCCGGGGCGGTGCTTCACCTGCCTAACCTGCACCCTGGTGAGCCGGGGAGGGGTGGGCGAGGGGGGGGGGAGGGGGAGGAGATCAACAACAGGTGTTGCCTAGTCGGGGCTTGAGCTGATTGGCTGACGTGGCACTCCTTCTCCGGGGAGGCATTCCTGGGAAGGGAGGGGCTCTGTCAGCTGCTGTTGGGCTCCAGCAGAATTCCCGGACCTGGGCCGCAGGAGAAATGTCTCTTCCCCCGCTCCTGGGCCCTGCCCGTTCCCCTAACTCCAACCCCATCTTAGATTCAGCCCCAGCTGCAGTTTCAAACCCTAGCTAGAACTCCTAGCTCCAACCCCAGATCTTACCCCACATCTTAGCCCCAACCCTGAGTCTTGAAACCTAATCTCAACCCCCAGCCTCATTTGCAAATCTAATTCCTGTCCCAGTTCCAAAACCCAACCCTGAATCTAGCTTGGACCTGATCCCAGCTGCAAATCCTGGAATTAGGTCCTGGACTCCACTCTCACCTCAGTTCCTGAATCCAGCCCCCAAATCCCAAATCCGGACTCAGACTGAGCCTCAGCCCCAAATTCCACAGCTGGTCCCTAAGCCCCAGTCCCGTGGCACTTTCCCCTGGGCTGAGGCCCCCACAAGCCCCCTGCTCATTCTCCTTCAAAACTCCATCCAGTGCCTGACCCCGCCCCGCCCCCCCCTCCCTACACAGGAAGGAGGGGTAAAGGCACTTCCTGTGGGAAACAGG
This sequence comes from Myotis daubentonii, assembly GCF_963259705.1. Lineage (NCBI taxonomy): Eukaryota > Metazoa > Chordata > Mammalia > Chiroptera > Vespertilionidae > Myotis > Myotis daubentonii. The sequence continues at coordinate 190,578,799 of NC_081842.1, read as the reverse complement.
AACTCCCTTGCTTAAAACACTTGCAGAATAAACTTCCAGATAAATGCCACACTCCTTCACTGGGCTCACAAGCCCCTGCCATACACACCAGGCCAGCTAATTGCCACTGGTCCCTGCCCTCCAGCCAGAATGCATGTAGTTCAGTTCAGCATGCTCTGCCCTCTGCTCTGCCCTTCCAGTTAGTTCTTGAACCCAGAGTTCCCTCTGCCTGGGATATTTACCACCCCCAGCCTCAGTCTGGCCAACAGGACTTCTTTAACTGAGATGTTACCTCCTCCAGGAAGCCCTCCCTGACTTCAAGTCTGGTGTAGGTGCCTCTTTGGTGCACCCATGGTCCCTGTGCTTCCTCCACAACTGCTCATATTGCATGTGCTGTAATTTTCCTTATTTACTTACCTGTTAGCCCCCACTAGACATGTGGTCCCCAGAGGGTACAGGTTTATGCCTATTTTGCTAACCATCATGACCTCAGCAGCCAGCACTGTGCTTGGCACATGGGCAGTAGTCAGTAAATGTTTGTTGAATGAACAGAAGTGTGAACTGACAGGGTTTTGAGCAGGGAGCATGTGAGATGAAACTCAATAGATGAGCTGCACTGGGCCTTGAATGCCATGGCGAGGTCCTGGGTCTCATCTGAGGAACCGATGGAGGGCCCTGAAGTATAACTGGATATGGTCAGGGCTCTGCTTCTAACAGGTGAGCCTGGCACCACACACCACATGTGCTCTGGGTGGGCTAAGGCGGTTGCTGCTTGGAGCTGGTTGTAGGCCGTCACCCATCTCCTGGATTGAGATCCTTGAAATGAATGCCTCTTGCGCCCTCTCCTCCTGATGTGTTTGAAAGAGACAAGAAAACAAAATCAAAGTTATCTTTCCACCAGCAGCTCACAAAGTACTTATGCTTGACCTGTCTATGCTTCTTCTTGCTTTGTGCTGTGGAGACGAGTGGGGGTCAGCCCCAACTCTAGAGCGGTGTTGTCCAGTAGGAATATAACATGAGCTGCATATGTAATTTTAATTTCCAGTAGCCACGTTGAAACAGTGAAAAGAAACAGACACTACTACATTAAACTTTTTACTTAACCCCTAAATATTTTCATTGTAATATACAAATGATTAAATGAGCTATTTCATTTTGTATGGATTATTGAAAATGAGTTATGTACCTTAGACTAGCCCCGTTTCAAGTGCTCCATCGCCACATGTGGCTTGCGGCTCCCTTACTGGACGGTGCAGCTCTGGGTGCTTCTGTCCCTGGGAAAAGCTAGGGTAGGCTGACTACTGTGGGGCAGGGCCTCGGGGGGAAACCACATGGGTTTGCCACTTTGCAAAGCGTTATAAAGGTGTCCCCTTCCGTGGGAGGAGCAGGAGAGTGGGGGCCTGGCAGGCTTCCTGGCTGTGTATTCCCCTTGCACATGTCTGATATTTATTTATCTTCCTGATCCCAAGGAGGGGCCAATCCTGGGCAGACCCATGGTCCAGCTGTCCCAGGTAGAGCTGGGCAGGGAACTTATGAAAATTTCCCTCCCTTTCCCCAATCCTGGTCCTGATATGTCTTCTCCTTACCTCTCACTCCAAATCCAGAGCAATGAGAGCCAGGGGGGTCCTACCTGGACACACGGTCATTCCCATGCTCACCAGGGTCCCGCAGGTACTACTGGGAGCAGCTGGTTGGTAATGGCTGCTCACACTCTATATGGGGAAAGATAGACACTGATGCCAGAACCTCCTATGGGGCAGGTCTTCGGTGCTGGGAGAACAGGATGGCAGGGGAGGCTCAGCTGGGAACTCACATGGTGCGGCTAGAGCTGATGCTGACTCTAGAAGAAGGGCAGGAGAGCACAGGGCGGTCCTGGGCCCAGGCAGAAGGCAGCCTCCAAAGGCACCCGTGGTCACACCAGCATTGAACGAGTCCCCAGGGCTCAGTGATGGACTGCAACCAGAAGAATGAGAGTGGAGTCCATATGCCAATGCCTGGCACTTGGGTGACCAGCAAGGTTCCTAAGGCTGCTGGAGGAGGGGCTGCCAGGCCCACTCAGTGAGGCGTCAACTGGCTGAAGAGACCCTGTGAAGGAGGAGGTGGCACCGTGAGGTGAGACCCTCCCCATGGGGTTAGCACAGGCCAAGTGGAAGGAGGTCTCAGGTGCAGCAGCCACCCAATCAATGCCACCCAACAGGTTGATGTAGGAACACACAAGACAGAACATGGAGAGGAAAACAAGATTATCCTCTGGCCCCAGCTTTGCCAGCAAGAAGCTGTGCTCACCCTTGTGCAGCTGAGAAAACACCTTGTGGATGCACTGGCCACAGGGCCAGGTTCTGCTGTGATGGGTTCTTGGCTGGGCTTTCTCCTCCGCCTCCTCCTCACTAGCTGGGCCACAGCCAGCCTCGGGGTTACTAGCAGGTAAGCTTAGCCGGCAGGTGTCGCGCCTTTTACTTCTGGGTTGGACTCTCCAGAGGTCACACTCCTAAAACCGCCAACACTTGGCCCAGTGCTCTGTTTGGGAGCCTCTCCAGGGCAGGCTTAAGATCATGGGATGTGGAGGCCATTGGGTAGATGCAATCCTGGCTCCATCGGTGTGACCCTGTGCTAGTGACTTCATTCCTCCTTGGGTTTTGGTTTCCTCATCTGTAACCTAAGGCTCAACTTACAGGTGAAATGTGATATCTTGATCCTAGGGCATTAAGTTGAAAAATCTCATTTGAATGTTGCTACTTCATAGCCACAGCGAATTCATTTCCTTGTGGCCCTGAGAAGAGCCCATTTCTTCCCATGTTCCTGCTTACTGGGTCTTTCCCCCACCCCCACCCCCACCCCCACCCCTTTGCTTGGACAACTCCCTCTGGTCCTAACGTCAGGATTCACTTCTCTGCATCTCCACCGCCTCCATGTTGGTTCCAGCAGTTGTCCTCTCCCGTGTGGCCAGCCACAGTGTCCTCCTAACTGGTCCCCTGCCTCCACTATTAGGTCCCTTAATCAGTGACCCACCCAGGTACCCAAGTGAACTTTAAAATCCGACAGAGCCTTGCTTCCATGGAACGAGGGCCTAGGAGAGGCAGCATCTGACAACTGAATGGATCTGTCACAGGGGGTTATGAAAGGAAGCAATGCGGCGGGTGTAATTTAGGTGGGAGCGGGCGGGGGCGGGACAGCCCCCGACATTTCAGTTATCATCTGAAGGATGAGTGGAAGTTCACTGAGTGACGTGTGGAAAGACCTGGAGGCAGGGAAGAACTTGGCCTTTTGGAGGAATTGGAAGGAGGCCAGTGTGTCAAGAGCCTGGGAGGTGGTGGGGAGGGACTCTGGGTGGCTCAGCGCTGGCCTCTGTATGTGCCTTCACCACCCTGCGCCATCTGGCCCTGCTGACCTCCCCAAACTCATTTTGAGTCGGTTTCCTCTACAAAAGTAAAGGCAAGGTGCTGGCTGGGAATGGAGAAGTCTGACTCCCAGAGCCCATGTACCCAGCATGGCTGTGGTCCTAGTGGGTGAATCTCTCAGGTGCCTGAATGTTGTCCTGCTTCCTGGGCCTGGTCTGGAGGAGATACGCTGGCCACTGTGACAGGGTGTGGGCTGGGTGGGGGTGGGGAATTGCTAAGGAGAGAGAGTCCTGTGTACACTTTGCTTTACGGCCTCTGCCCTGTGCCTTCTTTCTGCACTCCCCAGCCCTCAGGAGAGACTTGCCAAGTGTGACAGCCATGCCTCGGCTCTCACTGGGGAAACTAACTCGAGAGCGGTGCCCGGAGCAGATCGGGGAAGTTGGGGAGATGCCTTGGGGACACCAGACTTAAGAGCCAGCAGGACCAGCAGGGACCGGGGGCTTAAATGCTTGTTATTGGGTATTAGAAGGTTGCCTGGCCTCCGCAGGTGGGAGAAGACAGGGCCGTCTGGGTATATTGCTTTGCTCTTTAGTGCGTAAAAACTACCTTTTCTGGTATGTGTGGCTGGGTCACCCATTATGGGGCCCAGAGGAAGAGGTGTCCCCCAGAAATGCAGGGGGGTGGGTAAGACCTTAGAGAACAAGTCTAGAGTGGCATGGAGGTGAGAGAAATAAGGGTGGAGCTCTGCTTGTAATTCTAACAACAGGGTCAGCAGATAAGGGACACTTGAAGGAACTTTGCCATGTTCTTTCTTTTACTCTGATCTTTACACAAATGTAAAAATCCTCAGAAAACCTCCTTAGGTTTCATAAAGGAGAACAAATGATGGAGACTGTGTTGGGTCCTGTTCTGGCTGGCAGAGGAGAAAGCCAGGCCAGACATGCGGGCAGTGATACTTAAAGTGGGAGCAGGCAGCCCATCTGTAGGGCCCAGAGAGGAACGGGGTGGCAGGAACCAGCTCCAAGTTCAGTGTGATTTCCACAGGGAGAGGTGGCTTTGGATGAGCTGGAGACACCCCCAGTCCTCAGAGTCCCCCCTTTCCCTTCTTCCTTCCCCAGCTCCTTGGCTAAGCAAAGAGTTGGACACAGTTGTGGGCAAACACTTTTATTCTGACCAAGTCTCCAACGCCCCACGGCAGGAGAGAGGCTGGTGCGGGGAGTGCCGCAGGGACTGCAGCCCAGAGTTGGCCTGGGGACAGATGCGCAGTGCTTCCTCTAGTGTGACTGGAGGTGGCTCACCAGAGGGAGTCACTTGTTGGGCACCTCAGCGTCCATCTTGGCCAAAGAATGAACCGTCGTTACGAGGGAAGGAAGCCGAACTCCACTGATGGGGTGGAACCCTGGGACCTGCTCCTGTTCTTGGATCTGGTCTCTGAGACGTTGGATTTCTAGGCGTTGCATTTCAATAATTCTCCCAGTTTCTTCTTGCTCATTCAGTCTCATGGTGGGAACGATGCGGTGTGTGACCTCACTGGGCCCTGCGAGGGACAGAGCAGGATGAATGCGGGCTTTGTCATTGGACTGCAGCGTATCCTCCCTTCCTCCCTCCTGCCTCCTCAAATTTCTATTGAGCACCTACTCAATCCCAGATGCTAGGGATACAAGATGGAGAAGTGAAGAGACACACTTGAGGGTGATAGCCAAGTGCTGAGCATGACCTCAGCCCAGCCCCTCTCCTGAGCCCCAGCTGCTGGCCTTGTGGCCCCTCCCGTGCAGGCGGCTCATTCTCCCATTCCCCGCCCCAGTCAGGGTGGCGCTCTCCTGTTGACGTTGGTTGGCTTCTAAACCTGCAGTGCTCCTCCTCAGGTAAAACCCCTGCTCCTGGAGACAGACCCCCCTCTACCCCTCCTGGGGTGGCCACTCATTCATGTTCCTTGAGGACTTTCTCTTAACTCTCCCGTCCCCAGTCATCCTCAGATGCTGCCGTCATCCTGGGCAACGCTGGTGTCCACCAGGGTCCAGGGCTCATCCATTACCTCGCCTCACAGGCTGGACCCTCAGCAGGAATGTTCTTGGCTTCCACGCCGTGTCAGCACCCGCTCCTGTGGTTTCCCCTCCCTTATCACACACGAGGTCTCCATTCTCCCATCATGCCCTCTCTTACTGCCTCGTGCTCAAGGCACCTGTTCTTTGCCTGAGTTTGGACCTCTTCTTCCTGGACAACACTATTTCTTACCTACCAAATGGGATCTTTTTACACTCACTCCCTTTTCTGTCCAGTTAGATCAATTTACAATAGCATCAAAAAGAATAAAATACTTAGGAATAAACTTAACCAAGGAGGCAAAAGACATTTACATTGAAAAGTACTTCAAAAAAAGAAAAGTACTTTCCTCATACGCTACAAAGCCACCGTAATCAAAACAGCCTGGTGCTGGCATAAGAACAGACATATAGATCAATGGAACAGAACAGAGAACCCAGAAATAGACCCAAGCCATTATGTTCAATTAATATTTGACAGAGGAGGCAAGAGCGTACAATGGAGTCGAGAGAGTCTCTTCAATAAATGGTGTTGGGAAAATTGGATGACTACATGCAACACACACACACATGCACACACACACACACACACACACACGGCCACCAACTTACACCATACACAATAAACTCAAAATGGATAAAAGACTTAAATGTAAGTTGTGAAACCATAAAAATCTTAGAAGAAACCATAGGCAGCAAAATCTCAGACATCTCTCATAGCAATATGTTTACAGATACATCTCCTAAGGCAAAGGAAACTAAGGAGAAAATGAACAAATGGGACTATATCAAAATAAAAAGTTCTGCGCAGCAAAAGAAACCATCAACAAAAGGAAAAGAGAGCCCACTGCATGGAAGAACATATTTGGCAATAATACATCTGATAAAGGGTTAATATCCAAAATATATAAGGAACTCATACAACTTAACAGAAGGAAGACAAACAATCCAATAAAAAAATGGGCAAAGGACCTAAATAGACACTTCTCCAAAGAGGACATACAGAAAGCCAAGAGACATATGAAAAAATGCCCAAAGTCACTAATCATCCGAAAGATGCAAATCAAAACGACCATGAGGTACCATCTCACATCTGTCAGAATGGCTACCATTAACAAATCAACAAAAGACAAATGCTGGTGAGGATGTGGAGAAAAGGGAACCCTAGTACACTGCTGGTGGGAATGCAAACTGGTGCTGCCATTGTGGAAAAACAGTATGGAGTTTCCTCAAATAATTAAATATGGAACTGCCATTTGACCTAGTGATCCCACTTCTAGGTCTATATCCCAAGAAAATCGAAGCACCAATCAGAAAGAATATATACACCCCTATGTTCATAGCAGCACAATTTACAATAGCTAAGATCTGGGAACAGCCCAAGTGCCCATCAGTAGATAAGTGGATCAAAAAGCTATGGTACATTTATACCATGGAATACTATGCAGCAGTAAAAAAGAAGAAACCCTTATTCTCTGAGACAGCATGGAAGGACCTGGAGAGTATCATGCTAAGTGAAATAAGGCAGTCAGAGAAAGACAAGCATCACATGATCGCACTCATATGTGGAATCTAAGTAACAAAATAAACTGATGAATGAAGTGAATCCAAAGACATGGAAGCATGGAACAGAGTGCGGGATCTCAGAGGAAAGGCGGGGGAGGGTGGGTTGGTGGGAGGTAAACAACCAAAGACCTTGTCCATAACCCATGGACACAGACAATAGGGTACTGAAGGCCTAGGATGGGGGTGGTGGGGAGCGTGGTTGGGGGGGCGCTGGAAGAGGTCAATGGAGGAAAAAAGGGGACATATGTAATACTTTCAACAATAAAGAATTATTTTTAAAAACAAAAATTTAAAAAGTTACAATGATAGAAGAACTGGGCTGGCAGTGATTTTTTTTTTTTTTTTTTTTTTTTTTAGTGTATAGAAATGCAACTGATTTTTGTGTGTTGATTTTGTATTTTGCAATTGGAATTTTTGCTCCTTTGCATGAAATCGCTCCTTATTTTCTTTGGAAGGCTGGAGGATTTTTTTCTTTGTACTCTGGTGTTCTAACATTTAATGATGATGGTGATGATGGCCCTGTCGAAGGTCTATCCTTTTTTTTTTAATCCTTACCTGAGGATATTTTTCCATTGATTTTTAGAGAGAGTGGAAGAGAAAGGGAAAGACAGAGAGAAATATCGATGTGAGAGAAACACATAAATTCGTTGCCTCCTGCAGGTGCCCTGACCAGGGCCTGGGCCAGGGAGGAGCCTGCAACCGAGGTATGTGCCCTTGACCAGAATTGAACCTGGGACCCTTAGGTCTGCAGGCCAATGCTCTATCCATGGAGCCAAACCATCTAGGGCTGGTGAGGGTCTATCTTTAACCATTGTATTAGATACTGGGCGGATCAAATGTCTTTTGTTTTCAGGCCCACTTTACTCCCACTTCCAGAGCTGTCAGCTTCTGCTAATTCCTGAGCCTTTTGCAGTGGTTCTCACCTTCTGGCCCTTTAAATACAGTTCCTCATGTTGTGACCCAACCATAAAATTATTTTTGTTGCTACTTCATAACTGTAATGTTGCTACTGTTATGAATCGTAATGTAAATATCTGATATGCAGGATGATCTTAGGCGACCCCTGCGAAAGGGTCGTTTGACCGCCAAAGGGGTCGCGACCCACAGGTTGAGAACCGCTGCTGAGGGTTCTGTGATTAGGTTTCCTCTAGTTTTCCCAAACCCGGCTTAGGAGTCAGGTTTCTTGTGCCTATGAAGTGGAGTTACCACTCATGTATCCATTTTCAGCTTTCAGATTTTTGTGTCTCTTGTTTCCTTTTGTGTGTTTTTTTTTTTTTTTTTTTAGATCTTATGGTTTACTTGTGCCATTTTAGTAGGTTTTCAATTAACCATCTTTAATTAGAAGTTCTAATGATATGGTTTTAATAATTGAAAACAAGCAGGTGTGTCTATCAGACCTTTTAGTTAATTGTGTGAATAAAAACTTAATAATAAATGCTGCTAAAACTAAAATGGTGGTTTGGAGATGGCAACCTCTCTTGTTTGGATAAAAAATTCTTAAAAGCCAATCAAACCGGTCAATTCCTTAAACGACTTGAGGGTGTAAATTTTGAGCTAACATGTCTTGGTGGGCCCATGTTCAAAATCAGAGGTCAGACTTAGGCTCTTCATAATCAAGGCAGGCAATTGGTAATATATGTCTCCAACTGTTATGAACTATAAGTATCTCCCATGCAAAAACTATATTACATGAGTGCTATGATGTTTGCTTTGTTTAAAAATAATCCATGGTGGGTGTGGGGGCAATTACTGAGGGGTAGGGACACTGATGAAGCAAGAGTGACAGAAACTGATGCTTGTTGAAGTTGGGGGATGGATTCATTAGATGTTTCTCTCAATTTCTGAATATGTCTGAAGATTTCCATGATTGTAATAAGAAGACCATAGATATATCATACATCATCCTGAGGATGTCTCAATTAATTATTTGCTAGGATACTCGGGCATATTCGAAATATTTTCTAAAGTGAAGTTTTGCAATTGTCAAGCGCCTGGTCTTTGTAACACATGTGCTCTTATGTCATTCTTTAGACCTGATAGTGCCACTCAGGTACTACTCAGAGAGTTTACTATTGTGTTAATTTCTCATCAACTCTAATGACAAGGGCACAGGAGACACAACATACACACACACACACACACACACACACACACACACACACACTAGAGGCCTGATGCATGAAGACTTGTGCAAGAATGGGCCTTCCTTCCCCTGGCTGCCGGCACCACCTTTGCTCCAGCCTGGAGCTGCCTTTCTGCCTTCCCACATTGCCCAGAAGCCTGGAGTGGCTGGGGCGGTGCGGAACACCTGTGTCATCGCCATGGCGACAACACAAGCATCCTGCCCTGCCCCTGGCTGCTAGGCATCTGCATATGCAAATCAACCTACCATCTTTGTTGGGTTAATTTGCATACTCACTCCTGATTGGCTGGTGGGCATCATGCAGGTTCAGTCAATTTGCATCTTTCTCTTTTATTAGTGTAGATATATTTATATAAATATCTATATCTATATCTATATCTATCTATATATAAAGTTTAAGACTCGCAAGAGGTTGTGAAAATAGTACAGAGAGTTCCTTTGTATCCTTCCACTACCTTTCCCCCAATGATAGTATCTTATATAACCACAGTACATGAGACAACTCATGTGAAAGACCCAATCCTCAGCAATGGGACGTTTTGTCAAGGTTTCTAAGCTTTATCCCTGAATGTAAACCTCCAGAACACAATATACTTGAACCACGTTGGCTTACTTTTCCACAGAAATGCCTTACCCTCTTGGTTTTCATTGACTGCCCAGGTAAGAAATGGACACCTGAAGAATGTTTTTTTAATTGTCTGAAAACCTATAATTGCAGACGATCAATTATATTATTCAACACCCCTTCTATAAGCATCCATGTGATAAGCTTTTCATGCAATTTAGTGCCAGGGAAAGGTTTGTTTCTCCAGAAAAAGAAAATTCCATTATCCTTAAATGAAAACTATGTAAATAATCATATTTCTTTGTTTCCCTTTTTGCCTTGGTTGTCAGAAATTCAGAGGAACTTTAGGATATAATTACAGTCATAACTCATTTGCAGTTTCTAATATCATTTCCCCCTCTCCCTTTAAATAGTCTCTGATTTTTAAAAAAATATTTTTAATATATTTTATTGATTTTTTTACAGAGAGGAAAGAAGAGGAATAGAGAGTTAGAAACATGGATGAGCGAGAAACATCGATCAGCTGCCTCCTACACACCCCCTACTGGGGATGTGCCCACAACCAAGGTACATGCCCTTGACTGGAATCGAACCTGGGGCCCTTCAGTCCGCAGGCTGACACTCTATCCATTGAACCAAACCAGTTAGGGCTAGTCTCTGATTTTTTATGTGTCTTTAATTATACAGGTCTTCCATCCCTTATCCATAGTTCTAAGAGGCACAAAGCTCTAAAAATGAAATGCATTTTAAAATTATGAAGTGTAAATATTCATCTGTTTCACAAAAGAAACACTACTCTAGGGCTGCCATGTAATATACAGTATACAGTATACTCTAAGACAATGATTTTCAACCGGTGTGCTACAAGAATTTTTAAAACATGCAATACCTGACTATTTAGTCAGGGCCACTGACCTCTTTTCCCTTAGATTGTCAAATAAAAAAATGACAAGAGCCAACAAAATAGCTGTCTAGGGTGAATAAATCAAAATTATACCTATTTTTTGACTGATCAGCAAAATATACTAGTACTTATTTTTTGATGGGCCACAGAATTTTAGTAGTTTCTGCATGCCATGAAGATGAAAAAAGGTTGAAAATTGCTGCTCTAAGATCTGAAAGATTCTAAATTCTGACACTGTGGCTAACTCTAAGGATTGTGGACCTGCATATATTTGAATGTGGTAGGTCCTCACAGATCCTTTAGAGAGCAGGTGTGTGGCGCGAAGAGGCTCCCAGAAGGCCCTGGGGTGGATGTGACCTGATCCAGGAGGACACTTAGGAGAGGCTACCTCAGAAGCCAAAGGGTGACCTGCCCATGGCTGCCATTGGTCTGTTTGTCCCAATGCCCATCTCCTTTAGCCACTGGGGACAGTACCTATTTCTGGAACCTCTTGTTGTTGGAATTTCTTGGTCGGTTTCAGAGCTGCTTCAAGGTCATAGACCTGGGAGCGGGTGAGCTTCAGCTCCCTGCGGAGCTCATTAATCTCCTTGATGAGGGAGACATTTTCCTGCATAAAAGGAGGAAAAGAGAGTGAGTATGGATGAGTGATCAGTGGGCACAGGGCATGCCCTGGCTAGGGGCCGAGGGTGTGGGGAATGGGTGGGGTTGGTCCTGAACCCAGATTAATTATCTGGTGCTTCTATTGGGTTCTGAGTCTTCATCCTAGCTCATGGCTCAGCCTCTTGAGGCATCAGCTAACTTACCTTCAGGTGGACTCTAGCAACATTAGATATAGACAGTACACACTATTTCCATCCACCCAGGCTCTTTCCAACACCCACAGTGACAACAACACTTTTCTAAGAACTTCATATGAATTTAATGCATTGAAGAAGCATAATAACCCTGTAAGTAGATTCTATTTATAATCAAAATTTTACAAAAGAGGAAATCGAGGCACAGAAAGGTTATGTAACTTGCTCAAATTACATAGATAGTAAGTGACCGTGTCAGGATTCTGAGCCTGACAGCCTGGCTCCAGAGAGTTACAAGCTCTTAAGCACTGTGCTGTCCTTTATTCATTTTTTTTTCATTAATTGTTGAGCCTATATTTATAGGGTATCTGCCATGTCCCTGAGATGCAGACAGAAAAAAAGACATGGTTTCTGCCCCCAACAGCACACTGTTTAGTTAGGAACCCAGAAAAGTATGTGGGTAATTAACATTTGCAACATCCACCTGAAGTTCACTTCTCTTGTGTTTGATAATATCCATCCATCCACCCACCCACCCACCTATCCATCCATCCATCACCCATCCCATGTGTATGAGCACTAACTATGTGCCAGGCACTGTGCTGACCCTGAGGTATACCGAAAGTGAGACCTGGTCTTGAGGAGTTTAGGGTTCCGTGGGGGACCTGGCACAGTGCAGTGTGTGGCTGCCCTGCTGAGAGGCAGGAGCGGGGCACAAAGCACAGGTGCTGAGCTCTGCCTGAATGACCAGGGTGGACGCCTAGGCACAGGTCCGTGGGCTGAGGCCTGAAGGAGCTGCCGAGGAGAAGGTAAGGGGTCCTAGACCACTGGAACCGCAGGAGAGAGGCACAGAAGTAGGACACGGCGGGTGGGCAACTAGCAGCAGGTCTGCATCGCTGGACACCAAGTGAGAGAGGGGAGTGGCGAGGAGTGAGGATGAAGAGCCTGCTGGACGCCGGGCGGTGGGGGCTCTGCCCCTGGGAACACTCTTCCTTTCCCACACCTCAGATCACTGCCTTGCTTTTCATACTCAGCACGAGGGCAGCAAGGGTGGCTCTGCGGAGGAGTCCCCTTCACCACAGGCGCAGAGAGACGCTGGCCATTTTGCTCTGAGTCCACAGCCTCAAGCACTCGGCTTGTCTACAGCGGCACCTCCCATAGATCATGCAAAGGAATCACCCGAGGATTCCGTTAAATGCGGCTCCGGACTCGGTAGGTCTGGAGCGGGTTCTGAAATTCTCCACGTCTAACCAGCTCCTGACTGATGCTGCCGCTGGCCTGCGAGCCAGGCCCTCAGTGGGCAGCAAGGCCTGGAGGTCCGACCACCACAAGAGTCAGCGCGGCCCAGCCTGCATGGAACGGACTCGTGCCAGGAACAAGCTGTGCTTCTACAGGGGGCATTGTGAGCGTGGCCTCTGAGGCCGGAGAAGGGGCTGGTCCCTGGCACTGTCCTCACAGCGCTTCTGGGTCACGGGGACGTGCCCGTGGCGCCCAGGAGGGAGCACCCCATCACTGTCGTTCCCTCCAGAGCCGCTTGGTCTGAGCATGTCAAACATACCTTCCGATTTTCAGTGCATCACTTCATTTCAGTGCTCTTCCCTCCCTCGTGGATGAGGTGCCCAGTCATTGCCACCCCCTTGTTCTCAGGCGAGGCCCTGTGCCTGTTTTTGTAGACAGTCAGCAGCTTTCCTCCACCTGATCTTTTACCCTTTTAACCCACCCAGGCCTGGGTGGGGAATCGGCCGCATTTCCTCCCAGATGCTCCCCAGTGAAAGTCTCTGCCAGCCCTCCCCCCGCCCCAAACTTCTCTATGCTGACTTTGTATCATGACACGATCAATTAAATGTGTACTAGTATTTATGGGGTTCTAAGACCTTGGACTCTGCCTTGCCTGTAAGAGGTGCTCCATAAATATTTGTGGAATGGGTAGGCAAATGAATAACGAATGCAGTGGATAGCAAGTTGAATAAGATGAGATTCTTACTAATGAGGAAATTATAAACCAGGGGGTAAAGGTCAGGCAGGGGAGAGCAGACGGAGAGGAGACCTGCAGTGAGCTCACGGGCCACTCGCACCCTCCGGGGCTCTCCACTCCTCCTCTCACTTGGTGTCCCTCAGCTTCACTCTCCTGCCTCATTCAACGGAGTAATAGGCATCAGAATAAAAATTAGAGGAGGAGGGTACCATCTCCCCAGTCCTCTCCATAAACTTCTGTAGTTACTTCTTCTTGGTCATCTCCATCCATTTGGTCACTGAACCCTGTGGATTTGTGTCTGAATAGAATCTGGTGTCTACGCTTCCTGCTGTGATTCCTAACCAGCTCTCAGCATCTCTCCCCTCTGCTACTGTAATGGCCCCAAGTGGACCCTGCCCTAGTTTTCTCCCCCACTCCACCCTCCACAACCCTGTCACATGTCTGGGACTTCTGGCTCCTGATACCTTTAAGTGTGAATGCCTGTTTCTGACCCCACTATCAGCCTCGGACACCTCCATGAGGCTGGCCACCTAATAAACCTCCAGGACATGGCTCAGTCCTTATTAGAGTGTGACCGAGACCCATGCAGCCTGATTCCCCTGTTGTGTTCGTTCTTTTGTTCATTCATCCATTCACTCATCCATTCATAAAAAAATCACTTAAGAAGGAGTTCCTGACAGCCTACTATGCACTGGTCATGGTGCCAGACACAGGAGGTCCAGCTTGAATCCAATGCCAAGAGATGTCCTGAGGGTCTGAAGAGGGGTGCTCACCCATGTGAGGAAGGCTCCATGGGTGGCAGGGGACAGGGAAGAGAGTTTCCGGCCTGGTGTCAAGAGGGAGCAAGCAGGAGATGAGGCACTAAATACTTGATGAAAGTAATCATAACTTCAGGGGTTGATTTGGCTCCCTAAGGAGTACTTTCTGGGTGGTTCATGCTCCGAGGGGTCCAGAAGTCACACCGAAGTCACCTGTACAGGCAGGCGTACCTCAGGGAGGTAGTATGGGTTTGGTTCCAAATGACCACAATAAGCGAATAACACAACCCAAATCGCATGAACTTTTTGGTTTCCCGGTGCATATAAGTTATTTTTATACCACACTGTAGTCTCTATTAAGTGTGCAATAGCATTATGTCTAAATACAATGTATAGACATTAAGTGAAAAATACTTTATTGCTCAAAAATGCTAACCTTCATCTGAACTGTTGGAAAAAATGGCACTGATAGTGTTGCTTGATGCGGGGTTGCCACAAACCTTCAATTTGTAAAAACAAACCAAAACACAGTATCTGTGAGGCTCAAAAAAGCAAGGTATGCCTGTATATGCTTTGGGTAGCATTGTGAATTTAAAATGTGAACACAACCGTTTGCTGAACCTTCTGTTCCTGATCCCTCCTCAGTCAGGATGGCCTACAAAAGCCCTACAATTCTCCAGGTCCCCACTCGGCAACTTTGGCAGAAAAAAGCTGGCCCAGGCCCATCAGGTACCAAGTCACTGGGCAGGTAAGAGAGACTGGCTGGGGATGCTAAAGTCTGTTTATATAAAAAACCTTCTACATAAAGGGGCTGTATCAAGCTGGCCAGGTTTGCCTTTTGTGGAGACCGACGCTGGAGAGCCACAGATGTGAACAGACCGGCAGTTGTGACGCCCATGTTGGGCAGGAAGGGAAAGAATGCCTCTAGCACCCCCTACTGGCTTTTCCTGAGTTGACATCTTTAAGAATGTGGCCGGGTGGAAAGAACAGGTGACTGATTTATTCTGTGAACGTGGAAGCCCTGCATGGGTGGCATTTTTCTGGAACCCACAGGCCTCGCCATCTGCCTAATTGCGCAAAGGAGCCATTTCTCTGCTCCTCTTTCAGCCTGCTCACGTGCAATCTGACGTTTCTATTCATCATTTCTACTCCGAAATGTCTTTTGACATTTTCCCCTTCCAAGTCCTTCTCGTCTTCCTAGAACATGGGCTTTCCTGCCACCCGCCTTTCCCTACCAGCCTTTCCACCTGCCAATGGACTCAACCTTGGTAATACCCCTACCTACTTCAGAAACCTCAGGTGGCACCTGCTTCTAAGATATGCGTATGCTTCTTGGCGTGGCATGGAAAGCCCTTTCAACGGGACCCTAACCTACATCCTGTTCCAGTGGGTCCTTTCTCCCTGCCCCCACGCTGTGCAATAAAGTAAGGTCTGTGGACTCCTGAGTTCCCAACATCCCACCGGCCTCTCTCTTCTCTCTGTGTCCTCGGGTTGTGCCCTCTGCCCGAAAGGCTCGTCCCCATTTGCTCCCAGTCCACGCTCTCCTCATCCTTCACGGCCCAGCTCAAAAGCCACACGCCCTAACTGAAGCCCACCCCCGTGGTGAGCTCACAGCACGGGAGCCACGGTGTGGGGCAGTGCTTACTGTATCTTGCTCACGTTCCCTGGCACAGAGATCCCCACGGTGAGCTCTCTGAGGGTAGGCCCCCGATCACCTCATCTTGGAATCCTCCGTGGATGGCCAGCCCTCAAAGCATGTATACTGAAAGAGTACAGTGTGTGTCCTAGATATTTGTATTCCATAGCAACTCTTATTTTCATATCTGCAAGCGTGCTGGGGAATGCGGAGGGAGGCCCCATGCTCCCGTCTGAACATGCAAATGAGACAGTGACCTCATTTTCTGTTTTCTAATGAGTTTCTCTCAGATGCCATGTCCGCCCTGGCCTTCCTTGCCCTTTTTTGGACTGAAGTGTCAGGGCCTAGGAACCTGCAGACACAGCTCCTTACCAAGGCATCAGGCATCCAGGCCACCAGCTGGGGGGTCTGGGGTCAGCTGAGTGGCCCCCTCTCCTGTCCTCTCAGCCCACAGGTATCCCTGGTCCGTGTGGTGGCCTTCCAGGCTCTCCCTTGGGATTTCCACCTTGGTTCGTAAACAGATCCCTTGCTCGGTGGACAGGAAGGAAAGAGCATTTCTGAGCACCTGCTGTGGACCTGGCCAGGGCCGCAAGCATCCTATTAGTTCTCTCGTTCAAACCTCGCATTGCCTCGCTGAAGTTGGTGTTTTCTTCCCCGTTTTCTAGATGGGGAAGACATTCCTGAAGACGTTAAGGAATTTACTCATGGCAGCCCCACGAGCGTGGCTGAGGCAGGACAAGTGGGGTCTGCCCAGCGTCAGTGCCTGCTGACACCTTGCCTGACCCTGGCCCGGCCCCTCTCCTTCAACTCAAGATTGAAGAAAGGAATAATTTTTAAAACCCAGACCAATGGTTTTGAAAGTTTTCCTTTAAAAAAAAATCTTCCAAAGAAAAGTTTACAGAGCCTGCTGTAATAAGCAAGGAGGCCTCCCTGGTTGAGGGTGGGGACCCTGCCTTGCGGGGTCCCTCTTGCTCCCTGCAGTTGCCTGGGGGCACTTCTGCGGGCTCCAGGGCACATGGGTTTACCATGCTGCTCAAGAAAACACTCTTCCAGGGATTTCCCTCTGCCAGCCACTGGGGAGTGGCAGGGCTGGGCAGGAGCCCTGCCCGGATCTCCTCTGCTCCTTCTACTCCGACTTGCACCCTGGCCCAGCAGGAGTGGGCACACAGCCTCTGGGGTAGTGAGGAGCAAAAGAGGACATTGTGTCCACCCGGAGCAGCCTCAGGGGATGTTTGCTCCAGGCTAGCCTGCTGTCTTCATTTTCTTTCCTGTTCCTTCTTCTCCTTGGACTGACACTTACTTTGCACTCCCTGGTGGGCTCTTCACGAGTGGGGGCACTTAAGACCCTTAGCCATGGCTCTGTGTGCCAGCTGCTCGTGCCTAAGGGTCCCACCAATGATCGATGCCTGTCTCTGGGCCTCTGACTGCTTTCAGGGCCCTGCATGGGGCGGTGGTTATTGATGGTGTGGGCTGCTTTTAAACCGGGGCTGTTTGTAAGATGGCACGAGACCTACCGTGCCTGGACCTGGCCTGAACTGCAGTGCCCTCTGCCCAGTGGTGTGTGGGCTGGCCAAGCTGGGCACTGGTTTGTTTCAACCCAACTGCAGCCCATCCCCATTCCAGTATTTTAATTATGGCATTAAAGACATATAAGCATTAAAAGGTACATCCCTTATATATGGGATTCTGATTAATTCACATTAATTGCCTCAGACGATACTGATACCCAAACAGAAATCTGGCAGGAGAAGCCCGACTGGCAAACCCTGATAACGTGCTTACGTGGAGGCGGCCGTAATGGGGCCAGGCTCCCTGCACAGCCTCTGGAGGGTCGGGAGGCGGGTGTGGAGAGCTCATTAAGTCAGAGTGAGGCCAACTCTTCGGGTGGGTGTGGTTAGCTCTGCACCCAAGAGATAAGGGTAGGGACCTGAGGCACCAGAAAAGTCAGCCGAGGAGGTGGGTGGAGACAGGCGTGTTCAGAGGAGACAACTTGGCCAGCAGGGACCATGTGATACCAGTAGCAGCATAAAAAGCAGCAGAACAAAGCAGGTGAAATAAGAGTTGGAAACAGAGGAGAGGAACAGGAGAGTGTGACTCAGGAGAGCTAAAATCACGGGGATGAAGGTCCAGAGGGGACAGGGGCAACAAGAGGAGTGAGGCAGGACACAGGAGTGCTTCAGATAAAGATGGGGCAGAAAAAAGAAGAAAAAAGAAGTGGATGGAGTGAGGCGGGTGGGGGCGGTTAAGGCCTGGGCATAGAGACGCCTAGGAAACCTCCTGGGCGGGCTCTGGGCCATGTCACAGCCAGGACGAGCTCTGGGAGGTCAGAGGAGAGGAGTCAAAGATCATGTTTTAGGGAAAGCTAGTGGGTCCCCTGGACCTTTGGGGAGCCCTGAGTATTGGGTGGTCTCGAGGGGCCCTTGACAGGCTCTCTCGTCTGGGAAGGCTCGGCCCCTGAGGGAGCTGAGCAGGAGCGTGCAGGTACCTGCATGATGCGGACGTAATCGGTGCGGTGCAGCTCACCCTCCTTGACCACCTTCTTCTTGAGAGTGGCCAGGTTCCGCTCCAGGTGCTCCCGCTGGCGACTGTACTCCAGCTGCAGGTCTGTGTTCAGCCCTGCGATCTCCACCTGATGGGGCACAGGGGCCTCTGAGCGAGGGGCGACCAGGAGAGAAGGGGCGGGCGGGGAGGGAGGCAGAGCTCACCATGTCTGCCCGCTGCACGTACTTCTCAAAGAGACCTCGGACCTTCTCCTTCAGGGACCGGGCTTCCTGGATGTATGCCACGCAGTTGTGAAGGTCCGTCTTAAACCGTTTGACGAGCGCCTCCAAGTCCCGCTCCTGCAATCAGAGGCGCTTACTTCTGGTGCTGGAGGGATGGACTCTCCAGTGGCAGGGGCTGCAGGCTAATGGCTGCAGAAAGGGACAGGAGGCACCACATCTGGGACTTGCAGTTGACCACACCGGGCACAGAGACCTAGATGGGCACACAGCCCAGAGGTGGAGGGCCTAAACCTCCGCGCACCTGGCCTGAACAGCGTCAGCTTTAAGAGGCCAACACAGACTGCTTCCTTTACCGGCTCTGTGTTCCCTTCAGGACCATGGGCCTTAAGAGATGAGAGGAAGCCCAGCAGTCACCCTTAGTCCTTTCGGGGCCGAGCTGGAGCATCGATTCTCTCCTGCAGGTCCCTGGGCCAGGGCTCCCAGGCCCCCTTATTACAAAAGCTCGCCCCGGGTTTATCCTTCCTGAGGGTGGCTGTGTGTGTGGGTAGGGAAAATATGACAAAATTGGGCTAGATCCCCCCCTCTTCCATCATGCTTTCTCTGATACCCATCTTCCCCTACCTATGACATAGCGAGTCCTTCCTTCCTCCTGGCTCCCATAGCCCTTTATTCACATTCCACAATTTCCCACCGTGCATTATAATTTTTATGCACATGCCACAAATCACCTGTCAACCTTTTCAGTTTGTGAAGGGTGGGATCTGTGCCTGTTCATGTTTGTAGCAGCTCTGTAGCAGCTTCTAGCATTACCTAGTACAGAGCCAATACTTACTGTGGGGAATGGAAAAATCCAGTCTGATCCAACCAGCATTGCAGGGTGCCCTGTGCCAGTGGGTGAAAGTGCAGCCAAGTCCTGGCCCAGGGCCAGAAGACCTGGCTCCCAGTATTGGCTCTCGGCTCTGTATGAACTATGGGTGCCAGGTGAAGTTTCTTAACTTCCTCATCCTTCTGGCACGGCTTTCCTTATTTCTTACAAACAGGGACTAGAATAGGTGATCTCTGAGGTCCTCCCAGCCGCAGCATCGATTTGATAGTCAAGGCCTTTAAGCACTGACTACAAATGACTCTGAGCATGCTCCTGTCCAGGACTGACAGCCAACGCTGAGAGCATTCACACGAAACTGGTCTCCCACCCCCTGGTCACTTTACCCAAAGTCATTGCACAGTCACAGATGGATTCAGTCATGTGAATTTGCATGGGCCCGCAATCTGGCAGGGCTGTGAGCAAGGACGCAAGTTAAAATGGGAATGTCTCTTAGCAGTGGGCTGGCTCTGCCTTTTAGAAGCCAGCTGCCCACTGCAGGCAGGTGCCAGAACCTGAATCCAAGAACCGCCAGACGCTGAAAATCCTCACACCTTCTGTCTCTCTCTGCGCATCTCCTGATCGGTGGCTCGTAATTTCTGCCACAGTTCTGTGATGTTCAGCTCCAGCTGCGTGTTCTGCTTAAAGAAACGCTCCAGTTCAGATTCCATCTGTAGAGAACAAGGAACAGAGTCAAGAATAAGAGAGTGAGAGAATGAAAATTAGGTTTGAACCGAGGTCTTTCTGTGGGAACGTCTCCCCTGATACCAGGACGTGTCTTTTCTAGCTCCCACCTGTCCTCTGCAGCAAAACCTTCCTTCTCACTCCTCGTCTCCTCCAAAGCCCCTACCCTCGTGGCTGACATGTTAACCCAGGTCACGTGTTCCATGGCTGGGCCATGAGTTTTCCCCTCTTAGTTGCCTGGTTACCTTCTTTGCTTACATTCCTTATAATGGATAACTCTCAAGTTCTGGAACCTCAACTCCAGCCAGAGGCAGGGTCCCTCAGACAAGCACCCTCTTTGCCAACTTTGTGACACTGTGTGAGTGAATCTTGACCCTCTGGGGCCACAACTCATCAGAATCGATTCTCAAGCAGAAAGTTTTGGGGGACCAGCATGTGGGCATCCCCAGCCAAAGGCATAAGACAGGAAAGAGGAAGCGGAGGAGGAACCTCTGCCTCACCGCTCTGTTGAAAAGGTCTTAAAAAGTACAACTGAGGAGAATGTCCTGTCTTCAAAAGAAAAAGCACAGGAGCTACGGAAAGATTTATCTGTTGTTGCAGTTGTCGTGACCAGAGATGCGACTGACATCTGGAGCTTCTGAGTAGAGTGAAACCAGCAGGAGCTGAGCTCTCAGTTGATTTAATTCCTCCCAAAAGGGCGAAGTGAAGTTCATTTTCACACGAAATCTGGTGGACCCAGTGTTCTTGTTAATGGAGAGGTTCGCTGTTTAGGGGGATGGGACATTCACTGGGTTTGTTCGTGGCTGCATGGAGTAGCCCCTTGAGTCTATTTCCGGCCCTCTGCTCAGATTTCAAGGCTCCTGGCCACCTTCTGGGCATCAGGAGGTCCTCATGAGCCACACTCATGTTGTGAACACAAAAGGGCAGGTTTTAGAACTTTGTCCTCATTATTGAAAGCACTTTGTATAGGCAGAGAAGCCTAAATGTGTCACTGCCCCCGCCCTCCAAAGGTAATCATCGAGGTCAAAGGACCTTGCGGAAGGAGTCAGGCCAGCTCTCAGCCCTGGCAGCAACTGGTACCAGGGTGGGGTAGGAGGGCTCTGTTTGATCACTCCCCAGGTTCCGGCACATCCCCTGCCAAGAATCAATGCCATGGTTGGCCCAGTTACTAAAGGGAAATGAGTAAGCTCTCAGGTATGTTGGGGTGGGTAGTAATCGACTAAGTCTTAAATCTAGTTGAAAAATATATCAAATGAGGAGGGAGAAACGGCCAGTGATCTCCAGGGGCCTGCAGCACATTGATTCCAGGCAGGGGGACCTCTGCTCTCTCTTTCATATTCTCTGGCTACCATTTTTGGGCCTTGAAGTCACTCAAGAATGGCAGGAGGCCCAGAGGAGACATCCTTCCTTGTCCCAGAGGCCAGGGAGAAAGTCATTGCCAAAAGGACGTATGTTCTCTGGACTGCCCCAGCCCTGGACTGATCCCGTGCCTGGCTTCTTTCCTGGGCCTCCTAGAGAAAGGGCTTTGCTTTCTCCACCATAGCGCTTGTGCATCCAATTCTAGTTGGGTCACCAATGCTCTCTGACACCCTTTGACTTGTTATCCTTGCTCAGCACAATTAGAGAAAATGGAAGGGGAGCAGCAGGTCATTTTGCATAGGGCGGTCAGGAAAGGCCTCCTTGAAGAGGTGGCCGATAAGCTGAGACCTTGAAAGACAAAAAGAAGCCAGTCATGTGAAGACCTGGAACCTCTGAACGGCATTGCAGAGGTCCCGAGATGGGAAGAGCTTGGCTTTCCCCAAGAACTGTCAGAAAGCCTGTGGGCTGGAGAGGGGAGGGAGCCGGAGAGGAGGCTGGAGAGGCAGGCAGAGGCCGCCTGGGCCTCAGCAGGGAGCTTGGAGTTTATTCTAGATGGGATGGGACACCACTGTGGTTCGCTGTGGCCTCTATGTGGGAGTCGACTGGCGGCTGGAGTCAAGTCCAGACCCGAAATGACGGAGGCTTGGACCAGTGTGATGGCAGCAGAAAGGAAAAAGGCTTGGATTTGAGAGATCTTTTGGAGACTGAGCAGATTGGTGATGACTGGCTATAGGGGTTAAGGGAAGGGAAGGACCAAGAAGACTTCTACCCTTCTACCTTAAGCCCCTGGGAGGATCATGGGACACCTGTACCTCAATGGACTCTCAGAAGCCCTCTTCCAGTTGCTCTTGCTTCTAATCTCCTAGCTACCTTCATCCTGTTTGCTTTCCAGAACACACACTTAATTATGCCACTCCCCTGCTCAAGAGCCTTTGAGGACTTCCCATCCCTATCAGATGAAGTCCAAACATGGCTTTGCATAGGGCCCGAACCAACATTTCCAGTCTGAGAACAAAATGTTGGAGGGGTGTACTTTCCAGTGCTCAAGGCTGGTGGCTGAGCACACATCGCCCCCTGGTGGCTTGAGGCCCCAAAGCCACGTTGTCCCTTAGAGGGCCCAGAGCACGCACCTTGAGGTGCTGGTCCGGCCAAAGTCCACCCCTAGGGCCCTCGAAAGCCAAATCCCAATGCATTTCGCTCTTGCACATCTGGACACCCGGTTGGGCCTTCTCCGTGGCATCCTCTGAGGAGTGGAAGCTGCACACCCGTGGGAGCAGGGAGGGACTGTGAGGAGAGTTTTCTTTCTTTCCCTCCAGGCCAGCCAGGCATAGTTGGGCAGGTGGCTATGGGTTGGGGAGGGCAGCGTGTGGCAGATGCCTTCTCACCTCCTGAATCTGTTCCTTCATCACCTTGATCTCATTCTCTCGAGGTTCTATTTGCTTCTTTAGCTCCTTTATTTTGTAGTCGAGCACAAACTTGAATTTCTCTAGTTCTTGATTTTTCTTTTTCAGGTCATAAATTCGCTTCTCCTGCAGGTGAGATGAGAGAAAAGTGAGGTGTCAGGGGGCCCGGGATATGGGATCCTGTGAGGCAAAGAACATACACCCTGTGCCCCCCCGATTGAGGAGGCCCCGGACAGCTCTCCTCGCCGGGGAGACAAAGGCTGTGGCTCTGACTCCTTGGCTTCTGTGCCAGGACTGCGTGCATTCGCTCACTCACTCAAGTACAGCCTGTGGCCGGCTGTTTCCCAAAGCTGGCCTCGGCAGCACTTCTCGTCCCACATGTTCTTGTACAACACAACCTCATGCTCCTCCATTAGGAGGTAGGACCTGGCTCCTCCCCTTGCCTCTGGCTGGGCTTAGGGCTCGCTTGTAACCCACAGCATGTAGATCACATGATGCTGTGTGGCTTCCCAGGCTAGGCCAGAGAAGGCAAGCAGCTGCCACCGCTTCTCTGGGGGAGGCCATGTGCTACGTAACAGCCCCACTGCACTGAGGCCTCCAGGCTGGGGCACACAGTAGGTGCTTTGGTGGATGGTCTTGGCTGACCCCAGCCTCCCAGCTGTCCCTGCCAAGGGCTGGGCATGAGGATGAAGAAGCCACCTTACATGCTGATCTTCCCACCGCCAGCTGCTTGCGTCCCCCTGGCTGTGGCCCTGAGAGGCCCCAGACACCGAGGACAAAGACAACCCATCAGGTCTAGTTCCAGACCCACCGAATCTATGAGAATAAAAGAGTTGTTGGCTTTTACCACCAAGTTTTGGGGTAATTTGTTGCAAGGCAACAGTCACTAAAATGTCGGTCTATTTATCCACCAAACATTTACTAAATGAAGACCTTTTATTAAGGTCTGGGATACTAAATAAGAATATGACACAGACCCTGCCCTTAAGGAGAAAACACTAGCTGGGGAGGCAGGTGTGTCAGCAAATGCACCCTGCACGGAGGCAGGTGTTGTAGGAGGCATGGAAGGTGCGGTGTGTATTGAGGGTGCTGAACACAAGGTGGTGGGTGGTTCACGGGGAAAGGGAAGAATGAGGCTGGAGGGAAGTAGGGGAAGGAGGCAAGGGTCTTGCGTGTTGGATAAAAGGTTCAGAATTTATCCAGGAGGCCAGGAGTTGGCAAACTACGGACCTCAGATCAATTCTGACCTGTTGCCTGTTTCCATAGTTTTATTGGAACACGGCCAAGCCCATTCATTCATGGGTTGTCTATGGCTGATTTTACACTTGGATGGCAGAGTCGAGTAGTTGTGACAGAGACTACACTGCCTGCAAAGAGTACAATATTTACTACCTAGCCCCTTACGGAAAAAAGCTTGCTGACCCCTGCCATGGGCCATGGGGAGCGAGGGAAGAATCTTAAGAGGGAGAGGGACATAATTACAGAGTGTGGTGGCAGGGAGGTGGGAAGAAAGGCCTTTAGGAGGCTGATGTAATGTTCTAGGTCAGAAGGTCTTAACCTCTTTCTTGTCAACCCCTCACCCCCTTTGAGAATCTGAAGAGAGCTTTAAACCCCCCTCTAAAAAAATGCCCAGATATACACACAAACACTCACATGTAGAAATTACATGCAGGAACTGTCATCCCATCAGGCGCCCTGAGGGGCCCCATTTCACAGGTGAGAAAACAAAGGCTTAGAGAACTTGCCCAAGATCCCTTGGCTGATAATGGAAGAGCCTGTGTTGGAACCTAGCTAACTAGGCTAAAGCCCATGCGTTCTCAAACATTCAGCAGTAATGGCGGAGCCTGGATTTGCTCAGGAGGATGATATAAAATCATTTGGTATGTTTTACAAAATACAGTGGGTCTGTCTTCTAAGTGTTTTGTGAGAAAAGGTATCCTGAAATGTGATACAAGTCTTCTGGGGTGCCCAGCAATTATGGGGCCAACAGCGGGGAGCTCCTCTCTGACCAGGGGCGCCAAGTGGGCCATGGGGCAGATGAGCTGCCCCCAGTCCATGGGGATGGCCCCCCTAGGATACCTGGAGCAGTGGAGAGCAGGGGCCTTGCAGTCAGCTGACTCAGGTTCTTATCCCAAGCCTGTCACCTACTAACTGTATGGTCTTGGGCAAGATACCTAACCACTTGGAACTCAGTTTCCTGAGCTTTACAACTGGGTTGCTCATGGCCCCTGGGGTTGCTGGGAGAATTCAATGTGATGTGTTTGCAGCAATTGGCCCAGTGCTAAGCACACAGTAGGCACTTTACGGACTGCTTATCCCTCATCAAGTCAAATAAATATGTTCTCTTGGGCCTTGTCCTCATTGACGGGGTCCATCTGGGCTGCAGTTGAGGGCGGACAGGAGCTGAACCTTCACCTTATCTTGAATCGTCTCATCCCGTTCCTGGATCTCCCGCTTGAGGCTCAGGATATCCTTCTCCAGGGACTTAATGACTCCTTGCAGCTTCATCTGCTCTCCCTTCAGGCTCTCGATGTCATTGGCTCGCTCCTCAATCTCCTTCTGCAGGCTGCTGAACTAAAGATACAAATGGCAACAACAAAGACAACAAAGGCTGTGAATGTGAAGAGCTCCCCATCCGAATTTGGGACAGTCGGGACTTTCCCAGGCCACACGGAGGATGTAGTGTTCTGTCTGATAAGATCCAGTTCCATCCCTTTATGCGAGGATGGACTGTCTTCATTGGGAGGCTCCGGAGACCAGCTCCCCGAGTGGGCCCAGAGTTTTCCATGACCACACCGGCCGTGAAAGGTTGGAATCCATGCCTCATCGGGGTCACAAAGATTGAGCCTTAACTGGCGAATCATCTTAGCCATGTCCAAGAGGGAAGGCACGATGGTCCCCGGACTGACTAGTAGTAGCGTGATTCCTAACAGGAAGGAACTCGGGCTTGCTTACTTGTCTCCTCTATCACTGCACATTTTGGGAAAACTGTGGCAAGTCTATACGGAGCTATAAATTGAGTCCCTCCTCACCCCAACCATCAGTGGCTAAACACATTTTCCCTGCCCTGTAAACTAAGCATCCTATACCCCCAAGCCTTCGCCCACCCATGGAGTCTAAACAGGAGCCACCCAGGGCTCCCTGCACAGGAGCCTGAGGACACCTCCAGGTGAACGCCGTCTCATCTCCAGAAGACCTCATTTCCATTCCTATCGGGGTTTAGCTCTGATGACTAAATCCTACTGGCCAATAGATTAACGCCCAGAGCGCCCATCAGTGCCTCTGTGAACCTCACTATCCCTGGGAAGAGAAGGGGAAGCCCCGATGGTTACCCTGGTTACCTGGTTACAGGACGTGGTAAGGATCTGTCTGCCCTGACACCAGGCCACGCCCCTTTCCTAACCCACTTGCTGGAGGTGAGGCCCTTCAGGCAGGCTCCACTGCCGTCCACCCGCTGCCCCTCACTTTCCCTGCAGCACTGCCCTTGCCCCCGCCAGGCCCCTGAGGGAACAGCCGATACCTTCTTCCTCATGATGCCTGTTTCTCCTTTGAGCCGAAGGTTGGACTCCTTTTCATCCCGAAGCTTCTTCTCATACTTGGTTTTGATATCTTGGATTTCTCGGTCTTCGTCTTCTTCAATCTGTTTCTTAGTCTCTTCAAACTCCCGAAGCTGCTGCCTGACATCTTCCTGGGCCTGGCTCAGAGAGAGGGAGAGTGTGTGCTCGGGGAGAAGGGGCGCAGGGCACCTTGTGCTAAGAGGGCCTGGGGCGAGAGGAGCATAGGGGGCCCGCGTGGGGAATGGGAGACTGAGGTTATTATAGGAATGGAAACCGAGGCCATGGGTCCCTCGACACTTCCACATTCCTCCTGTCTGTCCTTCTACCTTCCCTTCTTTTCCTACCAGATTAGGCCTCAGGCCCTATCACGTCAACCAACACCCCAAACCCTCTTCTACCTCTGGCCTTCACATGGACACCCAGGCCTCCTTTATCTTTCCTTCGCCGAACTTGGGACACTCGTGATTTTCTATTTATTTGTGAAATTATTTGATTGTCTCTCCCATTAGATATAAGTTCTTCAAGGGTAGAAACCCTGTCGATCATGCCCACCATTGAACTCCCAATGTACAACACATACCAGCACACAGCAGGTTTGCAGAAAATACCTGAGTGAATGAGTGAACCTTTAATTCTGCCCCCCCAGATCCTAATCCAATCAACCCTGATCTTTCACCTCCCACATGGTTCTTGAATCCATCCACTTCCCTTTATGCCTCCGCCACTGCCTAAGCCACTTGCCCGGATTGCTGTCTCGGCCTCCTGACCAGACTCCCATCTGCAGTCATGCCTCCCTCCCGCCTGTCCCCACTCTCTACTCACAGGGAGCTTTCTAACTCACACACCTGATCATGCTACCTCCCACTTGAAAGCCTTCCATGGCTCACCTTGTCCTCACAATAGAGTCCAGACTCTTGAGGTGGGTCTACAAGACTGTGGGTGAGTTACAGCACCAGCTCACCTCTCAGCCTCATCTGGCACTCCAGCCCCAAGCTCTTGCCAGAGTAACCTAACTTCAGTTCCCCCAAACATGCATGTTCCTCAGCTGCTGGGCTTGGCACACACTGTCCCTGTTTTCAGCCCGCTTCCCGCGACTCACTCCTAGCTCTCGGCTCAGCTATCATTTCTTGCCACTCAGCCATCACTCGGTTATATTGGAATGGCCTGTTTGACGGCATCCTCCACTGGAATGGGAGCTCCTCAATGGCAGGACCACACCTCTCTGCTCACCACTGTGGACACCCAGCACAGCATCGGGTCCGTAATTGGTGCTGAGTGAGTAAAAGCCCGAGAGCTCAGATGCTGGGACAAGCAGCTCTGCCTGGTGGAGTTCAGCAGGTGGCTAGGGCGTGGCTCCTCTTTGCTCCCTGCCACCAAGTGGTGGAAATTTCCAATTATATCAGAATCAATTGCTTTCCTCCCAGGCCGATCGATCCGGCACTCACTCTCCCAGGCTGCATGTACCATCCCTGGACTGTATGTTTCCAGGGTTGAGAGAGACAAGATGATTTGAAAACTGGGCCCAATGGCCTCCTGAGAAAGGCTTCTTTTTGCCCACCACACGTTACCACACCCCTGCCAGACAGAAGTCTGGCCAGGCCAGCTCTGCCTGAAGCCTTCCGTGGCCCACAGACACCTGCTCTTTTTCTGGTAGATGTTGCTAAGGCATGAAAGCAGCCCAGCTAGGTTAGTTAAGATGGCGTGCCAGGTGGAGGCTCCCTAGGAAAGTTCTGAGTTGAAATCTTATTGACGCAAAAGAAGAAATGCATTGTGGTCAGTGTGGGAGGTGCTAGGAGGAAGGCCAGCCTCTCTTCCCTCTGGGTGGATTCAATATCCCTAGAGGCAGAGCTCTGAGGCGTTTTCTTCAAAAATGACTCCATACCTCATGACTCTCCTGCCCCCCACTCTCAGCACACCACCTGCCGTTTCATGCCAAAAGGAGGCCATCTGGCCTCTCTCGATTTTCTCTTCATCTTGGGAAACTAGGTATTTGGGCAAAACCCACACTGCCTGAGCATCTATCCCTTCGCTCTGCCTGGGTGGCCTTGGCTAATGCGTTTCCCTGGCTCCTGATCATGCTAACTTACATTCCTCCTGGATCGCATGAGCTCCTGCAATCCTTCCCTGACCTCCCAGGCCAGCGTGGTCCACCGGTGCCCTTCGTCTGCGTGCACACCTTTATGAGTGGCCGTGAATGTGACCGCCTCCCTCACCCAGCTGAGAACCAGGCCCCATGTTTTATTTTCTTGGTCACCCAGCACTCAGGCTGGTAAACCAACAAGACACTATTTGTCTTTGCTAAACCAGCGGAGGAATGACTTCATTTTGTAAGACAAAAGTTATTAAGGGGCTTCCCCATCATTCAGGGCCCTTGTTCCTCTCCAGGTTCTATAAGCTTCTTCTAGAAAGGTCTCCCCAATTCTTAAGGCTTGAGGGTACAGCTAAGATAGAACACTAGGCATGCACTTAGTCTATCCAAGGAATTTTAGTCTCAAAACCAGAGTACCTCCTGGCTCAGTGAGTCCCCTGGTCTACAAACAAATGTCTGAAACGGAGGTCGAAGGGCACACGCGCTGAAAGGAAGTTGGGGGAGGAGGTGAGGCAAGGCTTCCCACAGCTCTTGGGTTGTTCAGAGGTCGGGCCTGCAGGCCATACTGTGGGAGGGAGGCACAGCTTGGCTTCCTGCGAGTACCTCTTCCAGGAGGCCGGTTTTCTCCTGTAGTTTGGCCTCGTAGAACTCGGTCAGCTCCTCCAGGGCCTGGCTCTTGGTCTCATCGTTATCCCGAAGCTGTTTTTCATACTCCTCCTGCATCCGTTGGGACTTGAGCTGCAATTCCTGGTACTTCTCATATTCTAGAAGCAACTTCTGGTTGTTGCAACATTCTGAAGAGAAGCAAGGAAGGTGTTTAAGGTGAGACAGTGGCACCAACCTCAGGGACACCTAGGAACCTTGGGTACTTTCCACCCGCTTCCAGCACCAGCTAGAACATCTGCCTCCAAAGCCAAGACTCAGAGTCTTCCTCTCCTGCCCACAATTCCATCATCTCATCAGGCAGCCTCCTCTTTGCTGCCTAGGCAGCAAGGTTTTGAAGAAAGTGCAGATGGGATGCTTGGGGGTTCAGGGCTAAGAAGAAATGTCTATCTATTTTGAGTGTGCAAAATAGATAGTAGTATCCTCATTTTACAGAGGAGTAACTGAGGCCCAGGGAGGCTGGGTGACTCCCCAGAGCTCCCAGCAAGTACATGGTGAGTCTGGGACAGTAGATCAGGCTCCAAACCTGCACGTTTCCATATTCCCTACTGGCTTGTGTTTAATCTGTGTTTAATGAATGAGTAAAATACTCAGGAGTAAAAACCATGGTGAGTTCCAGGGGATGAAGGCAGCCTGTTTATAGACAAAGCCTCACCATCCAGGACCTCTGCCGGGTCTGGGGACTCTCAGACATCTGCTACCTTCTGCCCACGTGGCCTCCACTGTGGACTCACCCAGGTCCTGCAGTTCCCGGGTTTGTTTGTCCAGGAGGTCATCCATGCGTTCACGATGAAATACATCCTGCTTGTCTTTTTCTGTTCTTAAAACCTAAAACACAGGTCACATGTTCTTGTTTCTACACATCTGCTGAAAGCACTGCTGAGGTGAGAACACATTTTACAAGTGACATCCACCTTCACCCACAAACATTTCCCAAGCCCATGTGTTCTTCCAAGCACTGTTCTCTGGGCAGCGACCAAGCTACCACTTTTCATTTACATCACATTCTGCTCTGAAAGTTCTATACTTTCACTATTTATATGCTTCTACTAAGCGGGTCTTAATAATGAGGTCAGTTTTGGACATGCAGCAAATGCATTTTGGGGTGAAAAAAGTAAGGACTCGGTGGAGTTCTCTGTTGTCAGCACCTTTTTAAATAAAATCCTTGGATATGTGAATGTGTCAGCATCTAAGGAAGTGTTTCCTTTCACAGAGCAGGAAGCTCCTCACAGGCAGGGGAGGGGCCACCTCCAGGACCGAAGTTTGTGCTTAGCTTATGGAGGGCACCAAATCAGTGTGCTGACTAAGTGAATGAAATAATTAAATCAACAGTCAGGTTGTGGGTTGTGTGTGTGTGTGTGTGTGTGTGTGTGTGTGTGTGTGTGTGTGTGTTTTAGCCAAACTGTGTGACCCACGGAGATAACATAAAATAACAAATATCCCTTGAGCTAAAAATAGGGGGTTTTGGATGAAAGGCCAGGCAGATTAGTGCAGAACAAAGAAATGATTCTGAGAGAGTCCTGGATCAAATCTAACCAGAGGAAGACCATTTAGACTAATTTTATTTAACCTACTGACAATCCGGAGATCAATACTCTGCTAGCTTTTTCCTTTCTATGCTTACTTTTTCTTGTGACCTTTTAATTTTATTTTAAAATAAGTTTCTCTTGATCATAAAGGTAATATATTCTCATTGAGGAGAATTTGAAAATTACATAAAAGTATAAAGAACATTTAAATTACCCATAATTCCAATTTCCAGAGATAATCACACTGTTAACTATTTTCTTAAAAAATTGTTCCATGTGTATTTATTTTATTTAATACTATTCGCTATAGAGTTTTATATTTTGCTTTTTTTTCACTTAGCACTTTGTCGTAATCATTTCTGATGTTATCAGCTATGCTTTCAGATCACACATTGTCATGGATCTTATTGCATGAGCATATACCAGTTCCATCTTGAGTACATGGGAGTGAAAAGAAGATTTCTTGATATTTGTGGTTGCTGGTTTTGTCTCTCAAACAGACCTGGTTTTTCGTTTTCAAGGACTCCATTTCCTGGATGAACTTGTCGGTTAGCTCCTTAATCTTCTCGGAATAGTTCATATCCTTTAGTCGCAATTGATACTCATTCTCCATTTTTAATTCTTCCACACGAGTCTTCAGCTCCAACATGACCTGAGCCTTTGGGAGAAGGACACAGAATCAAGAACACTGACAGTGAGAGTGACTCGGACTGTTTACACCTGTGGCCCTGAGCTCTCTGAGACCAGCACCTCTGTTTAGCCTCAAACTCATGTGTCTCAACTAGAACTTGTCATCATCCCCCACAAGACACACAGACTAAAGACTAGGAGACATATGAACTTCTTCCTCTACCCTCACAACATGCATTCAGTGAGCCCGGCTGTGTGACAGGCATCATGCTAATAATCATCTCCTGCAAACATCAATAAATGGCACCTGCTCAGTGAGGTCTATGTGGACCACAGCATTTTATCCTGCTACTCTCCCCTTCTCATTCCCAGCACACATGACCACCCTTCCCCCCAACTCTGCCCTACTTTTAATTATTTCTTTACATCTTGGCACTTTCTAATATATACTTTATCATTTTATTGTCTTTGTCTTCTTCCCCCACTAGAATTTAAGTTCCAAGAAGTCTGAGGTATTTGTTGGCCTTGTACGCTGATATATCCCAAGTACCTAGAACAGTGTCCAACACCTAGCAGGCATCCGAAAACATTTGTTGAGCCATGATTCCTGCCCCCATGGAACTTACAGTCAGAGAATACACATAGCATTATGAATTGTGATAGGTGCCCAAAGCTGGGTGGTTCCGAGGACTATTCATTTGTCCCTCTCAGGGTCTGTGATGCTTTTGCCTGGCCTCACTGTTATTACTTTAATTTAGGTCTTAAGTCTTTCCAACTTCCTGGTTCCTATGTCTAATGTCTTCTTCCAATCCACAGTATTCACCATTGCCAAGTTTGATAAAATACTGTACTACACACCCCCTCACTTAAAAAAGAGTTAATGTTGATGACAGAGGAGGTGAGAACACAGGTGTGTGCACCCCCATTCATCTCTTCTGGTCTGTCTCCCCTAATTCCTGGCCAGTGGACTAGTGTGAATCTGGCACACAGGAAGTGCTGAGACAAGAGATGAACACGAGTTGCATGTGCAAAGTCAGGAAGGTAAGAGCGAGGATGCCTGCTCAGGGCACTGCATGTGATTTGGTGAGGTAGGAGGCCGAGGGTGAGAGGGGAGGCTGAGACTGGGTCAGACCATCAAGGTTCCTGAAAGCCATGCTAAGAAATTTTGATTTTACCTACAGGGCTTCCGAAGGCCCTCATCTAACCTGATTAAGCTGACTTTGGCCTTAAAAAGACCAAAGGAGGACTGAAGGCAGGGATATGCACAAGCCCGTGGGGATGGGAGGGGCTTGATTAGAGGTGGGGTAGGGGGAGCAGAGAGTGATGGAAAGCTTCGAGAGAGATTTTAGGGAACGTGGGCCTGACTGGGTGTGGGTGAAGGTGTGAAGAGGTGAGAGGACTGGGGATGAAGACTGTTTCTCTGGCTAGACTGTTTCCTGAGGGTGCATTTGGCCTGTCTTGCTTCATTGCTTCATCCTCAGAGCCTGGCACAGGACCACAACATCGTCAGCACTAAATCAATATTTATCAAGTGAATAAATGACCCCGGGGATCTGCCTTGGACTAGTGGACTACATTTATTGTGGGGGCGATCGGGTATTTGACATGAAGTACTTGCTCATCATCCTTCCTTGGTCCCTTCTCTATGCTGCTGCAGAGTAGTCTCTCCAAGACACAAATCTATCAAGTCCATCCGTGGGTCCTTAGGAACACTGTCCAAAGTCTAAAACATGGTATAAAAGGCCCCCCATGATCTCTCTGCAGCATCTGCATCCCACACTCCCTCTCTTCTTCAGTGCCACCCCCCCAAGCTGTCCCCTTCTCCCCCCCCCACCCCTCCCAAGCCAGGAGAATCTTCCCCAGAGCAACCCTCTGTCATCCCTCTGCACACACTTATTCCTCCGTGTTAAGATCCTTCTCCATTTGTTCTGGAAGGCTCCATCCAAGGCTCACTTCCTCTGGTACCACCTGGCCTGGGTAGGGTCCCCTCCCTTGTGCCCTCACAGCATTGTGCCTTCATACGCCCATTACACCCTTAATTCCCTTTTTAAATTTCACCTATACTTCCTCCCAGGCTATAAGCTAAAGGGTCCTCTATGCCCTTCATTTCTGTGATCCTAGGCCTTAGTGCAGTGTCTGGTACACAGCAGACTCCTCTGTAAGTACCAGCTGCATGAACGAATAAGTGAATGGCTGAATGAGTGGTAAATCGTGGCCTGAGAGTGACAGAACATAAAGAAAGCAAGCAGGCTGGGAAGTCTGGGAGTGTGACTTTTAAAGGTCAGGAGGAGGAAGAGCCAGGGCGGAGCAGTCAGAGAGGCTCACAAGGAATAATAAGCATGTGGACCCATGGATGCGGGGAGAGAAGGGCGTTTCGGGATGAGCAGTGCACACACCAGTCATTTCCCAGCTGCGGGAGGGGGCAGGCGGCAGCCCAGACACCTCAGGCTTTCGGTGCAGGCTGGTGTCTCCTATTGAGTCTCTTCCCTACCCTCTGGGAGGAAGAGAGAAGAAAACAGAGAAGGAAGAGGAGACCTGTTTGCCTGCCTGCAATAGGTCAGACCCCAGCTCTCAAAGGCTCTCCCCCTCCTCCCCTCCCACTGTGCCTTTCCTGCAGAAAGTTCCAGGGAGCTCTAGGAGGGACCCCCAGAAAATGCGAGGGTCCTATCATCCTGCTCTGGGGCCATTTCGGCATTGCTGGTCTGATGGTTTTACTTGTCTCCACCCCTCATTTGACTGCAAGTTTCCTGAGCACAGGGTCATGCCTGTATCACACAGGCATCCCCAGCACCTAGTGAACAGTAAGTACTTGGTAAATGCACTTTGGATTCTGGGTGAACAGCACCGAGTGCATAGTTTTCCCATCTGCCCCAAGCCTCTTGAGTTTATCATCCATTCAGCTCCTCCCTTAGGGAGTGAGGCACGGCTATGCCCTCGAAGCCCTCAAAACACATCTGGATGCAGTTTTTACCTGAACAGGAGGGAAGGCCCTTTGGGATAAAGAGAATGGACTCTAGACTAAATCCGGATCAGAACTCTGGTCCTGCAACCTATTAGCTCAGGGACTTTGGACACATCACTCAACCTCTCTGAAACCATTTCCTGAAACACGGGAGAATTACAGTAGTATCTTCTTCATGGATCCGAGTGAGTTTTAAATGAGAGAATGCTTATCATTAGCACAGTGCCTGGTGTGTGGCAAACCTAAAAAAATGTTGGTTACTGGCTATTACTTTTATTGTTTTAAGAGGAATGGGTTTCAGGAATGTTTTATAAATACCTCCTTTTTTTCTTTTTTTAAGAAGGCTTCCTATATTAGCAGTTATTAAGTTTCACAGATACAATTGGGATATTCAGTGTGTCAGTTCAGTTTTATCAGTATTTACTGATTGTCTTCCATGGGCTAGAAACTGTTGGTCACACAAGAGAATTGTTTGTCGTAGTTCCCGCCTTTAACAAGCAGGGAGAGAAAAGCTAGTGCACAGCATAAGATGGCCACGCAGCGTAACGACAGGCAGGTGCGGTGGGAACAGGCCAAGGGCCAGTGAGGAGGGCAGCATGGCCACGTGGGCAGAGAACGTGCAGTGGGCTCTGGGCACAGGTGCAGCCAGGCTGTAGAGGGCCTCGAATGCCAGCCCAGGAGTCTGGACGCAATCTGTAAGGAATTTCCACATCCTCTTCATCAGATCCGATTCTTACCTTCTCTTCCATGTCTGTTTTAGTCACAAGCACCTCTTCGGCAAAGCCCACCTCCCTCTCTCGCTTGATTCCCCGACCATCCTTATCAAAGACCTTCCAGGTGAACAGGCAGCCATCCTCGGAGGCCGTCAGCAGGAATTGGTCATCGAAGGTGAGCAACATCTGAGAAAAAGCCCAGGAAGAGGAGGCTCTCTGAGGCCCTGGGTGACAGGACTGGCTATTGTGCAATCCCCCCTACCCCCATGCAGGCCCAGGCACAGCTCATGGGGAGGAAGACGCAATGCTGGGTAAGGATGAAACAGGAGCCCTCACGGGTTCCTGGTAATTAATAAAAGAAGTAGACTAGGTCTCTGTAGATTTGGAATTTTAAGAGTCAGTTATTATCTAGACTGTACAAAGAACTCTCAAAACTCAACAGTAAAAAGCCCAAACAGTCCAACTAGAAAGTGGACAAAAGATATGGAGGCATTTCACAGAAGAGAATGTACAGATGGCAAATAAGGACACAAAAAGGTGTTCAACAGTGTCAGCCATTAGGGAACCGCAAATTAAGACCACGATGAGCTAGCACCACTCATCCATTAGAACAGCTAAACTACAAATAGTGACACCACGAACGCTGGCCGTGATGTGGAGAAACTGACTCTCTCGTGCTCTGCTGGTGGCTGACAGGCTCTTAAAAAATGAAACAAATATTTACAATATGATCCAGCAATGGTGCTCCTGGGCATTTATCCCAGAGAAATGAAAACTTAGGTCCACACAAAAGCTTGTACATAATTGTTCATACAACACTATTTGTAATAGCCCAAAACCGGGAGAAATAAAAATATCCTACAATAGATGATGGTTGGGAAAAACATGGTAGAGCCCTACCATGGAACGCCACTCGGCGGGGAGAAGGAATAAACTATTGAGACATGAAATACCTTAGCAGTGGTTCTCAACCTTCCTAATGCCGCGACCCTTTAATACAGTTCCTCATGTTGTGGTGACCCCCAACCATAAAATTATTTTCATTGCTACTTCATAACTATAATTTTGCTACTGTTATGATCGTAATGTAAATATCTGATATGCAGGGTGTATTTTCATTGTTCGCGACCCACAGGTTGAGAACCGCTGCCTTAGCGGGATCTCGAGGACATTAGGCTGAGAGGGAAAAGCCACTCTCAGAAGGTCACATACGTGTGATTCCATTTATGTAACATTCCCAAGATGACAAAATGTTAGAAATGGAAAACAAATGAGTGGCTGTCAAGGACTAGGGCTGGGGGTGGGAGGGGGCTGGGGGTGACTATAAAAGGGCAGCATGAGGGAGCTCTTTGTGATGGTGGCATAGTTCTGTATCTTGATTGCAGTGAGATAAAACGACAGAGACTTACACACACATATTGTCCCAATGTCAAGTTTCTGGTTTGGTATTGTACTATAGTCAGTTTAGGTGTAACTACTAGGGGAAACTGGGTGAAGGGTACACAGGACCTCTATGCTATCTTTAAAATTTCCTGTGAATCTATTATTATTTCAAAATGAAACACACACACACACACAAAGAGCCAACTATGAAAATATCTTCCCACAATCAGTAGTATGTGTCAAAAAACCTTAAAGATGGCCATACTCTCGCCCTCAGGAATTCTCTGTCTAGGGACTTCGCCTCAGGAAATAATCAGAGATACCCTTGGAAATCTGTAGACTAGGACACTCATTAGAGTTTATAAGGTAACTTAAATACCCAGTTATAAGAGAAGAGTGAAATAAGTTATCACATGAAAGAATATCTGTGTAGCACTAAAATCATGCTGTTGAGGACAATTTAATTACTGAATATAATAGCATTAAGTTTTTTAAAAAGGTTACAAAAGAGTGTACATATAGTATAAACTCAATTTTTGTAAAACACACACACTATATACATAAAAGAGTAGACATTTCAAATGCACCCAATTATTAATGATATTATTATGAGGATTTTTATTTCTAAAATAAACATGCATTGCTTTTATAATCAGAAAACAAAACATCTTATCCATAAAACTGAGTAGATCTGAAGAGAAGGTGGGAGGGACTATGTCATAGGAATCTGCTTTGGAACAAGAACTGGCTCAATACAGGAATGTTCCAGCTTATAATGAAAAATCCTTTCCTAGTAAGGACAGTGGCTACAGGCAAGACAATAGGATTTGGGACCTAGTAAAAAGCCGCAGGTGTTGCTGTTGTTCAATCTGGAGTAAGAGGGGGGTGGGGGGAGAAGCTACACATTCTCCCAGTGCCTGTTCTTCAGAACTCCATGTAAATAGAAGCGCTGCTGTTTTAGAAGGGAGAATGGAGGGACAATTTACAAATGTGTGCTCATGTTGTTACCCCCAGGAAGGTCTCAGGATGGGGGAGGGCTCATCTCCTGGGCTATGACTCCTTTTAGTCCAGGGCCTTCTGTGGAGGAGGTAGAGAGCTGTGATCAGCCAACACTCAGAGCTGGGAGGAAGGAATGCACTGGCGGGGGAGAGGAGGTCTGGGTGAGGCACCTCCAGCATCTCTCAAATGGCCCTTTATTATCTACTAGGGGCCCGGTGCACGAAATTTGTGCACTGGGTGTGTGTGTGTGTGTGTGTGTGTGGGGAGTGTCCCTCAGCCCAGCCTGCCCCCTCTCACATACTGGGAGCCCTCAGGCGTTGACCCCCATCACCCTCCAATCGCAGGATCAGCCCCTTGCCCAGGCCTGACGCCTCTGGCCTAGGCGTCCGGCCCAGGCAGCGGGGACCCGCAGCTGCAGCGGCCCCGCGATCGTGGGCTTCGCTTTAGGCCCAGGCAAGGGACCCCTAGCTCCTGGGACTGCCAGCTTCAACTGTGCCCAGCTCCCATCGCTGGCTCCACCCCTACTTCCTGCTCTCACTGGCCAGGGGGGAAAAGACACCTGATTCTCCAATCATGGCTGGGGGGCAGGGCAAAGGCAGCCCCAGGGCCGCCTTTGCCCTGCCCCCCAGCTCTTAGCTCCCCCCTGGGTTTCCGATCACTGTCAGTGGCAGGGGGCTTCTTCCTGCTTTCCCTTTCGCCTCCCTGCATTGTGCCTACATACGCAAATTAACCGCCATCTTGTTGGCAGTTAACTGCCAATCTTAGTTGGCAGTTAACTGCCAATCTTAGTTGGCAGTTAATTTGCATATAGCCCTGATTAGCCAATGAAAAGGGTAGCTCGTACGCCAATTACCATTTTTCTCTTTTATTAGTGTTGATAATATTGTGGTGAACCATCTGTGCATAAATCTTTAGGTGCATCCAATTATTTCCTAGGATAAATTTCTTTTTATTTAATTTTTATTTTTTTTATATTTTATTGATTTTTACAGAGAGGAAGGGAGAGGGATAGAAAGTTAGAAACATCGATGAGAGAGAAACATTGATCAGCCACCTCCTGCACATTCCCCACTGGGTATGTGCCCACAACCAAGGTACATGCCCTCGACCAGAATCGAACCTGGGACCCTTGAGTCCACAGGCCAACGCTCTATCCACTGAGCCAAACCAGTCAGGGCTCCTAGGATAAATTTCTGTGATTAGGTGAAACAAAGAATATTAATAGCCAATAAATGTCTATTGAAGGGATGGCTGGATGAATAAGGAAGGAGACAGAAAAGACACTGCGGGGTTGATGGGGTGAAGAAGGTATGTGGGGACAGGATCAAATGTATCTACTGCCTGCTGGTTCTGGGACTGGGCCCCTGAAGACAGGGGACTCTCTCACCTTGGTGATAGGACCGCCATGGGCCTGGTAATCATTGAACTCTTTCGGCAAAGGCAGAGGGTACTTCATTGCACGTATGGTTCCCATTGAGGTTCCCACAAATATCATGCGGCCCGAGTGAGAGATAACAATGGCTGTGTAGACGACATCAAATGCTGATATCTCCCGAAGGACCTGGAGAAAAGGCAGCTCTGCTCAGTGTGAGGGGTGAGCCATGCCCCCACGTTCCCCAGTCATTCTCTTCCTCTCCTCTAATAGCAATGTTAGAGCAAGTTCTGTATTTAAAAAATATGTCTCTGCCCGTCCAGTATGGCGCAGTGGTTGAGCCTTGACCCATGAACCAGGAGGTCAAGTTTCGATTCCTGGTCAGGGCACATGCCCGGGTTATGGGCTCAATCCGCAGTAGGGGGCATGCAGGAGGCAGCCGATCAACGATTCTCATCATTGATGTTTCTGTCTCTCTCTCCTTCTCCCTCCCTCTCTATGAAACCAATAAAAACATATTTTTTAAAAATGTGTCACCCTAGTCGATTTGGCTCAGTGCCTAGAGCATCGGCCTGCGGACCAAATGGGCCCAGGTTTGATTCCCGTCAAGGGCATGTACCTGGGTTGCAGGTTCCTCCCTGGCCAGGGCCCTGGTCAGGACGCGTGCAGGAGGCAACCATTTGATGTGTTTCTCTCACATTGCTGTTTCTCTCTGCTTTTCCCTCTCTTTTCCACTCTCTCTAAAAATCAATGAAAAAAATATCAAGTGAGGATTAAAAAAAAAAAAGGGGGTGGTCTCCTATTTCTGACAGCATCTGCAAATGTGCTCAGCACATAAAAGGCACAAACTGAATATTTCTTGGCTGCTTGATTGATATAAACAGTTCTACAAGTTAGGAATAACACTAATAAAGGGAACCTTTCAAACAGCACCTACTAGGTGCCAAGCATCATTCTATGGCTTTTCTATGTTGTAACTCATTAAATCCTCACAACCCCCCCCTTTTTTTAAAAAATATATTTTATTGATTTTTTACAGAGAGGAAGGGAGAGGGACAGAGAGTTAGAAACATCGATGAGAGAGAAACATCGATCAGCTGCCTCCTGCACACTCCCCACTGGGGATGTGCCCG
Organism: Myotis daubentonii; assembly: GCF_963259705.1. Taxonomy (NCBI): domain Eukaryota; kingdom Metazoa; phylum Chordata; class Mammalia; order Chiroptera; family Vespertilionidae; genus Myotis; species Myotis daubentonii. The sequence goes on along the minus strand of NC_081842.1, from coordinate 190,539,038 downwards.
CAATCAAGGCACATGTCCCCGACTGGAATCGAACCTGGGACCCTTGAGTCCGCAGGCCGACGCTCTATCCACTGAGCCAAACCGGTCAGGGCACAAAACCCCTTTGATGGAGTAACTGTTACCCCTGAAATAGAGTCACAGAAATGGTAGGTTATTTGCCTCAACTCACCCACCTAGAAAGTAGCATTGGGGTCCTTGGCTGCTATATTACCATGCACCCCAAATGCAGAACAGGATGTGGATCATAAATGCATTCAGCAAGCATTCATTCATGTCCATTCCATAAACAAAGCTATACTATCAAGGAACTCATTCCTGCACATATTAAATCACCCCCACACCCACCCACCCTCCCACGTGCCTACCCACCAGACATTGATCGGATGCTTGCGGTGGGCCATGCAGTGGGTGCTGGCTAGTCAAGAAGGGAGAACCATGGCTCTGCCCTCCCAGAGCTTTGTTCTGGTGCTGCACTGAGAAAGCCACCACAGAACCAGGACTAAGCTACGTGGGCACAGTGGTGAGACACCCTGCTCCAAGCTGTTTCGGTCCTGGGGAAACCTGCCTTGGGTCAGTTTGCTGCTGTGGTATCTCTGTCCTTCCCCAGATATCAGGACCCGGAGAGTGACGAGCACCAAAGGAAAGCGAGAGAAATCAATGAAGACCTGCTGCCGCTGGGCTCCTGGAGAAGGACACAGCCACGTGAGGAGGCGGCGTCCTTGCGGAGCTCTTCTCTCCTCCCTCAACCACTGGGAGCTATTGCCACCATTTCGGAGTTTGGGGGTCTCAGATGAATACGGTGGCAAGCCTAGGTAACAGCAATAACTACAGATCTAGAGTAAGGGTGCAGGTTCGAATGCTGCTGAGCTCCCTGCCTAGAGGGTGGAGAGAAGGTCTAGGTAGTAAGCAAAATCCAAGTGAAAAAGGGCCCCACAGGTAGGGCACTGGGCAGAAAATTCCAGAAGTAACAAGAACTGAGATGACCGAAAAGGAATGGGGAGCCAGGTGTGACTCCATGAAGTAGAGCCCCTGTTCTCACAGCCCTCTTTCTGTGATAACCACAGGGGTTGTCCCCTGCAGGTCAGTGCAGCAGCCCAGCGGCCGGGCAGGGGCAGGCAGACTCACGGAAGAATCGGCGATCTCCTTGAGGGTATGGTCAGATCCAACAGCAAAGATAATTTTGCTATCAGGGGAGACGGTTACACAGTTGTAGCTGCAGGACTTGATCACACATTCCGTCTCCCTCTTTCCTGTGGACAGATTCCATTCATATACAGCACCGTCTGTGCCGCAAGAAATCAGTTTGCTGTCGTCTGCATTCCACGCAATGGAACGAATCTATAGGGGATGAAGACATGCCCAGTGAAGAGGACGCACACACGTGCACAGCCCTCACATGGCAGAGGCACATGAACTCTTCACGTGTTCCACTAGACCAGTGGTCAGCAAACTGCGGCTCGCGAGCCACATGCGGCTCTTTGGCCCCTTGAGTGTGGCTCTTCCACAAAATACCGACTTCTGCGCACGGGCCACGAAGTTTCAATCGCACTGTACGTGCGCGCCCGCACGTGGTATTTTGTGGAAGAGCCACACTCAAGGGGCCAAAGAGCCGCATGTGGCTCGCGAGCTGCAGTTTGCCAACCACGGCACTAGACTGAGGCAGAATGTCCTTTCCTGGTACGTACCCTCCAGTCAGCACAAAACAGAATATTCATATTCTGTTTGCCAAGATGCTTGTAAAATATGGTAGATGAAATACTCCCATTTCCTTTTTACCTTAGAATGGCAAGACTAAATTATAATGGTTCCTATGATGCTATAACTATTCAATTATGACTATGTTTAAAAAAACACTTTTTTTGGGGAAAAATAATTATATATTTACAGGAAGTTGCAAAAATAGTAGAAAAGACCTCTCTACTCTGAAATAGCAGAGTAAGTCTCTTAGCTGACCCCGCCCCCCTAAAAAAAAAATAAGTTAACTGTTAAAAATAATACTGTAAAGTCTCTGGAAATTGTCCTAAGGGCATATAGCAAATGAAAAACATTCATTCAAGTAAATCTACTCAGCCTCAGTAAGAACAGAAGCTGTGGCATTTGAGCCATGACCTGCTCTGCTCCAAGAATTTTACTCTTGTGCACTCTGGGCAGGTGTGGCCAAAAGATGGGGCTCCCTCCCTCCAGCTCTCAGTCTTTGGCTACGGTGTCACCCTGGGAAGGGCAGACCACTAGTGTTTCTTATCCCTACTCAGAAGCTCTATTCTAGGCAGGCAAGGCCCAGAGGACTGGTCCCCCTCCCCCCAGCCAGTCCCCACTGTTGGTGGGAGCTCTACTCCAAGTATAGGAGGCCAACTATAGCGAGGGTCTGCGGATGCTGGTTCCCAATCATGAGGGGAGAGCTGAAAAGACCAGGGGCTTCCATCCCTCTCCCTCTGCAAGTGCCACTCGGACTGAAGGGGTCACTCCTGAAAAGCAGAGCAGGGATTCTGCCCAGGGGATGGATGGTCAGGCCATAAAACAAGCTCTCTCCAGCTCTGCTTGGGGGGACGGACTTATCTGGAGCAGAGCACAGTGTACTTTCATCTGTGTCTCCACAGTCGCTTGAAGACCCATCCCACTGCGAAGCAGCTCTCCGTAACGCGTGTGTTTATAGCACTTCCATTGCTCAAGTCAATGGTGAGTTTTTAGTCTTTGCAGGACCTCTCTGACATTCCATGCCAGCGACCGCTTTATCCTTTTGGAACTAGTTCCCTGGCCTCTTTGCTACAAGTCCCTGATTCCAGGTTCTCTTTGCACCTTCCTTGGAGTCTTTCTGTTCTTTTAACAATCCTTTAAATGTTGGCCATCTGTCTCCTGCCCAAGATCCTTCTCAGATTCCACACAGGCCCCTGGTGACCTAATCCACTCCACCCTAGTCCCCGGAATCTTAATTTTCAGCCTTGACTTCTTTCCTGACCTCCGTACTTCCTGGACATGTCAAACATAACATGTCCAAATGGGACTTAACATCTTTTTTCTCTCTGTCCCTACTACTAAAGCCATGGTTTAGTTCCTAACTCATCCTCCACCCTCACTTCCTAGCTGGGCTCCATCATTCAACTTTCCTCCTGTCTCAGCCATCCTCAATACCATTTGCAGAATTACCTTTCTGATCCCATTACGTCCTTTCTTACATCCTTTCAGTTGTTTCTCATCACCTACAGACCAATATCCAATTCCTTGGCCGGGCAAATAACACTCTATGATACAGGCAATTTCTCCAGCTCTTTCTTCTATCACTCCTCAAGTGTGCCCAATGTGCCAGCCATAGAAACCACAAGCCACCATCCTATTTTATACTCCCCTTCTATGATCTGTAACACGTCCTCGAGCCTAGAATACCTTTCTTTTTCTATTGCTTTTTCTCTCCAAATTCATCTGCTGACATCTTCTTAAGCCTTTTAATCTTTGGCCCCTCCCTTTTCTTCATGCCCCATATCCACTCTATCTTCTTTACCTATTGGTCTTACTTCCTAAATATCTTTTAAATTTATCCACTTCTCCCTATCTGTACCACCTCCACCCTGGTCCAAAATACTATCTTCTATCGTGTAGACATCCTTATTTCTTTAAATGCATTCTTTACTCTGTAGCCAAAGTAAGCTTTTAAAATGCAAATCTGGTCATATCATTCTCTGCCCTGAGAGTCCTCAGTGATTTTGAGGAACAACGATAAAGTATAAAAACCCTTAAATGCCTACAAGGTTCTAACCCAGTGGTTCTCAACCTTCCTAATGCTGTGACCCTTTATACAGTTCCTCATGTTGTGGTGACCCCCAACATAAAATTATTTCCGTTGCTACTTCATAACTGTAATTTTGCTACTGTTATGAATCGTAATGTAAATATCTGATATGCAGGATGTATTTTCATTGTTACAAATTGAACACAATTAAAGCATAGTGATAAATCACAAAACAATATGTAATTATATATGTGTTTTCCAATGGTCTTAGGCGACCCCTGTGAAAGGGTCGTTTGACCTCCAAAGGGGTGGCGACCCACAGGTTGAGAACCGCTGTTCTAACCTCTCCAATCTCAGCTCACCCCGTGTTTTATCCTGATACCTATGTTCCAGCCCCACAGACATTTCAGTTCCTCTGACACACGATGCACTCTCCCACCTCAGTGTCTTTGGAGCCCTATCTGCAATGACTAACCCACCAGCTGTTGTGTGGTTAATCCCTGCCCATTCCTGTAGGACCAAGCCTTTGTGAACACCCAATTTCCTGCATTATGCCAATTCCTTCATTATTTCCTCTCATAACACCTCGTGTTTTCCTTTCATTGAATTTATGGCAACTAGTAATTAAATTTGTCTGTGCATCTGTTTTATTGTCTCTTCCCCCAAGTAGACAATGAGCTCCAAGAGGAAAGGAATCGCTTCTCTTTTCATCACTTATTCCCCATTGGCTAGCATAATGCTGGACTCTGTGCTCCTCCTCCACACCCACTTACCTTCCCTGTGTGTCCTTTCAGATTTGTGATGTTCTCCAGGCTTGTGGTGGTGAAAAGGTGAATCACGTTTCCATTGACTGCAGCAAACAGGTGACCTCCATTGCTAAAGGCACACTACAAGGAAATACAGCCAGAGAGCAAGCATGAGAAAAGTGAGCAGTCTCCTTCTGTTACCGTCAAGTCCTCCTTTTCTCAAAGAGTTGAGGCTGAGCCCTAGCTGGTTTGGCTCAGTGGATAGAGCAGGGGTGGGCAAACTTTTTGACTCGAGGGCCACAATGGGTTCTTAAACTGGACGGGAGGGCCGGAACAAAAGCATGGATGGAGTGTTTGTGTGAACTAATATAAATTCAAAGTAAACATCATTACATAAAAGGGTACGGTCTTTTTTTTTTTTTTTTTTTTAGTTTTATTCATTTCAAATAGGCCGGATCCGGCCCGCGGGCCATAGTTTGCCCACGGCTGGGATAGAGTGTTGACCTTTGGACTGAAGGGTTCTGGGTTCGATTCTGGTCAAGGGCATATACCTCAGTTGCAGGTTTGATCCCCATCCCTGGTCAGGGCGTGTGTGGGAGGCAACAAATTGATGTGTCTCTCTCACATCGATGTTTCTCTCTCTCTGTCCACTCTCCCTTCTCTCTCTCTGTCCACTCTCCCTAAAAAAAAATCAATGGGGGATATTATATATATTTAAAGAGTCCAGGCTGAAACCATGTGTGGAGGTGGGAATTGGGGCAAGGTACAAACATACAGTGGGGCCTTGACTTACGAGTGTCCCGACTATCAAGTTTTTTGAGATACCAGCTGTCTCTCGGCCGATTTTTTGCATTGAGTTGATAGAGTAATTTGAATTAACGAGCTCCTTAACGAGCTCGGTCTCGGAAGGAATTAAACTCGGAAGTCAAGCCCCACTGTACTGAGAACTGGCTGACAACTACTCCTGTAGCTCACTGCCATGTGCATTAAGTATGAAGCTGCTTGGTTCACAGAGCAGAGCACTCATTTGTCTGTAGAAGTTTCAGAGTAGGGAAGTGATTCCTGGAACCACGTCTTGTTCCTGCAGGTCATCCCCGGGAAAGCTGATGGACTGCTTACTGCCTCTCTGCTGACTTCTGAGCTTCTCCCAGTCTCCAGCCTCACCTTCCCAGCTCTGACTCTGACTCTGACTCTGTGGTAAGTCTTCCTTTCCAATGCTTTTGTATTACTCTGCAATCACAGAGAGGACCTACGGCAGGTGGGATCTCACAAGGCTGGGCTCAATGAAAGATTTTGGTGAGAATAAGAAAAAGGCAACAGAGCCATATACTCAGTAAGTTTGGTGGGAGAAGAACTGGATTACTTTCTTTTTAAAGCCACTAAAGTTTTCTAAGACATCTTTTGGTCCCACCTCCCTCGAGTGTGTTAGTTGATATTTCAGCCCTGGCTTTCCAAGAAACTGGACCGTTATCTCCAGCAGTTCTTACCTCTTTGCATCCTCTGATAGAATATTCTTTGAATGAACGTATATCGTCAATGAGTAGGTTCATGAGGCGTAGTTTGTCAGCAAACCCTACTACAATGAAGTGACCAGACGGGTGAAGGCTGATTGTATAGGCCTCTTCCTGATATTCCTTGTAGAGTTCCAGAGTGCTGTGAGGAAGGTCAATTACTGCCTTATCAGTCTAGCCTGCTAAATCCCTCGAGCCCTCCCCTGGTATGTATTTTTATCACAGCATTTGAGACACTTTGTTGCTTGCAATGATTGCTTTCCCTCTTTTCTAGAGTTTGGTTATTTGAAGATAGGAGCAATGAGTATGGCAAGTAGGGAGACTGGTCAGGGGGTTATCTAGTGATGCTGAATGTGCAGCTCCATTTAGATTTCCCAAATCAGAAGGATTTCACATTTTATCTTTCAGCAGCCCCAGCAACTGTGCACAAGAACAAAGAAATTATAGTGTGGGGCCAATCTAGGTCACAGGTTCTCAGGGAAGCTATGCCAGGAGGCAAAAAATATCACTAGGGAGTTGCGGGGGGTTTCAGGCAATGAGGACAGAAAAAAGGATAAATAACAGTCTGGCAAGCTCTCTGACGTCAAAAGCAGATCTAGTGGGAGTAAGGGGGTAGGAGAGCTGGAAGGACATAGGAGGTCATGGAATAAGGTGAGATACCAGAGTCCCTAGAGCCTAGCACAGTGTCTGGCATGGAGCAAGCATTTAATAAAGCACAAAGTAATTTTCTAGCTCATATAAGAGTGAAAAGAGAAGGCAGTTGACTGACTTGACTTAAAAAAAATTTTTTTTCCCAACTGAAAGCTTCTAAGTAATTAAAATTTAAAACTCTCTAAAATAACTCACATGAAAAATTTAACAACCCAAATCCTGCATATTAAAGTAACAGAGCCTTTGCATTCCTTACTTTGACTCATAATTCCAGATGCGTATGGATCGGTCCAGAGAACAGGTGGCAATGAGGGGTTTGCGGATGCAAGTAGCCAGACCGGTGATGGATGCTGAGTGTAATGGGTACATCAGGTACTCAAAGTGGGCAGGCTCCCCCTGGAGAAATCATAGAGAATGAGATCTGGCAAAGTGAGCAAAAGGCTGGCTGTGCATTTCAGCTTTCATACGATCTAAGGACATTAGCAGGCTGGGAACCAATCATGTTAATATTATGCATATTTTCCTAAGCCTATATTATTTTAAAACATTATTCCAATGGCAATAAAATATTTTATTCCAAGAATATACCAGAATTTTTAATTCAGCCATTCCTCTATGGTGGGGACATTTAAGTGGTCTCCAATTTTCCTTACTTGGGAATAACTAGACTAATTTCCTTGCAGGTAAGCCTGTGGACCTCTGATTATTTCCTCAGATGCTGCCGGCATTAAGCTTTGTTATTGTAGCCAAGTGCCTGACAGTCAGCTTTGATTGTTGAGGCATCTGTTTGAAAACATTCTCTTGAAGAAACATATTGCCAGCTCTATAAGCCCAGAAAAACAGCCAGATAAGGAACCAAGCCGCCCCTTCTTTCAGAAAACCCTGGATAACCGAGATAACTGATGACCTCAGGGATACCGCTTCTCTCCTCCATGCCCTAATTCCCACTCTTAGACTGTCAATTAGACACTAAAGAATGAACCTGAACAACCCTAGACACCCCACCCTTGTGCCCTACCAAAGGCTGAGAGCCCCAGGTCTGTGTTCTCTCTCCACCTGTGACCTCTCTGTGAGGTCCCTGGGCACATGCTGTGTACCCACCAAGACCTGCTCCTCCAAGTTCCCTGATGGTTTTTGTTGGAGTGCATCCTACAATCATAAGAACCACAAAGGCCATTCCAGCTACAATACTGGCCCCTGTGGGGGCAAACATGTGGGCCTGGGCCAGTGCTTGGGGCCTTCCTAGCTGATGGCATGACTATCAATAGGCTGGGACTGACACAACGGACACAGTCCTAGAATGGAATGCAGAGAAACATGGTAGGGATGATTTTAAGAATCTTGATAAGTACTGCCAAATTTCTCCCCAGGGAGGCCAGTTACTCTACCTCCAGCAGCAATGAGACTTGGGTGAATGACTTTAAATTAAAATGTATCCTATTACACTGCTTGTATAGGTTCCAGATGTCTGCCATCAGAGGCATTTTACCTGGGACACCTGCATGAGGAGTGATGATTGGGAAATATAATGAGGTGTACATATTTTGGGTCTGTTCACAGGACAAAGCAAAAGCTGAGATGCGAGTTCCTTCACATTCTGCATCATCCATCCTTTTCTACTGCCTCAGAGAAAGAGGTACTGTGCTGGGGAGGGGGGCAGGCACCCATTCTTCTCCATCTGTTACCCCTTCTTTCTCTAGTACCTTCAAACGTTTGCTTCTATTAGCTTTGTTCTCTGAAGGATGAGCAAGAACTAATAGGGGGAAGAGAGGAGGGAAGAGTGTTCCAGGCAGACAGGACAGTGTTTGCACAAGCCTCTTGGCAGGAAGGAATATGCAGATTCATGGTGATGGGAAAGGTCAGCCTTATTAGGTGGAATGATGGGATGGGCTGGGGCAGCCAAGTTTGGTCTCCTCAAGTGCACAGGGAGGCCACTGAGGGGTCACAGCTGTGATGACGGTGGTGGTGGTGGAGGAGGTTGTATCTTGCAATGACCAGATATGGGTTTTGAAAAGACCACTTTAGCATCAAAATGGTGTATAACTCAGGGGCAAGAAGGTAGAGCGTATGCAGAGGCACCGGCAGAAGACTTTTACAGTGGAGGAGAGAGAATGGGAATGCTCCCCTCCTTGAAGAGCCAACTTCTCTGGCCTAGTTCTTTCCTCCCCATGCAGACTTCCTTCTCAGAGGCCCTGCCCCCTGGAGGGAGAGAGGATCTGCAATGAGCTCACCCCTCCAGACAGAGAAAGTGAACAAACTGGAGATCCGGCCATCAAATTAGTCCTTTTTGAGTGAATCAGTTCCCCCAGGTGAAATGATAAAAATAGTTTCTAAATCTGCAGGTTAAAAACAGCGCTGGATTCATGGTACCACGAGTGTAGGCGGCCAGAAAGACCCCACCTGAGAGCACTGGGCAGACAGCATTATCTCCTTTACTTACTTCTTATGAAAACAACCTGTGTCCATTGATGCACAGACGAATAAAGAAGAGGTGGCATATACATACAACAGACTACTACTCAGCTATAAAAAAGGTGAAATTCTGCCATTTGCCACAACACGGATGGACCTGGAGGGTATCGCGCTAAGTAAAATAAGTCAGGTGGGTGCCCTCATGGGAAAAGACAAACACCATATGACTTCACTTGTATGTGGAATATCAAAAACCAACTAACAAGCAAAAAGCAACAACAAGCTCATAGAGGCAGATGACAGATTGGTGGTTGGGGTGAAGAGGGGCAGGAGGGCAGAATGGGGAAAAGGGTTCAATTATATGGTGATGGAAACTAGACTTTTGGTGGTAAGAACAATGTAGTATGTACAAATGTCAAATTATAATGTTAGACACCTGAAATTTATATATATTACCTCAAAAAAGAAAAAAGAAAAAGAGGCTATGTCTTACAACCTCCTGCTGAAAATACGTGGGAAGTGATGCCCAGAGAGGTTTAATACAAAGAAATTTATCCAAAGTCACATAGTAACTTTTAAGTAGTAGTTCCCAAACTTTCAAAAACTCATTTGATGTGTGATACTTTCAAAATGCTCTACTGGATAGCACCTTTAAAAAAAACTGAGCTATAACTGACATATAACACTGCATTCTTTTGGGATATACAACATGATTTGATATATGGGCCTGTTAGCTTTTAAATACACTTAGATCTCACTTATCTTAAGAACAAAATTCTTTCTCTTCAGCCTCATCTCTACACCTCATTCTATGAGGCCAGTATTACCCTGAGACCAAAAGCAGACAAAGGCACCAAGAAAAAAACTAGAGACCAATTCTGCTATGAAGACAGATGAGAAAAGTCTGGACAGAAACGGTGCTGGGAGAGACTTGCCTTGCTGATCTCCGTCAGGGACATGGTGATGCTGTAGAGTTGGTTCTTGCTGGTGCTGACAAGCAGGGTTTCCTCTGAGGGGCTGAAGCACAAGCAGAGGATGTCCTGTTTGTCAGACTGACTCGGGTCGTTGCTCTGTGGGTCCACAGGAATCTGCCCACAACACAAGACGGCAATCAGTGACGTGCCCGCATCACCGGCGGGTTCCCTCCGGTGTAATGAACTAGGACTCCCAGACCAGCATGGCTCCAATCCCCCTCAGAGGTGGGGAAGGGTGGGCTTGAGTTGCCTCTGTTTCTGTGGGTTTCGTATTCACCTTGAAGTGATTAGTGGCTGAATAATAAGACAACGGCATACGTAGAAATGATCGATCTGCACCTGCCCAGCTGAGATCTCCTCTGAAAACAAGTGTCAGTCGAACTCCCACTCACTCCCACTCTTGAATTCACTTGAGATAGGTTGTGTAGCCCAGGACAGGCGCCCACCTGCACTGAGGATACCAGCGTGCGCTTCAGGGCAGCAGAGGGGAAGGTGACAGCCCTTCTTCCATGTGGGTAGGTGCCAGGGCAGAGAAAAGAGAAGGGGTCACACAGCTCCTGCCAGCAGTCTCTGAGGGGGCCTGTACTTCCCAGGCAGGCATTATAAAATTACATTTCCTTTTCCCTGCTATTGCTTTTCTTCTATGAACAACCAAGCTTCTTGAAAGGTTGGCCTACACATACCATCTCCTCTTCCTTATCACCCACTCAGTTTCTTAATTCCTTATTATTTGATAAATAAAATTTCCTTCCACTGTCCTCATACGCATTAGAAATGTCCTTATCACCAAAGCCAGATGCTCAGTCCTCATCCTCTTGACTCTTCTAGAGCCTGCAGCTGTGATGGCGGCACCGCCGCCCTGGGGTCCAGGACACCGGGCCCTCCTGCTTCCCTCCCTCTGCCTGGAGTTCTTCACATAGGCGACTGCCCCTGCTCCACAGGACAACGAAGGCTCTGGGAAGCCCCTGACCTGCGCTGCGCTGGGCTGGGCGGCCACTGATATTCCCTCAATGTGCCCACGGCACCTGACAGTTCCCTCCGCTGTCACATCTGTGTGACACTCCCTGCTGTGTAGAGTAGAATGGGAGCTGCAGGCCTAGGGCCTTGTGTGTGCTGCCCCAGTGCTGTCTCCCACAAAACTGAAGACACACAGATTCTGCTGGACTCAGATGCTCATCTTAAGCAGCAGAGTCACGTCTAACTCGCTCACTGTGTGTTTAGCGGCTTCCTGTCCAGGGCCCCGCAGGCCCCCCGCACTGCCCCCTCTCGCAGGCAGAGCGCCGCCCTTGAGCTTGTGCTCCTCCACTCAGGAACCGGCCGTCCGGCACACGTTCCCCGGCTGGAGCTCTTTCACCTGCACGGGCTCTCACCTTTTCCCTTCAAGTGAGGCCAGTCCCTCTCCACTGGGGAACACAAGGTACCCCAAGTACACCGCCCGCTCCCTGTCCGTGGTGCCTTTGCTAATTTGTTCCTTCCGCCTGGAATTCCTAATCTGTTTCTTTCTGTCAAGTGCTACCCATCCTCTGTGGTCTTTCTTCAACAATTACAATCAAACACCCAGAAGCCTTCCTGGTTCTTCCCAAACTAGATATGCTCTCTCTTCAAAACAGTGTGTATCGTTTATGCCACACACATTTACTAAATGCTCACGGTGTGCGTGGTAGTACGCCGGACATTAAATATCAGTATGTATCATCGTAATACAATTTCTCATGGGAGCACTAAGCTTCAAAGAGAAATAGAATTTGCCAAAGTTCTCTCCCAGGATTGAAATCCAGATCATCCCAATTCTAAACCCCAATTCTGTCCAGCCCATCCTAAAACTTCCTCAGGACAAACTGCTCAAATCCCCCTTGCTGCTCAGTGCTACACCCCTTCTCCCCATCAGACTCCTTGTCCGTGCTCTGCTGCTGGAGAACAAATGTCAGGAGGACCCCAGTTTTGCTTATTCCTTCTCTCCTTACCCGGATTTCCCTGCTCTCATGATAAAAATCCTTGTCTTCCATCTTCTCAAACAGTAGAACTCGCCCTGGCCCAGCAGAACAGGCAAATCCCTTTGAGTAGGCTGCAATGGCAAACACCTGGGGCATGGACTGCTGGCTGTGGCTATCAGTCTCCAAGATCTGTTCAAAGGAAGGGACTGGGGAACTGAGGGTTGGAAATTCGATCAAGCTAGAAAAAGAAAACAGCATGTAAAGTTTACAGAGACAATCCCCAGGGGAGGAATTCTGCTAGGGATGAGAAAGAAGGGCTGCCCTTGGGTGTGGGAGAAACCACCCAGTGTGAACCCCTTTCCCATTGCCAAAACACTACCCTTCGCCCTGGGAATGCCACACAAACTCCAAAGGAAGACTGGAAAGTTACACATTTATCTGGTAGTCTCACAACCCTGTGTGGTCACTACTACTATTGTCATTATCCTATATAATAAAAGCCTAATATGCAAATCAACTGAATGGAAGGATGACCAGTCACTATGACATGCACTGGCCATCAGGGGGCAGACACTAAACACAGGAGCTGCCCCCAGTTCACAGGCCCCAGGCCAAACAAGGCAGGTGCCAGTGGGCCCCTCCCCTCAATTGCACTGCTGGTCGCCCCACTGAGAAAGGTGACTGGCAGCAGTGGTGGGGTGATTGGGGTGGGGGAGGGTGGTGGGGCCAGCTGGTAAGCAGGTGGGGCTAGCAAGTGGGCGGCGCCAGGCCAGTTAAGGTGGGTGCCAGTGGGGGTCCCCCAAATCACCCCGCCAGTCACTCCACAGATTGGCTCTGATTGCGGGCCAGGCCTAGAGACCCTACCCATGCACGAATTTCATGCACCGGGCCTCTAGTTAGTAGTATATTATTAATATCCTCATTTTGGTGGCTCATGGGATTGAGTTTTCTAAAATCACACACTTAGTAAGTAGAAGAGTTGAGATTTGTATCAAGGTATCCATTTCCTCCTTCCCTCTCTCTCTACTCTTCTCATTCATTCATCCAATAACTGGAGGCCCGATGCATGAAATTCGTGCAAGGGGCTCGGCTCTCGCAGCTGCGGTGGCTTGCGTCAGCCCTTACAGCCATGGCGGCTTGCCTCGGCCTTCAAAGCTCCGGTTTCGTCTGGAAGGTCGTCTGGCTGTCAGGTCTAATTAGCATATTACGCTTTTATTATTATAGATATACTGGTGTTATATGGTGGTAACAACTCTGTGAAATAATCCTATATAATAAAGAGCTAATATGCTAATTAGACCAAACAGCCGGACGACCGTCCGGACGACCTTCCAGACGAAGTTGGGGCTGTGAGGGCTGGCCAGGGCTGCGAGGGGCTGCAAGGGCCAGGCCCCTTGCATAAATTTTGTGCATCGGGCCTCTAGTGGTAAATAAGATTGGTATATCTTATTTACCTTTAGAAGGTTATAGTCTAGAGCAGTGGTCACCAACCAGTGGTCCATGAGGTCTCAAAGGTTGGCGACCGCTGTTCTAGAGCACATGTGATAGGACTGTTAGGGAGTAGCTCAGTAGGATGGGAACAACCAGTCAACAGGTAGCAAGGATTTTCTGAATACAGTTATAGGGAAGGTGCACTGACCAGAGATATGCAGAGGCTAAGCCCTCCCAGCTAAGAGCTGAAGAACGAGCACCAGTACGTCACACATGTGTATGTATCCATGGGGGTGGGGTGTGAAGCGGGGCAGGAGAACTACACATTACCAAGCTCAGAAGCAAGAGCACGCATGAGGCATGCGTCGTCCGTAGAGGGCAGAGCCAGTGCTCTAGAAGTAAAGAAGGCACAGAGTAGCAGACATGTGGACCACGTTCAGAAGTCTGGACCCACTGAAGGATTGTGAACTCAGCAAACTGGAGGGCATGGCAACTTATTAGGAAGCTCTTAAGCAAATCACAACAGAAGAGACATCATTGGCAGGAATGGTGAACATGGTGGACTGAAAGTTATTGAGGAAGGAGCTATAGTATGCCATTATGGCTGAGGGCTCAGGCTCTGGAGTCAGACAGATCTGGGTTTGAATCCTGACCCTGCCACTTCTCAGTGCTAACTGGGTAAGCCAGTTAACCTCTTTGAGTGTCAGTTTCCCTGTCTATAAAATGGGCATGATAATAATATGTACTATATAGGGTAAGACTCAAATGAGAATATAGATAAGCCATGCCTAGTCCACACAATGGTACAGCCCGATATGGGTGAGAGGCTATTGGTAGAGGTAAGATTGATAGCTCCCCCTGAGCCTCTAATTTAGCCCATATGCTTCTGTTGACATTTCCTTGCACCTCTTTGTTGGTCTGCTGCCTCCTACTGAATTGCAAGGTCCTGGGGGATCTGTGTCCCCAGCATCTAGCAAGATGCCTGGCACACTGCAAGTGCTCGGTGGACATTCATTCAATTGATTCCGTAAATTAGGCAGCCATTAGAAAATATAATTTGGAAAATCTGTAGTTTGGAAGAGCAGTCATACTAAAATGAGGTTAGGTATAAAAATAAAAAGAACTGTATCTAGGCTATGGTCATAACTGTCAAATTTGTGCTTGAATATGGATGAACACTAGAAAGGCAGAGGGAAAATGAAGAGTTGGCTTTTAAGGTAGAGAGGTAATGAGTGATTTTTAAAGAATGCTGGTTTTCATGGGACGCTATTAGTACGAAGACCACATTTTTACAGGGGCACCAGCGGGGTGCCATTACCTCTCTGATTCCTGCATCATCTCCAGGTTCTTCAGCTCATTGGTGGACTCCTTGACCATTATACTTGTCTCCCAGCGTTGATCTCCAGATTCAAAGAGGAAGAGCCTGCCCGTATCGGTGCCAACGACAATCTTGTCATCAGACACCCAGGCATGGGCTAGGTAGTTTTGGGGTTCTCCCCTCTGAAAGTTGGTTTGCTTCAGGGTTCCCTCGGCAAAGCGGAGAAGCTTAAATATCCCATTTCCAGTGACACACACCTGCGTGTTATCCTGAGGACTGAAGCTCACCTGCAGAGTGTGACAGAATGAAAGACAAAGCTTTATAAAACGAATCTTAATGGAATTACTTCCCATTTTACCAATTAATATTTATTTCAGGTAACTCAGAGTACCCTTGAAACATCACTAAACCATACACTTTTGATACCATATTTAATAAGAGCACAGATCTATATCCATTATATTTGTGGGGCCAGTTGTTTTAAACTAGGAAACCTACAAAAGTCATTTTACAGAGGCCAAAAGCAAAATGAGCAGGTCTTGACAATGGCCGAGCACTGTGTCAACAAAAATGAAGGTTCCGCTGCCAACACAGAAACAGGAGGGTCCGGCAGGTTTATGTGCCCTGACCGGGAGAACGAACCAAATGCCAGGGGCTGCTATGTGGGCTCCTGCCAACTGAGCTTCCTTTATCTGTACCCTCCTCATCCCCCCGTACAGTGACAGGCAACCTGTCACCCCCATTAGATGGTGAGCAACTTGAGGGGCTGTGGCTTTTTCCTCTCTGTATTCCCAGCGCTGGGTTCATAGTGAACATCGAATGAATGTGCATTGCATCTAAGGTGCTCTCTGCTCTGAGTGGGGATGCTGCACAGGCCTCGCTATGGCCTGGAGGAAATGACCCTTGGCTCTCCCTGATTCTGTGATCACCAAGGAGCCTTCTAATTGCTGATTTCACTTCCAAGTTCTCTATTCCTAGGGTGGAAATACACTGGATAAATGATGTGAGTGCTCTGGTCTTGAGGTGCTGGTTTATGCACTAGCCTCCTGTGGGAATGACTGAGTCCACTGAATAGAGCCGAGTTCCTGACAGCCTGTAAAACCGAGTTCTAGATCCTACACTGGGTTGACTGCACCAGGATAAAACTCCTTGGGACCCACTGCCTTAGCAGTGAACCAGCTTCCTAACGGGTGCTCTTTATTTTGCCTTCAAATCACAATAGAAAACTCTGTTCCCCATATAACTACAAGTTCATTGACAGCTTCTTAAAGATCTACCACTTCACATTACTCCCGGAAATCTTCCCATTGCCTAGCCATGATGCTGAAAAGAGGCCAGAACCAGAAAGGGAGAGCGAGTTTGATCACTTCACCTCTGGGCTGAACCTGGGACCGGAAAGCAGTTCTAGGCCAGAGTAAAGAAGACAGGCACTGGGCTCCTGGCCCTGCCACTCAATACCTCTGTGATCTTACGTGAGTAACTTAACCTCTTGGAGCCTCAGTTCCCGCATCAGTATGATAGGGATAATCATGAATACCATATATGATTGTTGTGAGACTAAAGTTTAAATACGCACGTTAAGAAATGAGCACTGCTTCTAGTACATAGAAAACATTCACTAAAATACAGCTCATACTATTTTTAATAGTTTGCACGATACTTGTTGGGAGGTACCTGGGAGACAGTGTTGTTCTGAGTGTCGGTTTTAACAATGGCCATTACTTTCTGTTTTTCCCATAGCCAGTAGACAAGGTTGGACTCTGGAGGCGATGTTTGAGTCAATAGGTATTTGGAGTCTGGAGAAAAAGCCATGCAAGTAAATCTCTGAACCGGGAAGTCAAAGTTATTAAGGATTTTACGCTTCCGGCAAGGGATGGATGACAGTTCATAAATGGTGATGACAGGTTTTTCTTGCACCAACTCAGAGATAGCGAGGTATCGCCGATTGGGACTGATGGACAAGGCTAACATGGCTTGACTCTTGTCTGAGCCTGCAAACAGGTAAAACGGAATAGTGAGGGTAGAGCGCCAAGATTCAATACGAACCAGGCATAGTGGTAGGCACTGCTGATGCAATAGGAGAAACGTGCAGAAATAGGTAATTGTCAACCTGGGAAGCTCCTTGGTACATTATGTTTGGGGTGATTAGAACAATGACCAGGGTGGGCACCTTCCTGAGGCCAAGGTAGGAGGAGAAGTCAGGGATCAATCCCTAGAGGACAAAATGGGACAGGGAAGGGGCGGGACAGGTGGTAGGAGGAGAAAACGTGTGGATGTGAGAAAGTGGGATATTGCTGGAGCATCTCATGTGAGCCAGGGTTGGTCACTATCAGGTAAGTCTAGAGCAGTGGGATAGGGTCATATTACATAGGCCTCTATGCCTTGAGTGGGCAGCACTCAACACTCTCCCTCTGCTCTCTAGGCTGGGGTGCTAACCACTGGATTCCTCAGCCTTCCTTGCAGTTAGGTGATCTATGTGACATTCTTGCCATGAGATAGATGCAGAAGTTTGCTGGACTGGCTTTATGGGAAAGCTTGTGCTTTCTTGAAAACCAGGGATGGATACATTCTCTCCCCCTGTCCCTGGAATCTAGGGGTGATATCTGGAATTACAGCAGTCATCTTGCAACCACGAGATAACACATGAGAATGCAAGTTAAGGTCCTCTACATACAGCACCGGAGGCAAACACTAAAGTGCACATACTTTATCTGGGAAATGCAATCACGTTATGATTTTCATGGGCCCTAGATACTATTGCTTTCAGGAGCCTCTTCCTCCATTAAAGAAAGTTAAAAAAAGTATATTTTGTGATTGCATTGGTATAAAGAGAAATAGAGCCAGGCTCGATTCATTATGACATATTTTTTATTATACTTTTTCCCTGATTTTAAAATAAGTTAAAATGAAAACATTCTCTTGAGTCCTAGGCTCTGTGTCTACTGTGCTTTATGGCTAAGATCTCTTTCTCACTTAACAGCAACTCCATCCTTCTGCTTAATCAGGCCAGAAATCTTGCTGCTTCTTTTTCTCTTCCACCCTACACCTGGTTTCTGAGAAAATCTGTTACCTCCACTTTCAAAATATATCCGGGATTTGATCTCTTCTCACCATTCCTGTTACCTACAACCTGCTCCTTGGCACTATTTTCTCTCACCTGGATTGTACCAATAGTTTCTCAACTGGTCTCCTGCTCCCTCCCTTGTCCCTCCTTAAAGCTATTCTCTACCCAGTGGTCAAAATGAACCTGTTGAAACATAAGTCAGATGATGCTACTCTCTCTGCTCAGAATCCCCCCATGACTTCTCATTTCACTCAGAGTAAGAGCCTATGACCTACAAAGCCCTATGTGATGTTGCTCCCCATTACTTCTCTGCCTCACCTCTCGCTCCCTGTTCCTCCATCCCCTCCACTCCAGCCACACTGACTTCCTTGCTATTCTCCTAACACACTAAGCACCCTCCTAACGCAGAGCCTCAAAGGTGAAAGACAAAAGTATAAAGCATAAAGGAGATAATATAGGAGAATATATTCATAAGCTTGAGTTAGGGAACAATTCCTGAAGAAGACACAAAAAGGAAAATGTTGATGAACTTCATTAAAACGAAGAATTTCTGTCCATCAAGGTACCATAAGGAGGGAGAAAACACAAGCCCCAAACTGGGAGACATTATTTGCAATACATAAGATTGGTATAAAGAATATAGAAAGTGTGCCCAAAAGTCAATAAGAAAATTACCCAAAAACTCCCATACAAAAAAAAAATGGGTAAAAGAGATGAATAAGGCATTTCATAGGAGACTCAATAGGAATAGCCCATAAGCATGTGAAAAAAAAAATTCATCCTCATTAGTAATAGAAAAATATAACACTAAAAACAATAAGATACCCTTTCTCAATCACTAGATTAGCAAAAAAAATAGAAATTTGGATAATACCAAGGGTCAGTGAGGTTGTGGAGGAATGGCAAGTCTCATGTACTCCTGGTGGGAGTGTAAATTGGTACTACTGTATTACCCAGTAATTTTTGTCCTGGCTGTGTGCCCTGAAGAATCTCTGCACAAGCAGACAAGCATATATGAATGCAATAAATTTTATGCTAGCATGATTTGTAATACCAAAAAACTGTTGTTTCCCAAAATGTCCATTAACACTGGAATGGATAGATATACTTGAGACATTAGATTCATAGATATAGCAATAAAATGAACTCAAGATGCATGTAATAGTCAGGATCTCAAAAGCCTGATGTTGAACAACAGAAGCAAGTCATCAAACACATATACTATGATTCCATTTATATAAAGTTAGTAACTAGCAAACACAAAACTATATCTTACATGGGGCTACACATATATGGTCATACTATATGCAACAAAGAGCGGAAAAGGAAATAAGTGATTAAGTTGTGGAAATCATGTATATCATCAATGAACAAAAACAATGTAATATTATACAAATAGTTATATTTGTGACTTGGGATAAAATCTCCAGTGTCTTCATCACACATGAATTCAAAAGGTGCTGGATTGAGGGTGGTGTGCTCTAGAAAACTGTGTTAGACAACTCAAAAGTTGGCCTAGGTGATGACAATGATATTGAAGAATCATGAAAAGGGACTTGTTAAAATAATTTTTCATTAAATCACAGTGAAAAAGTGCTTTTAAATTAATATTCTTTTACATGTGATATTTGCATGTAATGCAAGTAGACATGTATTTCGTCTACATTTAGAGAACTATACGTTTATGGGAGTTGGCCAGAAAACTTTCCTTTCAATCATCATGTTGGAATTATGAGGTTATTTTTGCCACATAAGGTTAATGTGTCAGGATGGAAAGGGTTTTACCTGGAATGAATTTTTGCCATTTCTGATCCATATTGTACTTCACACAGTAATTCCCTGAAGGAAATATAATGATCTGTTCGTCGAAGAAGAATATATTGTTGGCCACGTGGGATCGAAGACCAAAAGCATGCAGCGACTGTGCTACCACGGCCGACATGGTCCCTGGCCAGAGTTCTGTGAAGACCCAGCGCAGCAGGTGAGCGTGGGGAAGAGTATCGCCCCGCCCCGGACATGCCCCTGCCCCTGCCCCTGCCCTTGCTCCGCCCCCGCCCCCGGAGTCCTGCTGGGTTGCATTCCCCCCCCCCCCCCCACACACACCCCGCTCCCCCGCCAGCACCCCTCAAACCCACCGCGGCTTAGTTTCTCCCCTTTCCTTTGAGCCTTCGCGGCTTCCTGCTCCTCCGGACGACCCCCGGGTCCCCCCTCCCACCTTACGCTTCTCCTCCAAGTCACCAGACCACTCGTGTATCTAGGGGTAGTTTTCCTACGGATCCCAAACAAGTCGGGCACTCTCCGACGCCGGAGCGGTTCCTATAGCAACGGAAAGCCGGAAGTGAAAGTCCGCGACCGGAAGCGGAAGTCTGATCTAGAAGTTCTGCGCTGCGGTGTGTAGTGGGCGCAGGAGCCGTTCTCCACGTGGAGCTGCGGAGTGAGGGTAGGGGGCTGAAGGCAGGCGGCAGCGGCGGAAGGCGCCCTCTTCCCGCCGCACGGGCCTGGGCCTACCCGGACCTCTGCTAGGTGCTGCACGTGCGTGCTGCGAGATGGACACCCCCCTGCCCTCCGGCTCGGACTCGGATTCTGAGGAATCTCTTGTCACAGACAGAGAGGTAAGTGTCAGCCGAGCTCGCGTGGCTGGGCGAGGGGGGAGAGGGACGTCCTCCCCCGCCTGGAACTGACGCCGATCGTGCCCTGCAGTTGCAGGACGCGTTTTCCCGAGGGCTTCTGAAGCCAGGCCTCAATGTCGTGCTTGAGGGTCCGAAAAAAGCCGTGAACGACGTGGTGAGCTCGGGCGCCGAGTCGGGGTACTGGGGCGTGAGCTGAGCGCGAGGAGCTGTTACGCGCGGGTGGTGGAGTTCTTGTCCTGGGAAGGAGGCAGCCTGTGCGTTGTCAGGAGGGTCGGCTACGCGATGGGGTGTGGGGGTTAGCAATTTGCCCGTGGGCCTAGCACCCTGGGCTTGGGAGAGACATCGTAAGGGTTCCCCTTCTTAGGGGCGCAGTGTCTGAATTTTTTAGAATGGCCTGAAGCAGTGTTTGGCAGAATTCAAGCGGGATCTGGAATGGGTTGAAAGGCTTGATGTCACCCTCGGTCCGGTGCCGGAAATCAGTGGACCTCAGTCAACACCGCAGAACAAGGGCCAGAAAGCTGTCGATCCCGAAGATGACTTCCAGCGGGAGATGAGCTTGTATGTTTGTTTTCAAATGTGGGAGAAGTTGTGGCCCCGGCGCTACAGGGGGAGGGGAGCATGGCGAGCCTGTGCTCCACAGAGGTTACCGAAAGGGTAGGAGCAGGGAGAAGGTCTTCTTTTGACTAAAAAGAGCTAAAGTTGTGTGTGTGTGTGGGGGGGGGGGGTGGGGTGGGCGGGGGGCAGGTTTGCCTGTGTGCCTATTCAATTATTAGAACAACAGTTTTCTTATGGAAGGTCCTTATATAGACTTTTGTAGTGACTCCATAAGAATTCATAATGAGTTTGTAAATTGATAGGTGCTTTTAGAGCGGTCATTCTCTGAAACTTCTGATTTATTTTCAGCAGTACTCCTCGCCCCCCTTTTTATTATCCCCCCCCCCCCTTTTTTAAAAGAGTGTACAGTTAAGTTTCTTCCAGATGCCAAGTTAATGAGGTTTTATTACAGTTTTTGTTTGTGTGTGTCTTCTTGCTGGTGGAGGTCAGGGGTTGAGGGTCCGTCTGACCTTGGATCACTCACGAAACGGAGTGAGAAGGAATGTAAAGACCCTGCTGCCTGGCTTATTTCACACTTTGTCCTATATCCTCAGCTACCGTCAGGCCCAGGCTGCAGTACTTGCAGTACTACCTCGGCTCCATCAGCTCAAAGTCCCTACTAAGCGGCCCACTGATTATTTCGCAGAGATGGCTAAGTCTGATCAGCAGATGCAGAAGGTAAGAAACAGAGAAGATGTTTTTTCCTGGCAAGCTGAGGCTTTGGACTTTTAAATATATTTACCCGGCTAATCTCCTATAATGTTTAAAAGAAGACTAAACCTAATTATAGGGAACTGATGGTCAGAGGACAATTATTATCTCTATTGTCTACTTCAGACTCATGCCAGTCACCACCAATTAGATAAGTATAAGGATGACTTTTTCCTAATTTAAACCACTAAGGGGAGGAAAAGTACAGGAAGAAATGAGGTCCATTTCCTAGCTGGCCTGATCATGGCCTGGTGCGTAGAAAAATTACAGATCTTGTCCTGCTTTTGCTGGCGGGGAGTGCTGCAACTTGTAGACAGTTCATTTTCTCTTGGCTTCAGTTTTCGCTTCTGTAAAATGAGGGATTCATCTATGGCTCAGATGCAGTATGATTTAGAGTTAGGTAGAACTGGTCCTTGTTTGACTTTGGGAGGAAAAGAATTGCCAAAATTTAGTTCAAGATGAATTGAATAATTCCCTTGGGTCTCAAGCCAGATTTTAGGGGGCTGTTGTCTTGGGGGTACTTAGGGAAACCAATCTAGAGACGAGCTCAGACACATTTCTGTACATTCACACTGACAGCTGCTCATCCTTTAACTGGGATGTGTATGTTTGATAGAAAAGGCTCCGTGCCTGATATCTGTTGGTGTTTTTATGTATATGGAAATTTGGAGAAAGGAACTAGGGCTGCATGCTGTTTTAACAGTCAGTAGACAGTAGGGATGGGCAGAAGTTATTTTCTCTTGGCAAAACTGTAAGCAGGCAGTTTTGTATAATGGAGCAAATGGCACACCAGGAGTGGGAAGGTTGCTTTCAAGTTCTTGCTTCCCCACTGACACATTCGGTATGCTGGGCAAAGTGCTCAGTCTTTGGGCTGCATTGTCCTCATATGTAGAACCCAGGTCTTGGAATAGATTATTTACAAGGTTTCTCTGAGCTCCATAGTTTGCAGATCAAGGAATATCTGTTTCCTGCTCCAGGGCACCCAAAACAGCAGTCATCCCAGATTTAAATAACATAAGCTGACACATTTTGTGTTTTAGATTCGACAAAAGCTGCAGGCTAAACAGGCTGCCATGGAGAAGTCAGAAAAGGCTAAGCAACTTCGAGCACTTAGGAAATACGGAAAGAAGGTAAGAAGGAAAGTGGCAGGGGATGGAATGATGCCGAGTGTGTGTGTCAGGTCAGATTGCCACAGTCTGATTTGGTTCCATGACCCGTATGTGTTAGATCTTGTGTTATCTTTTTTTTTTTTTTTTTTAACACATTGCGTACCGCATAGAAATCTCTAAGACATACGCCAGGGACCGCACGTTTTTGGGCAAACTGCACGTTATTTAAATCATCATAATGCACTTTAGGTGGTGTTTTTCAATAATTATAACATTTGTATTTACAAAAACAATTAAACAATTAAAGTTCCTAGTACTTTTTTAACGTATGGTACTGCGTAAAACATTTTCCTCTATGAAGAGGGACCAAACAAAATTTACATAAGTATTTAGATTCACTCCTTTTTCCATGGGCGTGAAAAACGAGAACACTCGTGAGCGGTCCTTAACAGATGGTGCGTGAAACACGAGAAAACTCCTGAGCTGATTTGAAAGAGGAAGGGAGAGGGAGAGAGATAGAAACATCAATGATGAGAGAGAATCATTGATCAGTGCCTTCTGCACGCCCCCTAATGGGGAGGGGATCAAGCCGCAATCTAGGTATGTGCCCTTGACTGGAATTGAACCTGGGACCCTTCAGTCCACAGGCGGATGCTCTATCCACTGAGCCAGACCGGCTAGGGCTTGTGTTTGTTATCTCATAGTCGGGGGGGTGGGGGGCAACACCTTGCATGAAGGTGTTGGTGCTAGTATTCATGAGCACAGTTAGGGTGTTGCCAAGGGTAGTGTGGTAACTGTAGCAAGTCATTTATCTCTCCAGTTTGCACTTCTATACAGTGAAGAGTTGGGGGGTCCAGACCAGTGGTTTCCAAACCCAGTCTCACAGCAGAATCACTGGGAAATTTTTTCAAAACAGATTTCTACGTTTTAGAATCTGGGAATCTGTGTATGTTTTCTTCCCTTCCCCCAAGAGACTCTCAGATGATCACTGGCCTACATGATTGTGAAGTCCTTGAAGAAATCATATGGATTGTCATTCGGTCAGAAAAAGCAAATGGCACCTGCGAGATTGAACTATGACTGCCTTGAGTTCTAATGTAAAACCAGAGCAGGCATACCATGGAACTTTTTTTTTGGTTTTTCTTCTTTATTTCATGGTCACTTAAAGAAGATGATAGGAATTAAAGTTAGAGGTGTGGGAAGAAATGTGTGTGAGGAGATTCAGCATGGGTGTTAAGACATTGTCCATATTTTGTACATAAACATGATTTGGGGTGTTGAGCTGCTCTCCTTGGGAATCATGTCACTGGTAGATCCTCAGTGGAGTAACCGTAGAGGGTAGATGAGCATCCTGTCCTTTGCAAATGGGCAGCTGTGGATTTAATACATTGAGCTGGTGGTCGATGGCTGAGATCAGCTCAAAAACATGGGCAATTGGTTTAACACAAATTATCAAAAGCAAGGAAAAAATCAGGCTCACTAGCTCACTCTTTCTAATTTGAGGAATCTGAGGGTACTAGTTCCGAACTGGGGATGATTTGGCCTCCCAGGAGCTTTGGGCAGTGTTGGAGACATTTTTGGTTGCATCTTGGTGGGGAGGTGCAGCTGCAGCTGGTGGGTAGTGGACGGGGAGGCTGCTAAACATCCCACAGTGCCCTGGACGGCCTGTCTTTCCCCCTGCAGAGAGCTTTCCTGTCTGAAGTGTCAGGAGTGTTGAGATTGAGAAATATCCCTTAGAGTAAAAGCATCTCCTTTTGTCCTTAAAGCTTCTTTTCTTTCCTGATTTTTGGGGAGATTGTTTTTTTCCTGTTGGTACTTTCATGCCTACCAATAGTAGGTTAGATATTTAATGAACTCATCAATGGGGAGAATTGAATGTGGACCTAAACATGATTGGCTACAGTTTTGTAGGCAGGATTGTGTATTGGGGGAAGACTGCAGACTGCCTGCGTGTGAACCTCAGCTCCCCCCTTTCCTGCTGTGTGGCTGAGGCAAGTGACTTTATCTCTCTGTGCTTCAGTTTCAGGGATGTTTCAGAATTTCTGACTCATTGGGTTATTGAGAAGCTAAACTTGAGTGTTCGCATAGTTTTGTCGCACAGTAAATGTTCAGTAGTGGTGGTATCACAGTGTTGATACTGGGAGAATATAGGCACTTGCTGTGATGGTTTGGAGTGGGTGTAACAGGCCTATGTCCATGTCCCAGGTGCAAACAGAGGTTCTTCAGAAGAGGCAGCGGGAGAAAGCCCACATGATGAATGCCATTAAGAAATACCAGAAAGGTCAGTATTTCTCTCTCCTAAGGATACAGGGGGCAGGGTCCTTGCTAATTCTGACACCCAGTGTTCTGGAGAATTGATTAATTTGGAGCTATTGGACGTAGGGTTTGGGAAGAGTGTGGGGAACAAGATGTACCTCTTAAAATCCAGTAAGCAACAATCTTCTTTTGAAGTTTAAGCTTTTCTTAAAATGCGATGGCACTAATCAAATACAGTTCACTCCTAGGCTTCTCTGACAAACTGGATTTCCTTGATGGAGATCAGAAACCTGTTGCACGGGGCCCGAAGGAAGGAGCTAAAGGCCAGCAGATGAAGAAAGGGTATGAAGTGTTTGTTTTGTTTCGTTTTGTGGTGTGTGCTAGGTAACAGTTCACCAGTATAGGGGCTGCCATAGGAGCAGCTGCAGGGTTCAGAGCGTGGCACTGCTGCCTGGGACCCAGTCTTACCAGGCTATGTGATGGTCCTTTCAGCCATATTAGTCTTTGAAGATTAAAGAAAGATGACTTAAGGATTTGGCACATTTGAGTGAATGTTTAATAAAACAGTGTGATGGTTAAGAGTACGGTTAAGAGTCAGATCCAAACTCTGCCCCTCATTGGGGGGTAGCTGTCATCAAGTTACTTTATTTTTTTAAGTGTTAATTTCCTCTTCTATGAAAAGGAGAAAATTGTGCCTCATGCTGTTATAAAGATTAAAAGGGATAATGTTGGCTATTATTATTACTTTTAGTTCACTTTTACGCATTCCTGGACACCAGGCCCATGGTGATGATCCTGGAGGAGGATCCCACCTGAGCTTAGTCTGAAAGATGAGTAAGAATTAACCAGAATAGGAGAGGCTCATATTTGGGGAATACGGAAGAACACGGATGAGCAAAAGCTTAGAGATGAAGACAGCAGGTTGGCCTGTGAGGAGCAGCAAACATTTGGTATCACTGGGAATACAGTGTGAGACAAGAAGTGGCAAGACGTAGCTGGAGGGGACTCGGCCGAGTCACAGAGGCAGAGATTGTCTTGTTGAGAAGCCTGGGTTTTAGCCAATAGGCAGCGGGGAGACGATGATGGGCTTTCCTCAAAATAATGTGCAGGTCATAGTCACATTTTATTTTATTGTTGAAAGTATTACAGATATCCCCCATAGTCATGTTTTTTTAAAAAAAATATTGTGGTTCTTGTGTAAATGATAGATTTGAGCGAGGCAGGAAAGTTAATTAGGGACCATTGAAGTCCAGATGAGCAATGACAAAGACCTGAAAGTGGTCGTGGGAGTAGGGAAGGGAAAATAGACTGAAGGAATATTCAAGTGCTCAATTAGCAGGACTCGGTAATTGAACTGGGTGTAGAGAGTGAAAGAAGGAAGAACCAAGGCTGACTCCCAGGTTTTAGTTCACCTTTGATTTAGTCTGGTGTCTGGGTGGATGGCAGTACCACCACCCTCTTAGGGCATATGCACAGGAGGCGAAACCAGCCTAGGAAGGGAGAGAAGTTATTTTGGAATGCTGAATCTGAGATTCCTATGGGATGACCAGTTTTAAGATTTATTGCATTTGAATGTTAACTGCATGTATATATCCACGAGAGGAGTAGAAACAAATGAGGATGATTTAGCAAAACTTAGTTAAAATAGAAAGCTTTTCAAAGCTTTCCTGGTTCTTGCTTTGTTTTCCTGCTCTGGTGGTTAAACCTGTAAATAGATGAGCTTCCCTGGGGAGTTTGTTGAGTGGGAATGTAGAGCTAAGGATGAGATTCTAGGGGACAGTAGTGTCTATTTACAGACAAAATACTGAGGGTGTTGTTGGGGCATAAGATTCATCAGGATTTGCAGGGCTGAGGGTAACTTGTAAAACCACTTTTTCCCCAGTCCCAATGCCAAACGACGCTATAAAAACCAGAAGTTTGGGTTTGGTGGTAAGAAGAAAGGCAGCAAGTGGAATACTCGTGAGAGCTACGATGATGTATCCAGCTTCCGGGCCAAGAAAGCTCATGGCAAGGGCCTCAAGAGGCCTGGAAAGAAAGGATCAAATGTAAGTGAGCCTGGGGACCAGGTGAGGGGCCGGACTCATACCCACCCCCTCCATTCCTTTTTCTGTGCAACCTGATCATGGGCAGAAGGCCAGGCTGCCATGTGACCACATGTGGTGTTTCTTTTTCTGTAGAAGCGACCTGGGAAACGGACAAGAGAGAAAATGAAGAGCAGGGCACGCTAAGCAGCATCTCCAAGAAAAAGGATGAAGACTTGGGATTTCACAATACAATTGGGTCCCTTTTTGTAAAAAAATTTTCAATAAACAAAAAAATTACCAAAGAAGCATAAACCCTTGGGTGAAAACACAGTTAAGACTAAAAGATTTAGAAGTTACTTTTACATATTAAATAATACCTCTATTTATTGATAATTTAGACGTTGAGTCCAAGTTGTCTTCTTTTTATGATTGATGAAGGTTTAACACCCATTCATCCTCCCAAATAGTTGCATCATGATTTGAGATAAATCAGTTATCAGTGTTTATATCATTAATATCCTTTAGCAATCACTGGAGAGCTAGATGAGCTATGCTAATATTTCCTTTGTGGTATAGTTTTTGTTTTTTTCTTGGGTTGTCACCTTGTTTTTTTGTGTGTGAACCAAATTTTCCTCCTATATTGTTAACTTCTTTCTAGGTGTTTCATTTTACCCATATAATTTTCCCGCTGTAACGCAGGTCTGTCTGTCATACAGCTGTCACCTTATCCCTTTTTAGACCTTCTAGGTTGAATCCACTGGATCCCGCACTCTCCTGTGTCTTAGGCCTCCTTTTGCTCTGTACTGTTTTCTAGTATCTTTCTAAGAAATGGAACGTGCGGGGGTGAATTTCCTACCTCTTCGCAAGTCTTGAGTTGCCTTTAACTTGGTGGGTATGCCTTTCCCTGAGGATGCTGCAGGCACGCTTCTTTGTCCCGTGGCTCCAGTGTTGCCACTGAGAAGCCCACGCCCTTCCAGTCCTCATTCTTGTCTCTGGAAGTGTTCACCCTGTCATCTGAGTGCCATCGGCCATGCCTTGGTGGCGCCTTTGAATAGGGTGTTTGGAAGAATGTGTGCTCTTCCATTCTGGTAAATTTCATAAAGGATAGCTTCCCCCTGTGTTCTTTGTTCTCATTCTGCAATTTCTGTTAGTCAAATATTGAAATCTGATGATCTAAGTGTGTGTTTATATTGAAATTCTCCTTTGGGGGAAGATTTTTTTTTTTAATATATTTTATTGATTTTTTTACAGAGAGGAAGGGAGAGGGACAGAGAGTTAGAAACATCGATGAGAGAGAAACATCGATCAGCTGCCTCCTCCACACCTCCTACTGGGGATGTGCCCGCAACCAAGGTACATGCCCTTGACCGGAATTGAACCTGGGACCCTTCAGTTCAGATTTCTTTGATTCTTTTTTTTCTGATCATTTTATTGAATACTTACGTCAGCATTCATTTTTCAGTTTATACCCAAGAGTTCTTTGTTTCTTTTTTTTTTTTTAATTAAATCTTTATTGTTCAGATTATTACATTTGTTCCTTTTTTTTCCCCCCATAACTCCCCTCCTCCCAGTTCCCGCCCCACCCTCCGCCCTCACTCCCCACCCACTGTCCTCATCCATAGGTGCACGATTTTTGTCCAGTCTCTTCCCACATCTCCCACACCCCTTTCCCCCCCAAGAATAGTCAGTCCATTCCCTTTCTATGTCCCTGATTCTATTATAATCACCAGTTCATTCTGTTCATCAGATTATTTATTCACTTGATTCTTAGATTCACTTGTTGATAGATGCATATTTGTTGTTCATAATTTGTATCTTTACCTTTTTCTTCCTCTTCCTCTTCTTAAAGGATACCTTTCAGCATTTCATATAATCCTGGTTTGGTGGTGATGAACTCCTTTAGCTTTTCCTTATCTGTGAAGCTCTTTATCTGACCTTCAATTCTGAATGATAGCTTTGCTGGATAAAGTAATCTTGGTTGTAGGTTCTTGGTATTCATCACTTTGAATATTTCTTGCCACTCCCTTCTGGCCTGCAAAGTTTCTGTTGAGAAATCAGCTGACAGTCGTATGGGTATTCCCTTGTAGGTAACTGAGTTTCTTTCTCTTGCTGTTTTTAAGATTCTCTCTTTATCTTTTGCTCTTGGCATTTTAATTATGATGTGTCTTGGTGTGGTCCTCTTTGGATTCCTTTTGTTTGGGGTTCTCCGCGCTTCTTGGACCTGTAAGTCCATTTCTTTCACCAGGTGGGGGAAGTTTTCTGTCATTATTTCTTCAAATAGGTTTTCAATATCTTGCTCTCTCTCATCTTCTGGCACCCCTATAATTCTGATGTTGGTACGCTTGAAGCTGTCCCAGAGGCTCCTTACACTATCCTCGCATTTTTGGATTCTTTTTTCATTTTGCTTTTCCGGTTGGATGTTTTTTGCTTCCTCGCATTTCAAATCATTGACTTGATTCTTGCGCTCCTCTGGTCTGCTGTCGGGCGTCTGTATAATATTCATTATTTCAGTCTGTGTGTGCTTAATTTCTAGTTGGTTCCCCAATATAAGATCGAGGGTCTTATTAGTTTTCGTGTAGATCTCATTAAGTTTATCGGCAGCTTCTAAACAGTTCTTGAGAGACCTTAAAAGTGTGGTTCTGAACTCTATTTCTTCCATTGACAATTTTGTCCTGTTTCTTTGTCTCCGCATTTTGTTATGCTTCCTTGGTCTTTGTTCGCAGTCTTATAGATAAATCTTGATTGTTGTAGCTAATTCCAGGGAGGGTTTGACCTCCAGGCCAAGTGGCTATGAGAATCAGCTGTGTCAGCAGTGAGAGAACTTCTGTCCTCTAGGGAGGTGCTAATCTAGCCTTTGCCTGAGGCTATCCGGCAAATGCCTCTGTGCAGGGCTTGGGCGGGGCAGGTCGCACAGGATCAACAGGGTGGGCCGGAGAGAGCAGTTATGGCGGCTCTCAGTCCTGTCCCAAGGGGCTCTGCCTCTCTGAGTCCCAGCACCCGCTGCAAAGCTCGGAGAGAAAGCTGCACTCGCTCTGACCGAAGCCAGACAGTCCCGCTTCTCCCGTTTGAGTCTGGGTCCCTAAAGACTCGCCTGGATCTGGTGCTCAGAGTCTGCGACTCCCTCCCGATTGAAAACAACAACCGTGTCCTCCGCCGCCAGCCCGCTCCGTGCACTCCGCACCTCAGAATTTGACTTCAGCACTGCACCTCCTCTGAGTGTCCGTATGCGTTTCTCTTTCCTCCTAGTTGTAGGACTTCCACTCAGCCAGCGTTCCTGTGGTTCTGGGTGATGTCCCTTCCGTTTTTTGGTTTCACTTTTGAAGTGGTTGTTCGAGGCAGCAAACTCCAGCGTTAACCTATGCCGCCATCTTGGTTCTCCCGAGTTCTTTGTTTCTAATTGACTCTTTCTCACATCATTTTACTCATTCTACAGATGTGGTCTCCAGTCATCTCTCTCAGAAGATGAGTTACAGTTTTGGTTTTGAAAAGAGGTTTCTTCTGTTCCCCTCATTCTATTACCTTGGGATTCCCTGAACCCCTCTCTGTGCATTTGTGTTTCCCTTTTCACGTCGAGTTTCTAGTACAAAAAAAAAGTGAATTTAGCTTTTGTAAACTAATTTCACATAAGATTCTGAGTAAAGAGGCCCTATTTTCAGAAGATGAAATTATTTCCCCGACTTGTTTCTGGTTGTCTGTACAATATTAGCAAATGGGGTAGAGCATAGTATTTCAAACAAGGAGCCTTAGAATTCGTTAGAAACTTTGAATTATGTTTGGAAGATGTTGAGAGTTTTAAGAAAGAAGAACATAGGTTAACAGCATTTCACAAAGGTAAGGCCAAAAGTAAGTTATTACTGTACATACATGTTGGCCCTCAAAGTGTAATCAGTGCAGGTACTGTCATTGCTCATATTCTTTAGAATACCGCTTCATGCAATGCAAGGTAGCAACCTAGCAGTCCCCAGTCCCCAGGACAGGCTGTTCTTGGTTTGTTCAGTTCCAATATCCATGCGTTTCAGTTATCAAGTGCAATTAAGTAATAGTTTTTCAACAACACTGTTCAAATTTCAGTTGTCAGAGTATTGTTGACTGTGAGAACTTGCAGAAAGTAGTAACTTCTATTAGCCTTTCAGTCCGAAATGACTTCATGAATTACAGATGAGATGCATAATGATTACAAAGTCTAGGTGATTGGTCACTGCACAAACAAGCAATGTGTGGAATTGTGTTGCCTCTGTTTTGCCCAGCAGTGAACCTACATGGCATTTTGCAAAAGTAGATAATTGAGAGAATTGATGAATGAAGATGAAAGTGCAGTAAAGAAGTGGAAAGTGATAAGGCTAGAAGCCAAATCTGAAAAGCATGCAAATGGAGTTGACATCAGCCGAGGTGGGCGTGGTGACACTGCTGTCCTTCCAGAGTAGCTGTGCAGCAAGCACCGGGGGACATAATGAGGAAGCGATGAAGGTGTCCCAGAAACAGCGACACTGGCAAAAATCTCATGGAAGGGACTCTAGGAGATACTTGGTCACATTGAAAGTAGAAAAGCTGAAATGTTGGAAACCAAATTTAGAAATGAGCAAGGCAATTTGCTGGCGAGTAGAAACGATGCCTGCTCCATGTCATGTACAACAAAAAAAAGAAGGCAAGCACTTTTTTTACAAGAAACATTTGATTCTCAATGTTTTATGTTTTTGTTTTCTTACACATTTAACAAGATGTTTAATAGTTTGACAAAAATAGAAAAATTTATTCATCATGAATATATTTTGAGGAAAGCATAAAAAGTGGATTAATGGATATGCGAAGAGGTGAGGCTATTCGTGATCCAGTGTAAATTGTAAGAGTAGATTCCAGATTCTTTTCATCATAACGTCCTTAGCTCTGAAAGTGCTCATGGTCTCCTGCTTGTGTTTCGTTAAATAGAGCAGCCACATTTCACCTTCCCAATATCACGAGAGAGAGAGAGAGAGAGAGAGAACTGTTACTTTGTTCACCGGCTTCTCTGAAAAGACAGAGTCTTCACTTTGCACAGTAAAGCAGGACCACAAAGTGACCACTGGCTGGAACCATGCAAAGTGACCTTCATGAATTTTGACATTTTTTTAAATGTTGGGGCTGTGCAAGGAGCTTCCATGCCTCTCTGGGTCACCACCCTCCCAGCACCACGAAGTGGTGGCAAACATAGAAGCCCTGTAGTTAGCAGGGTTTATGGAGGATTCACCATGGAGGCACGACTGATTAAATCATGACCATTAGTGAGAAAGGCAATCTTCAACCCTTTTTCTCCTCAGAAGTTGGTGGTGGGACTGAGAGTTCCAAGGTTCTAAGCAATGCTTAGTCCTACTGGTGAGCAGCCCCCATTTCGGATCTACCTAGAGAGGCTGCCAAGAGTCAACTCGTTACAACAAAAGCATTGCTGTCACTGCTATTACATGAGACTGCTGGGGATTTAGGAGCTCTGTGTTATGAACCAGAGAAAGGAAATATCTTCCTATGATACCATGCCACGCCCTGGTCTTTGACCATGGATCCCTTAGAGCAGAGATTTTCAACCAGTGTCCTTCAGAATTTTTAAAACATGCAATACCTGACTATTTCCCTTAGGTTGTCAAATGACAACACCAATAGCTGCTTGGTGTGAAAGAATCAAAATTATACCTATTTTTTGTCAGATTGGAAAAAATTATCTTTTTTGGAGTGCTGCAGAATTTTAGTAGTTTGTGTGCGCCATGAGGTGAAGAAGGTTGAAAGTTGCTGCCTTACAGCAAAAGGATCTTGGCCCATTTCTAGATCGCCACTCAGGCATTAGTAATTAGCCTCGTCCAGGATACTGTATGAAGATGCCTCCGGGGAGAGGCTCGCAGCTTTGCAGGCTTTCAGCGCAGGAGTGGTTTCAGCAGTAGATGGCTTCACCCTCTCAGCGGCCAAGCGGCAGAGAAACAGCGCCTTGCTCTGAAACTGCAGCATAATTACGGCCTAGGGCGGGGAGGGAGCATGGAGCCTCCATGTCCTCCCTGTGTTCCCAGACTGGCCATTCCCTGGCTCTTCTGAAGGATCTTTAAGTGGGTCCGCGTGGGGGTCTTTTCTTTAGAGCTGTTCTATTTTTCCACAGAGGATTCCATTAGCTTCAAACCTTTGGCAAAAATGTACAGGTGTGGGCTAGGGATTCAACCTTCCCTCTCAGATTTTCAGACCTCCGTCCTACCCTGTGCTTTCCTTAGTTCCCTGATGCTGGGCTTTCCCATTTCTCTAAGAATGACCCTCCAGCGTGGGAGATGTTACCTGCCTGGATGCTGGTGTGTGTGGAGTGGGCCTACCGGTGAGCAGCCCCCATTTCAGATCTATCGAGAGGCTGCCAAGAGTCACCTCACCAACATCCACGGTCATTTCCCTGCTTCAGACTCGCCTTGTCTAAGGGTCCCAGGAGGACTGGGTGTGGGCTCTGGGCTGAGAGGTGTCCCATTTAGCTTGCTTCTGGTGGCTTACACCCTCTTTCACCAGCGTTCTAGCTCCCCATCAGTGTTCTTGGTTACCAGTGTTCTCTCTGCTGTGGATTCATACTTTCAGTATCTCTTTATTTCCTTTACTAGGGTCTGGGGAGGCAGAGGAGATATTTTTGCAGTTAGATTTCCATCTTTAATGGAACTTCTCTGACTAGTTTATACGGTTAAGGACTTGAACCAGTGGACATGGGCAGAAAGGAAAAAGGTGAGACTGGATAGGAGAAGGTTAGACTTTCAAGGAAGGACCTTTATTTATTTGGGCAGCACACACTCTGCACATGGAAGGTGGGCAGACACCACTGCTGGCGAACTACTTGTGGCGATCATCTTCTCCCAAGCTCCACATTTTAGACTTGTACAGAGTGATGTCACTGTAGACCGCGAAGTGATTCAGCCTGGCGTCATCGCGTTCTGGGTTGACCTAGACGGGAGAATGTGTCAGAAAGCAGCCTGTGGGAAGGGGGAAGACTTGGGTTTGAAGCTGACGGGCCTGGACTTGAATCAAGGCCCACTCTGCTGATGCCCACCCTGGTTCTTTTCACTGCGAAGCCCAGTTTGCGAAATGAAGACAACCCTGACACCGAAAGAGGCACAGGATGGAGAGAGAATACCCTGCAAAGCTGCTGCCCTCCTTCCCACTGCCCACGCTGGAGGCCTGTGGACTCTTTCCCCACTGGAACGTGAGCTCCAGGGGGCAGGTGCTGTTTTAGTCACTGCTTATTCCTGCACCTAGAACAGTAAGCAGCACACACTAGGGACTCTGCACATATTTGTGAATGAACGAATGAATGTGTTGTAATTACACAGAGGACTGAGTGAGAGTGAGAACTCTGGCATGTAAATGGTATAGGAGCTCCACTGTGCAATTAACCTGACGGACACACATTCAGCACAAGTTACTAGGAGACCAGAGGCTGAGCGGTATTCACTGAGTGTGCTTCCCCCGTGTCCTATTATTGGGGTGGGAGTTCTCTTCCTGTGCAGGCTGAGGTTCTGCCAGGGGGCAGGGAGCCCTAAGTGAATTTGGGGCCGATCAAGCCTTTTGTGCCCTCTAGTGCATCACTCTGAAACTCCAGCATAATTAACTTTGTTTGCACAAATGGATGTCATGGGATTGGGGTATACTTTCTCACTATGCCACCAGCGCCATCTTGTGGCAGTGCCTCCAGTTTATAATGATGAACATGTCTAGTTTATTTGCAGACCCTTCACAACTCCATGGTGGAGACCTGATGTGAGGGCCCCCGCAATCCGTTATCTGCAAGGCCGAAGGGGGTTGAGCAGGGCAGGCTGGCCACAGCAGTCACACTAGTGACTGTCACTGCATGGTGCGCCTGCTGTGAGATGTGCTTGTCAAAGATACATTTCCACATGCACACTTTGTACCCACGGGAGCCAGGCCTTTATCTTTAAAAAACACAGCAAAGAACAGTGAGCTAAATTATTGTGCTTTGTAATATTTTTAGAAGTTGCAAAATTATCTAACTTGGATGATTTTTCATTCGCCTTCTTTCCTTCACAATCCTCCTTTTATTCACTATAAGTGAACTCCTCCCTGTCCTACATGCCCACATCCTCCCCTACTTCCCTTTGAACATTTGTCTCTTCCCCAGCCTCTTCCTCTAGACTCAGCTCCTCTGTGAAAGTGATGGGGCTCCCGCTGGAACCCTCACCTTGTCTCCCAAAGTCTCCTCTCTTCGAGGCGAGGCCCCCCTGTCTGAAGAGGAGCTGCTGCAAGGGTGCAGCTATTAGCTCTCTCCTCACTGGCTGAACGGACTTACTGAGACACTCATCCCATGCCCGTGCAGTCGTCCTGCGGCAGAGCCACTAGCCCCAGGCTGGAGTGTGGAAACAGTGGAGAAGCCAGGCCCCCATATAGAAATAAGAGAAGGACCGGGAATGGGGAGTGGGAGGGAAGGGTGTACACTACAGAATTACTCAGTGGACAGAGGCAACCAGGAGTGAGCCAAGGGGCAGGGGAAGCACATGACGGCTCTCGGTGGGGCCATGTGCCTTCTTTTATTCATTGACAGCATAGTAGCCCATTGTTATTGAGCACTTACCTGTGCTAGGTACTCTCCTAGCAAGTTATATACATTTCTGGTTAGTCCTCACAACAAACCTTCAAGTATTGATATTTTTATCCCCAATTGATAGTAAATAAATGGAGTTTCAGAGTTTCAGTTCACACAGCTAGAAAGTGGTGGAGCTGGGATTTGAACTTAGGCTATCTGGCTCCAGAGCCACCATGTAACATTGAATTGAGTTGAGCTGTAATAGCACAGGGTGCTGCAGAGGCACAGGGTGCTGCAGAAGCACAGGTGGCAGTGCCCAACTCTGCCAGTGGGGGGCAGAAATCCCTTAGTGGGGCTTCATGGAAGAGGTGACTCCAGAGCTGTGTCAGAGGATGAGCAGGACTTCCCCAAGGAGTAGTGGCTGGGGTCCGGAGCTGGGCTGCAGGACTAGCACACGTAGAGATACAGGGCGTGTAAGCTCGTGGCACCTTTGAGGCCATGAAGGAAGTTCCAATACAGCTGTGGAACATCCTGCCACCCACAAAATATACAGATGCACTAAAATCCTAGTGTTAAAAAACACAACATTTAGGGGAAAATGTAAAAGAAAAATTAGTTGTTTTGTAACTCAGGATGTTGAAGGTTTTCCTAAGCAAGGCACAAAACCCAGGAACCATAATACAAAACACTGGCACACTGCCTCCTTAAAAACCAAAACCTCTATGCGATGGAGACAGAGCGGAGTTAAAAGACAAGACTGGCAGGAAGTTCTTTGAGATGTCTCTTTAAAAGTCTACATCTTTTCCTTTAGTAACAGAAGCCCTGTATCATTTAGGGTGACGGGCTACAGGCTCCTTGTAGGCAGTGGGACCTTTCAATCCAATGAGGGGAATACTGTTGCTATCATTCCCACATTACAGGGGAGGGGCAGAACTTAGAGGTGTTAAGTGACATGGCCAAGACCAGCCTACTAATTACTGGTAGAGCAAATTAGCAGTCTGTTTTCAGCAACCTTTGTTCAATCAACACTTACCCAGTGAAAGGGTTAAAGAGAATAAAACGGGGCAGAGAAAACGGATTGTGCTTAGCAGATATCTTGCAGAAAGCTTGCAGCCTTGAACACCACATAGCCTGATAACAGCCAGACATCTGGCACAGGGAGGAGCCAAGGACGGACCGGACCCTCACGTCAGCAGAATGGCTTGCAGCCAGCAAGGACTAATAAAAACCTTTCTCTCCCTTCTGTCTCCACCTATTCCTTTCTCGGACTCAGCCCACCTGTGCCCAGGTGCCTGGCATAAAATTTCTTTTGATACATTATGGCCTCAAGTCATAGGTGCATGACCCCGGCCCACTCCGAACCTTCCACACAGGACTTACTATGCGGCAGGCACTGTTTTTGCACCTTACAAATCCTACCTCATTTATTCCTCATAACCTTGAGATATGTCCTGTAATATCTCCAGTTTACACGGAGAAAACTGAGTTACAAAATAGCTCGGTCACTTACTCAACGTCACACGGCTCGCAAATGGTAGCCAGAGTTCGAAACCAGGCAGCAGGTCCATACTCTGCTCTCTCAGCCCCCATGTTCTGTTGCCTCCGAGCTTCCTAAGTAAAGGAGACACTTACCAAGGGCTCTGAGAACCACCCAATTTCTTGGCTTTCAGTCTGTGTCTCTGGGTACTTCTTCCGGGGCCCCTGGGCAGTGTGGTGAATAAGATTCAGAAACCTGTCTGGAGGAGGGGGCATGAGTTAGAAAGTCAGCCTTTGGGAGCGACACCTGGTCCTGTGCCCTTTTGACTCGGACACTTCCTTCCTTAGAGGCAGAGCACCGGGCTCGGAGACTTTCTTGGGCCTCATGCCAAGGGTGTCTGGTTCCTCCATGCATTTTTCAACAAATACATGCTCAGCACAAACTGTGCCAGGCACTGTCTGGGCCCCGGAGGGAGAGCCGAGTGAGACACACATGGTCCCTGCTTTCCTGGAGCCCCGAGTCTAGGAGAGGGGAAAGGGGACACAATGTACAAGTACACAAGCAAACCCAACAGTGGCAAACAGTGAGGCGAACTGTGAAGAAGGGGCAGTCGGAGGGGCACACACAGGTCA
This sequence comes from Myotis daubentonii, assembly GCF_963259705.1. Classification (NCBI taxonomy): domain Eukaryota; kingdom Metazoa; phylum Chordata; class Mammalia; order Chiroptera; family Vespertilionidae; genus Myotis; species Myotis daubentonii. The sequence continues at coordinate 190,501,319 of NC_081842.1, read as the reverse complement.
GCTGGCTAAGTCCACAGGATCTTTAGGGGACGCCTCTCTGGATGTCAAGCAGGAGGTAGCCCTGAGCAAGAGGCAGAGGCAAAGTACACCCCTGCCGGCGTGAGCACAAAGGCCTGAGGCGCGGATGAGACTGGACACGGTAGCTGTGGCCCAAAGAGGAGGAGGAGGGCTGTAAGAGGTCAAGTCAGCCCTGGCTGGTGGCTCCGTGGTTAGAGTGTCAGCCCACAGACTGAAGGGGCGTGGGTTCAATTTCCAGGGTCAAGGGTACGTACCTCAGTTGCAGGTGCGGGAGGCAACCAATGGATGTGTCTCTTTCTCTCCCCCTCTTCCCTCCCTTCCACTTTCTCTAGAAATTAATAGGGAAAAAATATCCTCCAGTGAGGATTACAAAACAAAAAACAAAAAAGGTCAAATCCTTTTGTATTGAAATAAGTCTGGCTGCCAACGCCAGGTATATTTGTAGCTCCACAGCTTAAGGACTCAAAAGAATTTTCATTTTTAATTCATACCTTATCAAATCTCAATTTGAGAGAGGCAGTTTGACATCAGGAAGAAACTGGGGTTTTTAGTGGGACATTCTGGATCTTCTATTATTCACTTGTCAAGGGGTTTAACTTCTCTGGGTCTCACTTTGCTCATCTGTAGAATGGGAGGCAAATACCCACTTCAGCGAGGTGACTGAGAATGGACTGAAGGGGTGTGACTGAAGGGCCTGTGCATCCGACCAAGCTCATCTTTAGCATGAGGGAGCTAGTAATGAACTTCTGCCTGGCTTTCAAGACCTCACTGTCTGTTATTTTTCTTATTGCTACAAGGCCCCAGCTTCTGTCCTTTACCTAGGCTGGTGTCTTCACTACAGATGAGAACCGTACCTTTTTAATTATGCTCTTTTGATAGTTCACTTGACTTGTCTGTCTCCACTCTGCTGTGTGATCATTCATGCTCCCCCCACCCCACACCTCCCAACCCATCCTCCTGCATGTCCTACATCCTTTCTCCATCGTGTTCTACTCTAAGAACATAGAGGGGAAGGAGAGCAGCTTTCCATAAAATACTTCTCTTCCCTCATTCCCACACATGGCCAGTGTCCACCTATAGATTGTGGCCCTGCCAAACTACTCATAGTTCTAGGGCCATGGTGGTGTCTCTCGTTTCTGTGCCTTGCCATGTAACTCGGAATGTCTTTCCTCATCACCCTGTGCCCACCTCCTTTAAGAAGACTTTCCAAAACTCCACGGCCTGACTTAGGCACCTGTTTTCTATGCTGTTGCCATCCCAGTCCTGGTCTCTAATCTATCTGTCTCTTCTTCACTATGGGATGAGATCTCCTCCCCAGCCCCATCACATAGTACTATCACATAGTGACTATTACTTAGTAATGATGAAAATAATTACATGAATCTACAATTACTGATCACCATGTACCAGATACTGTTCTAAACACTTTAAGTATTTTATTTAATCCTCACAACAACCCTAAGAGATAAACTCAGGGAGATATAAAAATCTTGCCCAGGCCCTGGTCTGATAGCTCAGTTGGTTAGTGTGGTCCTGGTACTCCAAGGTTTTGGGTTAGACCCCCGGTCAGGGAACATACAAGAATCAACCAAGGAATGCATAAATAAGTGGAACAACAAATCAATGTATGTCTGTCTGTCTGTCTCTCTCTCCCTCCCTCCCTCCCTCTCCTCTCCTTCCTCCCTTCCTCTCTCTCTTCCTAAAATAAAAAAAATTAAAAAAAATCTTGTCCAAAGTCACACAGTTCATGAGCGGCAGAACCAGGATTTGAATTAAGTATGATTCCAAAATTTGTGTTTATAACAGCTAATGTTTGATGAATGAATGAATGCAATGTTATGGTCATTAGAAACATGTTTGTTGGCTTGAAAGTTAATAAACTGGAACTATGGTGGCATATGTCCATCTCTTATGAGCTTGGATAGTATGAGCGCAGTTTTCAGATGATCAAAGCAGAGGACTTTATTTGCTCCAAGATGAGACTCCCCTGAGAGGACTGTGCAGCCATCTGCCTGTCTTCGTTCTATGTCAGTGGTGTTCTCAAACCCCAGGACCTACCATCTGCAGGTTCCTCCAGGTTATCATGCCAAGACATGGGCTTTCTGGTGATTGTGTGAACTAGAGAGGAAATAGCATCATAAGTTCACGTTAAAACACGAATCCTTGCCCTAAGACCCACAGTAGGCCAGACACCCACTTAGTATTTCCTCAGTGACTGTCACATGTCAGGTATGGTGCTGGACATGAGGGAATAAGGCCCTCAAGGACCTCATAGTCTAGAATGTCACTGTCCAGTTCCGTGGCCATCAGCCACATGTGGCTACTTGAATTTGAATACTTAAGTACAATTAAAAATTAATTCCTAAGTCACACTAGGCACATTCCAAAACTCAATAGCACATGTGGCTGATGGCCACCATTTCGGGCAGCGCATTTTCATCATTGCAGACCATTCTCTTGGACAACATCATTGTTCGGGGATGCAGACACCCTTCAGCCAAACAAGGTTAGACAGAGAGTGAGACCACATGGTAATAGAGGTTCAGAATCCATAGACATCTACTTAGCTGGTAATTACTGGTGCCCTGGAGACAGGGAAGGTTCCCATACGCCCTCAGCTCCCATTCTAGTTGTGGTGATATATACAAATAAACCATTTCACGCCAATCCAAGTAAGATGCAGAGCAATAAAGCAGGTTCTGTGGGTAGAGAGTTGGGGGCGGGTGGGGATGGGAGATACATTAAGGCAGAGTCTTGCATAAAGTGAGGGATTGTGCTGGTTGAGGACATGGGAAGAATCCGAGAGTGACCCTGGTGACTTTGAGACACATGTAAAAGGCCAGAGTAATTCAAGAGGAGGGAGCGAGGTAGAGAGTGGGAGGAAATGAGCAGAGGCCAGAAGGAACCAGTGGTCTCCAAAGTCATCTTATCTCAAACTCCTGAGCCTACATCCCTATGATTATCAGCAATTAACAAAGCATAAGTTCTTTTTTTTTCTACATAAAAGTAAACATAAATACCAGTTCTAATATTTTCTCACTCCAACACAATGGACCATATTCATCATGTTTTCAAGGGGCAGAGTTAGGAGAGCAATGCTTTCCCTAGAAAGCCTGGAGGCTGCCGAGGGATTATTTAAATTGTTGGAATGGACCAAACCTAAACAAAATTAGACATTAATTTGTTATCCTGAATTTAGTGGTTAGGGCAGGGGTGGGCAAACTTTTTGACTCGAGGGTCACAATGGGTTCTTAAACTGGACCGGAGGGCCGGAACAAAAGCATGGATGGAGTGTTTGTGTGAACTAATATAAATTCAAAGTAAACATCATTACATAAAAGGGTACGGTCTTTTTTTTTTTTAGTTTTATTCATTTCAAACGGGCCGGATCCGGCCCGCGGGCCGTAGTTTGCCCACGGCTGGGTTAGGGACTCCCACTGGAAAACCAGGTTAAATTGTAAGAAAAGTGAAGACATTAGATTTTGTGTGTGTGTGCATGCACACATGCTGGGTAACTATGTGAGGAGATGACTATGCTACTTAGATTGACTGTTGTAATCATTTCACTATGTATATCAAAACAATGTAATATGCCTTAAATATATACAATTTTAACGTTAAAAATGACATTACATTTTTCTCTATGAATCTGGGCTGCAGTCGACTAGAGTTAATTTAGCCTAGAAGTTGGGGTAGAAGTTCAGGAAGAAGGAACAATTGTTATGAAGGTAAAGAGGTTGGGAATGACCGGATGTGTTAGGAAATCCATTTATTTAGACGATGGGAGAGAAGGGAGCATGTGGCTGGTGCAGAGTAGGCACTGAAATATTTCTCAAAAGAAGAGTGCATGGGTGGGGAGGGGAGTGAGGATGAAGCTGGGGGCAACAGAGCCAGATCCACAGATCAGTTCAAACCTCAGCTCAGAAGCTGTGGGGCCAGTGAGGCTTCTGCAGAGGCATGGGGGGGGGGGGGGGGGAATCAAATTAGCATTTTAGCACAGCTCTCTAGCCAGCAGTGTCAAGGTTGGAGGTGAGGGGGGCTTGGAAGAAAAGAGTAGTTAGGAGCCCAGCAGAGCAGGCCAGGCAGGAGTGAGGAGGCTCTGCTGAGGCCCAGGGGTGAGCATGGAGAGAGGCAGTCGCAGGCACTATTTAGAGGGCGGAATTAAGTGAGGAGAGGTGAGATGTCTCCATGTGCACGATGGCGTGTTTCACTGAGGAAGGAACACGGGAAGGGGCAGGTGAAAGAAATGTTAATAACCAGGACTGAGGATTGAGATGAGGAGTGAGGGAGAGAGTGATGGAGGATGACTTCCAGGCTTCTAACTTGGGGGAGCAAACGGTTGTGGTGACTTTTGCTAAGACAGGATATTCTGAAGTAGCAGCAGGTAGGGAGGGGGTGCAGGATGTGCCTATTTGGGGAACTGGTGAATTGGAGGCACCCATGGGTTGTCCAGGGGAAGGGGGAGCTAGGAAGTGTTTGGGCAAATGGGTCTGGGGCTCCATTTGAGCCGCAATGGCATTCAGGGGGAGGTGATGTTACAGGACCACCCAAGGAATGTGCAAAGTGGAAGGTGGGGCCATTTTATCCAGGGGACACTATGGGCCCTGGGTCCACTACCCCTGAACTTTCCAAAAGTCTAAGGCAATTTAGAAACTTGGAAAAAACACACAACCCCTCAAACTTCTGCTCATTAAAAACAAACCAGAATTGCCCTGACCGGTTTGGCTCAGTGGATAGAGCATCGGCCTGCGGACTCAAGGGTCCCAGGTTTGATTCCGGTCAAGGGCATGTACCTTGGTTGCGGGAACACACTCAGTAGGGAGTGTGCAGGAGGCAGCTGATGGATGTTTCTAACTCTCTATCTCTCTCCCTTCCTCTCTGTAAGAAATCAGTAAAATATATTTTAAAAAAAATTACCGGCAAAACAAAATACATAAAACCCTGCCAAATAGAATACTTCAAAAACAAAATTATAAAAAGCCTTTCAACTTTTTTACAACAAAAATATTTCATCATGACTATTTAAACACATCTAATATATCTGATGCGATGTGGGGGGAGACACCCCGACCCCTCTTCCCAGCCAGAAGTCCCAACTCCGGAAGTCTAGGCGGAGGGGGGGGGGGGGCGCAGAGAAGGCCTCTCCCCACCGTGCTCCGCCCCAACCCCGCCTCCCCCTGACCAGCACCGGGCGGCTCCTCCTCCCCGCCCCCCACACCCCGTACTCCCAGCCTCCTCCCAGCGCCCCCCTTTCCCCTTCCTCAACCCCGCGGCACCCCTCACCCTTGCGCAGGGGATTCACGTGATACTCCGGGTAGAGTTTCTGGGTTCGTAACTCTTTGAGGTACAATTCCCGCAAGATCTGGTTGTGACGCACCTCATCTAGCATCACCTTTCCCTTCTGGTGTCCGGCCATGGGCTTGGCCCGGCTGGGTCTGGCCCGGCTTCCTCTCACCGCCCCCCCAGACGCTCGCCGAGTGCCGGGCCACCCGCCGCCCTCGGGCACGCAGTCCGGCTGTCTCCAAGGCAACAGCGTCCAGGACGCTCCGCCCGCCCCGCCTCCCGGAATCTCCCCAAGCCCCGCCCCCTCGGGCGCCGGACTCACCTTCCGCCGCTTCGCTGGACGTAGCCGATGACGGGGACCGCCCCTGGATGCGACCGGAAAAGGACTCTCCCTGCCGCGGCCGAGTGGGACGGTCGTGGACTTGTGATTGGGACCCACCTGGGTCAGTCATTTACGACAGAAGATTTCGGAAGGGCTCCGAGCGCTCTCCCCCCGCACGGAGTCCCGCCGCCGCCCCTCCGGCCGGGCCGCAGGATGGCCGCCGCGCGGCACCGCACGCTGGACTTCCTGCCGGGCGCCCGAGCCCGCGACGGGACCGTCCTCGCAGCCCTGCGGCCCGTGTTCCGGGCGCGGGGCATGACGGAGTCGCTGCACACCTGGCAGCACCATGGCTGCTTAGCGACCTACACCAGCGCGAGCGGCAGCTTCGCCAACTTGAGAATCTACCCGCATGGCTTGGTGTCGCTGGACCTTCAGAGCTACGGCGGCGATGCGCAAGCCACGGAGGTGGACAGTCTTTTGAACGAAGTAGAGGAAAGAATGAAAGACCTGAGTCGGGGCAGCCCTGGGAGGGCGAAGCGCTTGCCACCCATCGTTCGAGGAGGGGCCATCGACCGGTACTGGCCCACGGCCGACGGCCGCCTGGTGGAGTACGACATCGACGAGGTGGTGTATGATGAGGACTCGCCCTATCAGAACATTAAGATCCTGCACTCGAAGCAGTACGGGAATATTCTCATCCTGAGCGGGGACATCAACCTGGCGGAGAGCGATTGGGTCTACACCCATGCCATCATGGGCAGCGGCAGAGAGGATTACGCTGGCAAAGACGTGCTGATCCTGGGAGGCGGGGATGGAGGCGTCTTATGCGAAATAGTCAAACTGAAGCCCAGGATGGCCACGATGGTCGAGATTGACCAGATGGTGATCGACGGGTGTAAGAAGTACATGCGGAAAACGTGCGGCGACGTCCTGGACCAGCTGACGGGAGACTGCTACCAGGTTCTGGTGGAGGACTGCGTTCCGGTGCTGAAGAGGTACGCCAGCGAGGGCAGAGCGTTTGACTATGTGATCAACGACCTGACGGCGGTTCCCATCTCCACAGCCCCGGAGCAGGACTCCACGTGGGAGTTCCTCAGGCTGATCCTGGACCTGTCCATGAGGGTCCTGAAGCAGGACGGGAAATACTTCACGCAGGGAAACGGTGTCAACCTGACGGAAGCCCTTTCACTCTACGAACAGCAGCTTGGATGCCTCTACTGCCCGGTGGAATTCTCCAAGGAAGTGGTCTGTGTCCCTTCATACTTGGAGCTGTGGGTATTTTACACCGTTTGGAAGAAAGCTCAGCCTTGAAGATCAGTATGCCCTAATCCTGTATGTTGCAGATAGCCTTCCTGACCTGCACATGCTGCACATGCCATGGAATGGAGTCAGGCAGTTGCTGGTGAATTTCTTCAAGTGTTTTTTTTTTTTTTTAGTCTAATAATTACTTTTAATTTAAAAAAGCAAATGGAACATGTATGTTTTTATGAGCTAGGGTGCTTTTGTTTATGAAAGCCAGCTGAAGATAATGAGACAGCTTGACGAAGGCTGCTCAATGAACCCCTAGAATGTGATTTTGTTACTTTTAAAAAATGTATGGGCTTTTCTTGTGTTTTTTGTTTTGTTAGACTTTGAATTTGATTGTTTGGAGGAATGAATATCATTGTTTTGTTCTGGAGGAAAGTCTCTATGATGTTCCCCAAAAAGTTAACTTAGATATTAAAATTTGGTGCTTATGCCCAGCTTGTGTGGCTCAATGGTTGGGTGTCATCCTATGAACAGGGAGGTAACCGTTCGATTCCCCGTCAGGGCACATGCCCGCGTTGCAGGTTTAATCCCCAGTGGTGGGCGTGCAGGCGGCAGCCAATCAGTGATTCTCATCATTGATGTTTCTATCCCTTCTCTCCCTCTCCCTCTTTGAAATATATTAAAAATATATATGTAAATTTGGTGCTTATAAGAAATAGTTAAAACGGAATGAATTAGCAATGCATTGATTAAAATTACAAATGAGAAAAAATATGAAACAAAGAAACCTTTCTCACTTCAAAGCTGATGCCCAGAATCCAGCCCTCTATGTCTTTCTCACAAAACAGCAGGGGTCTCATATCTGAGAACACATTCTGGCCCAGATCATTGTGTGATAATATAGACAGAATAACCCTTTCCTAACTTAAGTAACTGGGGGACTTTATTGTTTATTTTTTATTGTGATAAAATATACATAAAAGATTACCATCTGAACCATTCAAGTACACAGTTCAGTAGTGTGAAGTGAATCCACATTGTGTGAGAACATCTCCAGAACTTTTTCATACCCATTAAACAATTCCCCATTTCCCCTACCCCCAGCTCCTGGCAACTATCACTTTCTCTTTTATGAATTTGACTACTCTTAGATACCTTATATAATACTAGAGGCCCGGTGCAAAAAATTTGTGCACTCGGGGGAGGGGGGGGGGTCCCTCAGCCCGGCCTGTGCCCTCTCGCAGTCTGGGACCCCTCGGGAGATAACGACCTGCTGGCTTAGGCCTGCTCCCGGGTGGCAGAGGGCAGGCCCAATCCCTAGCTGCAGCCCCTGGTCGGGCTCAGAGCAGGGCCGATTGGGGAGTTGGGGCGCCGCCCCCTGTCATGCACAGAGCAGGGCGATAGGAAGGTTGTGATGCCACCCTCAGTCACGCTCAGGGTAGGGCCGATTGGGGGGTTCGGGCAGCGTCCCCTGTCACACTCAAGGCAGGGTCGATGGGGAGGTTGCGGCGCCACCCCCTGTCACGCACAGAGCAGGGCCAATCGGGGTTGGGGCACTGCCCCCTGTCACTCACAGAGCAGGGCCCATCAGGGGGGTTGGAGCTCCATACCCTCTCACGCACAGAGCAGGGCCCATCAGGGGGTTGGGGCGCTGCCCTCTATCACCCACAGAGCAGGGCCGATCAGGGGGTTGGGGCGCCGCCACTGTCACACTCAGGGCAGGGCCGATGGGGAGGTTATGGCTCTACCCTGTCACACACAGAGCAGGGCCCGTTGGGGGCGGGGGAGGGGGTTGGGGCGCCGCACCCTGTCACACACAGAGCCTCAGGGCGATCAGGGGGTTGGGGAGCTCCCCCCTATCAGGCACAGAGCAGGGCTGATCAGGGCGTTGGGGCGCCTTCCCCTGTCATGAACAGAGCAGGGTGGATAGGGAGGTTGTGGCCCCGCCCCCTGTCACACACAGAGCCTCAGGGCGATCAGGGGGTTTGGGTGCTGCCCCCTGTCACGCTGATCCTAGTGCCGGGAGGCATATTACCCTTTTACTATATAGGGTGGAGCCCTGGTGCACGGGTGGGGGCAGGCTGGTTTGCCCTGAAGGGTGTCCTGGATCAGGGTGGGGGTCCCCACTGGGGTGCCTGGCCAGCCTGGGTGAGAGGATGATGGCTGTTTGCAGCTGGTCACACACCCTTCAGGGTGGTGGTCCCCACTGGGGGCCTGGTCAGTCTGGGTGAGGGGCTGAGGGCTGTTTTCAGGCTGGGGGTGACTGAAGCTCCCAACCGCTCCTTTTTTTCTTTCTTTCTTTTTTTTTATTCTGGGCCAGCTTTAGCTCTGAGGCTTGGCTCCAGCTCTTAGGCCTCCGCTGCTGAAAGTAGGTTTCTGGCCTTTGCTTACAGTGTTGCGATCCTGCTGGCTGAAGCCCGGCGGACTAAAGCAGGTTTCTGGGGTTTTGTTTAGCTTCTATATTTGTTACATAGTTGCTTAGAGTTGCAGCTCAGAGGCCTGCAGTGGCAGGCGGGGAACGTTGGAGTCCTCCATCACTGAAGCAAGCAAGCCTCATGTTAGTTTCAAGCTGCCTGGCTGCCGGCCGCCATCTTGGCTGGCAGTTAATTTGCATATTGCCCTGATTAGCCAATGGGAAGGGTAGCAGTCGTACGCCAATTACCATGTTTCTCTTTTATTAGATAGGATAGTTTATTCTAAAAGAACAAAAAACAGGCCTAGCATAAAGAAAGGAGCCACCGTCGGTTTTAAAAGTAAGCATCTAAACATTGACTCCAAAGCCTGTGCTCTTCCCGTGTGTCCGTCCTTCCTTCCTTCACTCATTCATTCGTGACACAGTGTGTTCCAGGATGTGTTTAGGTCTGGGGAACACAGTGCTGAACATGACAGTTGTGTGAACATGTCTGCAGTTTCCTGAGCCCAGCAAGCAACGTCATCCTTGCTTTTTCAGCTCTGCTTTCTCCCGTGTGGTCTGCCTGGGGAATACCTACCCAATGTTTATAATGAGCTCACATGTAATCATCTTTCAAAAGTCTTTCTGGACTCTCTAGACCAGGGGTGGGCAAACTTTTTGACTCGAGGGCCACAATGGGTTCTTAAACTGGACCGGAGGGCCGGAACAAAAGCATGGATGGAGTGTTTGTGTGAACTAATATAAATTCAAAGTAAACATCATTACATAAAAGGGCACGGTCTTTTTTTTTTTTAGTTTTATTCATTTCAAACGGGCTGATTTGGCCCGCGGGCCGTAGTTTGCCCACGGCTGCTCTAGACCCTAGTCTAGTTTTTCTTCGTGACATGCTCTATCCCAAATCTACAATTACTAGAATATTTTACTATTTTGTTTATATCTAAGTTACTTGAGAACAAGAACTATATCTAGTCCCTCTCTGTATTGCTAATACCTGGCACAGTATGGACAGATGTAGGTGTTTGGTAAATGTTTGCTGGCTGGCTGGATGTCTGACCAGTTGGCACTGTGATTTTCTTCTGCTTACATCATTACATAAGCCATCAGAAATGCAAACATTTCATCACATGCTGGTTGAGTGGGAGAAGCACCTTTGTTACTTGTCATTGTGAGCCATGCGTGGGTCCCTTTTCCTAGCGAGGCTCAAATAGCCTCCTAAAGTCTTCACTACCTTCCTAAGGCTGAGGATAAAACGAACCTTCATTCTGCTAAGGAGACACACTGTTAGCTTTGGGACAATTAGCAAGACTATAGGTCCCAGCCAAACTGACATTTTTTCAGCCTGGACCCAGTGGTCCAGCCCTTCCTCCACACAGGACTAGGGCTAGGCGGAAGCTCAGAAGGAAGAGGCGTTGGAATTGCAATAGCTTCATCTTCCCATTCCAGTTCCACATTTTTGTGTTTCCCTGATATGAGCTCTAAACATAACAGCTTAGTCCAGTGCAGGCCATCCCACTGCCTGTGGGGCTAGCTTCTGCTTATCTTGGTGCATTCCAAGCTATCAGTGTGCTTCTAAACTCTGAGACTGTGTATTGAGAAATACTGAAGAGATGAAAAACATAATTGTCCTGGCCCTCCATCTCATCCAGTGTCTGAGGTTGCAGATTTTTCTTGAAATTTCTGGGTTACTTTTCAATTAGGATCAGATAACAGGGAATCAACCAGAAAGTCAAATGCCTTCACATTAGCAACAAACTGAATTATCTAGGAATTAACCTAACAAGGAATGCATGAAACTTTAAGAAAAACAAAATGTAACAAATAAAGAGATGAACATTATATGTTGGTGAAACAACTATGCAATAGTTAGAACCACAACATAGAGGTACTACAGCACTATGGACAGACCTTTAAAAACAATGTTGATTGAAAAATCTAGAAAAGACTAAGGTTTATAATCTAATATTATTAATTAAAACTACAAACAACCCTGGCAGGGTAGCTCAGTTGGTTAGAGCATCATCCCAATAAACCAAGGTCGTGGGTTTGATCCCCATTCAAGGCACATACAAGAATCAACCAGTAAATGCATAATTAAATGGAACAACAAATCAATCTCTCTCTCTCTCTCTCTCTCTCTCTCTCTCTCTCTCTCTCTCTCTCTCTCATCAATAATAAAAATTATAAACACACACACACACACTACAAATAGACCAATCTATGTGGTATAAGACCAATTCTACATGGTACAGAGTTAATATCTGGGTAAGAGAGGGGGGAGGCTAAATATAGGGTGAAAAAATAAAGCAAGACTTTTGCTTCTAACCACAATAGAATAACTGGGCCTGGGTTTGCCCTCCTGGTACAAACAAGTAGACAAAATACATGAAACAGCTGTTGGCTAACGACATCGGATACAAGCTGCGCTGGGCTGTGATTTCTAGAGAGAAGGGAACAGATGAGACGATCTCAACAATTGCCTTACTTTTCTGCCTGGAGACACTTTCTGAAACGAGGAAAGGCAAACCCAAGCTGAGCCTGGCAATATTGCATTGTTGAGAGAACATAGGTTGAGGTTCATGAAGTGTGAAAATTTGTGGAACAGTAAAATGGAGAGGAGGAGGAGAAGAGGGAGAGGGAGTGAAGGGGAGGAAGAAGAGGAGGGAGAGGAGAAGGACTATTCATGGCTTTAAATACTGGTATTAGAAAAGAACCAAAGTACAATATTGGTGGACTAGGCTTCTATCATAGGAAGCTGGAAAAAAGAAGAAAATAAATTTAATAAAAATGTAATAAGTAGAAGAAAGAATAAAAAGTGGAAATCAATTACCTGGAAAATAGGCAACCAATAGATAAAACCAAGAAAGCCAAAAACTATTCTTTATTTCAAATACTGATAACATGGATAAGCTAGACTAAAGAAAAATAAAGAAGACACAATTATAATGAATAAAAATGGGACATCATTACACCTCATACAGACATGAAGTGGACAATAAGGAAATATTACAATTTTATCAACAAATTTGACAATTTAGACAAAATGGATAACTTATGTAAAAATACAATTTTCCAGAACTGAAAAAAGGTGGAAATTCTGCCATGCTTTATATAAACATTTAATTTTTAATTGAAAAACCATAATATAAAATCTCTAGGCCCTGATGCCTTTTCTGGTTATTCTATCAAACATATGGACATATTCATAGAAAAATACAACCTTCCAAAACTTAATCAGGAAGAGGCTAAAAATCTCAATAGGCCAATAACTATGGAGGAAATTGAAGCAGTAATCAAAAAGCTTCCAGCAAACAAACATATAATGAAGAAAACACCAATCCTACATGACTCAGAAAACAAGTGGAGGGAAGTACAAAGTATATCAAGTATATAAAGAAAATGGAGCTCTTTGTATATAGGCCCTTTCAGAGTTGTATGTGCTGCAAATTTATGTTTTCATTGTATGACTTGCCTTTTTCAGTCCCTTTATAGTGCATTTTGATAACTAAAAGTTACTTAATATTGTCTTTTTAACATTTAATTGTTGTCAGATGTCTCAGTCTTTCCCTGTGTGGTTAGTGCTTTGTAAATGCCACTTAAGACATTTTTTCCTAATTAAATATGTCAAGATATTTTCTTATAATACCTTCTAGCTCAGCACTGTTTAACCAGAAATATGAAGAAAGCTACATGCATAATTTAAAATTTTCTGATATCTAAGTAAAGGGTAAAAAGAAACAAAATTAACATTTAAAATGTTTTCTTTAACCCAATATATCTAAACTCTTATTTCAACACAAAAATTTTTAGTGCAATTTTTAAAATGCTGCGTGTTTGAAATCCAGTAAAAAAATTTACACTGAATAGCACATCTCAAGTGCTCAATAGCTAGGCATGACCACAGCAATTCTAGACGAGTTATTGTTTTTACCCTTTCACATTTAGATCTTTTTTTTTAAAGCTGTGTTTTTATTTTTATTGCTAAACCTCAAACATTTCTTTTTTAAAAATATGTTTTATTGATTTCAGAGAGGGAGGGAGAGATAGAAACATCAATGATGAGAGAGAATCATTGATCGGCTGCCTCCTGCATGCCCCACACTGGGATGGAGCCTGCAACCTGGACACGTACCCTTGACCAGAATCAAACCTGGGACCCTTCAGTCTGCAGGCCAATGCTCTATCCATTGAGCCAAACCAGCTAGAACTAGATCTGTTTTATGTGAAACTGAATTTTGAGAGTAGTGTGATCTAGAAGTATAGGTGAATATTTTTTCATGAGAGTTTCCAATTGACCCAGAACCAATTTATAAAAAAGACTGGGGGCCCAGTGCATGAATTCGTGTACCTTGAAAGGAACTGTGGGCCGTGAGGCTGTGGTGGGCACAGGGGTGGGTCTTGGCTCATCCTCCACGCCCCCACCTGGCCCCTCCCACCTGGCCCCTGGTCTCCTCTCTGCTGGCAGCCCTGCTCCCGCTGCCACCGCTCCCATGCATTGACAGCTCCAGCCCCACTCGCACCCCTGACAGTGCGGAGCAATTGGGGCCAGCGCCAGCAGTGGGTGTGAGCGGGCCCAGCACCATCAGAGGGTGCGAGTGGTGGCTGCTGCCCCAATCGCCTCTCAGGAGCAGGAGCAGGAGCAGGTGGAGAAGCCCTCAGGGGCAATTGGGGCTGGTGGCCACCGCTCATATCCACTAACAGCACCGAGTGATCAGGACCAGCTCTGGCAGCAGGTGCAAGCAGTGGCTCCAGTGCTGGCAGCAGGTGCGAGAGGCAGTTGCCAGCCCCGATCACTGCTCAGGAGCAGCGATAGGTGGAGAAGCCCTGAGGGGCAATTGGGGCCAGCAGCCACCACTTGCACCCACTGTCGGCGCCAAGCGATCGGGGCCAGGGCCGGCAGTGGGGGCAGGACCACTGCACGTGGGAGCAAAGAATTTTCAGTACCACCAGAGGCTCGCCCCGATGACAGCAACCGGCGCCCCGCCTTGGTCTGGCACCCCCTCTCACCTGCTCCACCATCCTGCCGTGGCCAGCGCCTGCCATGTTCCGTGCCCGCCCCCTGGGGGTCAGCACATGTCATAGTGACTGGTTGTTTGGTTGTTCCGTGTTTGGTCTATTTGCATATTAGCCTTTTATTATATAGGATAGTCATTTCTCCACTGTTTCACTTTTACTTTTCCCATATAAATTATGGTCAGCTTGTGAAGTTACCCAAAACTATATATTAGAATTTTGATTGACATTGCATGGAGACTATATATCAGTTTGAGGAGAGTACTTTAGAAAATACATATCATGTATTCTTCTGATGATGTCATCTGGGTAGCATCTGTACATGTCCTTTCCTTGTAGATTCTGCTACCTGCCACAGTCTGGAGTGCAGGCAGCAGACTGAGAGAGAGGCTCCACCTTCAGAGCTGTGAAGAAAACACAATGGGGGGGGGTCCCTTTATTGCAGTAGGCATTTTCCAAGGGCAGAACTTTATAGAATTCCAAGGTTCAAGAATTTTAAGATTCAAAAATGAAAAAAAAAGGCATTTTAGAGGAACCAGCCTAAAAGAACCTTGAGTCCTTATATATCAATAAAAGGGACTTTTGTGTCCTGTGTGTGAGTTCTCAGGGGCCACCCATTCTTGCAATTAGTTTAATTTGGGGTAAATCTATTATACTTACTCTTCTTGAGATCAGATTAGATGCTTTCCACTCTTCACTGTTCTTGCTGTTTTCTCTGTGGTCACAGACATGAGTTCCATGGAGAAGCTATTTGGCAAAGGTAGAGGCCTCTGCAGGCTGACTGATCAGGCAAACAAGGAAAGAAACAGTCTCTATGGAAATAAAAATTTGTTAAAGTTGTCTTGGACATCTGAAGATGATTGATAGGATGAGGATGAGGACAAAATACAAGCAAGATTAGAGATTAGTCATGGCTGAAAACAGGGGTTCCTGTAAGTAATGGAGCTTACCCTCTAAGCTGAATGTTGGTAGGCCACCATCTCGAATGCTTTATGTCTACCAGGTCAGGCTAATGCAGTCCACTGTCCTAGAAATTATGAATTGCACCAGAACTGTCCACTAGTATGGAAAGTATCTTCCTAGGGTTATAGTTATGAATTAGGTCTGGATGGGGAGCGAGCTGGAGTGTTGGCGAGGAGCAGAGACCAACATACTAGAAAGAGGGGCTCGTAGGGAGGAGTAAGGGCAAAGATAGAGGACTAAGAAAGGAGATTGCTATGAACAGAGGGGAAAGTGGGTGGTCTGGAAGGCACATACGAACTGGGTAGGTAAATAACATGGATGGGGTAGTGGAAAGAGCTCCTACTATTCAGAGGAGGGAGAGTGGTAGGGCAGAAAATACAAAGAGGTGAGTGCCACATGGGAGTAGAGCCAGGAGAATCAGGATCCAGGTTAGGAAGGTTGCTTAGAAGATGAATTTTTTTAGGAACATAAGGAGGCTGGAGTTTAGATGGAGAAATTCGAGGTAGCTTGCTTCTCATTTTTCCAAAATATTATTCATCTTGTCAAAGTGGGGACTGCATGTAAGCTCTGACCTAGGCCTGCAGTTATCTCATATACTAGCCCTCGCCTCATCTTATGGCATAATGCCCATTATGACATGCACACAGCTATCCACTGGGCAAATCAGGGAGGCCCCATAAAACCAGAGAAATGGTCCCAGTTTCTAGTGATCATGGAAAATAACAGTGGAAATGAGGCTATAATACTTGTTCACATTCCCTGGGAAAACGTGTATACATGTCCCTCAGTTGGCAAAGATGGATCAAAGGGCTAAGATAGAGTTAGGGTATTGGGACCCAGGAGAATGGATCTGAGGCAGGACTGGACAAAGTGGGGAGAACTCAATATTCCATTTATTTAACCTACTACATTTTTCAAAGGCCTTTCCTATCATATATATCACTCCATGAATATGAGGCATCAGAGAAGAGATAATATGTCCATATTATGACTGATGAGGAAATTGAAGCCAGAGAGGGAAGTGTATAGCAAGCAGCAGACCAGAACTTGGGCCAAACATCAAGCAGTAGGGGCGTGTAGGAAGAGGCAGAAGATGGCACAGAGCACTGAGAAGCAGCATCACCTCCTTCCATTTCTGGACAGGATGCTATAAGGGTGCTTCAGAGCGGACTCTTACGGTGTACTTTCTGGTTAGTGCCTGTGGTTCCTAGATTGATTTGTTGCCTGACCCTAAGATGGTACTAGAAACATAAGGCCAAAGCCAATGGGATGGCTGCCCTTTCCTGATGCCTATTGGCCAGCTTTCAGCTTTCTTACTACTTGAGATGCCTACTTTTATGTCAGATGATTTAGGGACTACTGCACTCTCCCTCTCTATTTTGTCTGTAGGAATTCTCTCTCCTTAAAACTCCTGGTTCCTTTGAGCACCACCCAAATCATAAGTCCCTTTGGTCCCCTATTCTATCCTACGTACTTTTTTTTTATCAGAGAAAATAAAACTATTTCCATTTTCTTTTCAAAGTCTAATTTTAATCCAAACTGAACAAACAAGTAGAAAAGTGAGAAAGCTAACTGTAGGTATACCAAATGTGAAGGCATGGATTATTAACAGAACTTTTTACCTGCATATTTACAAGCAATCCTTTTGTACCTAAGTTTTGTTTTTAGTTAGTTGGAAGAAGATTTTTGACATTAGATAAAAATAGGACTGAGGTGGTACCACATTATAGTAAAAGTATTGGAAATGTGATCCTCAAGGTGTATCAATTATAAACCAGATGAAAACTTGAGTGACAAAGATCTAGCAAAATTATCTAGTAAAAAAGT
The DNA here is from genome assembly GCF_963259705.1 of Myotis daubentonii. Lineage (NCBI taxonomy): Eukaryota > Metazoa > Chordata > Mammalia > Chiroptera > Vespertilionidae > Myotis > Myotis daubentonii. Next base: position 190,484,235 of record NC_081842.1, on the reverse strand, counting down.
CAATGCAATTCATGCTACCAAATAAAGATAAGAAAGCCATATAAATAGAGCAGAATAATGTCCTAGGCTTTGGGAATTGCAATAAATCCTCAGTGAAGAATCTTGGTTGTTTAGTTGAAAGCTCCAACTTTTCCTTTTCTTTAAAAAAAAAAAATTTTTATTGATTTCAGAGAGGAAGGGAGAGGGAGGAAGGGAGAGAGAGAGAGAGAGAGAGAGAGAGAGAGAGAGAGAGAAACATTGATGGGAGAGAATCATTGATCGGCTGCCTCCTGCATGCCCCACACTGGAAATTGAGCCTGCAACCCAGGTATGTGCCCTGACTGGGAATCGAACTGTGACCTCCTTGTTCATAGGTCAATGCTCAACCACTGAGCTATGCCAGCCGGGTCCAACTTTTTATTTTAATGACATTTTAAAAGTCCTTGGTATCAAATAGCACTTGGATGTGTAAATCAGTTAATGACATATTCTAAGACTTTAATGCCAGAGATTTTTATGATTGTGATTCATGTTTTTAAAACAATTCATTGAGACACTAAATGTAAAACTAAATGCAAGCTATGTACTCACATCTAAAAAAGGAACGCTACATTTCTGCAATAATGTGTATTTCCAGGCAAAGATTTTTTCCCTCAAGAAAAGCTGCATTTAAAGGATAAACTTCTAACTAGCTAGCATCACTTTTAACATTTCATTTATTTCAGAATCGATTTTATTGGAGCCCAAGCAGTGGAATTAACTTTATATAATATACTATTTTATATATATACTAGAGGCTCGGTGCACAAAAATTTGTGCACTCGGGGGGAGGGGGAGGTCCCTCAGCCCGGCCTGTGCCCTCTCGCAGTCTGGGACCCCTCGGGAGATAATGACCTGCTGGCTTAGGCCTGCTCCTGGGTGGCAGAGGGCCGGCCCAATCCCTAGGTGCAGCCCCTGGTCGGGCTCAGAGCAGGGCCGATTGGGGAGTTGGGGCGCCTTCCCCTGTCATGCACAGAGCAGGGCGGATTGGGAGGTTGCGATGCCACCCTCAGTCACACTCAGGGTAGGGCCAATTGGGGGGTTGGGGCACCGTCCCCTGTCACACTCAAGGCAGGGTCGATGGGGAGGTTGCAGCGCCACCCCCTGTCACGCACAAAGCAGGGCCAATCAGGGGGTTGGGGTGCTAGCCCTGTCACGCACAGAGCAGGGTCCATCAGGGGGTTGGGGCGCCGCACCCTGTCACACACAGAGCCTCAAGGCGATCAGGGGGTTTGGGTGCTGCCCCCTGTCACGCTGCTCCAGGGGCCAGGAGGCCTTGCGGCTCTGCTGATCCCGGTGCTGGGAGGCATATTACCCTTTTACTATATAGGGTGGAGGCCTGGTGCACGGGTGGGGGCCAGCTGGTTTGCCCTGAAGGGTGTCCTGGATCAGGTTGGGGGTCCCGCTTGGGTGCCTGGCCAGCCTGGGTGAGGGGATGATGGCTGTTTGCAGCTGGTCACACACCCTTCAGGGTGGGGGTTCCCACTGGGGTGCCTGGCCAGTCTGGGTGAGGGGTTGAGGGCTGTTTTCAGGCTGGGGGTGACTGAAGCTCCCAACTGCTCCTTTTTTCCTTTTTTTATTTTTTTATTCTTGGATTTATGGCTGTCACTGGAGCTGAGAGCCAGCTTTAGCTGTGAGACCTCGCTGCTGAAAGCAGGTTTCTGATTTGTTTACTTTCTGTATTTGAAACTTTGTTGCGACTCCAGCTCTGAGATCCTGGCTGACTGAAAACAGATTTCTAGGGTTTTGTTTAGCTTCTATATTTGTAACAATGTTTCTTAGCAGCTCAGAGCCCAGCAGCGGCAGGCGGGGAATGTTGGAGTCCTCCGTCACTGAAGCAAGCAAGCCTCCTGTTTGTGTCAGTAGCCTGGCTGCCGGCCGCCATCTTGGCTGGCAGTTAATTTGCATATTGCCCTGATTAGCCAATGGGAAGGGTAGCGGACGTATGGCTAATTACCATGTTTCTCTTTTATTAGATAGGATAGGTCTTGATTTGGGAGGTTAGGTGCATCACTGCCTTCAGAAATGAGACGCAACAATTTAACTGAACTGACGTATTCATAGGACTGATTGATCGAATCAATGAAATATGGGGCAATATACCAACTTAGCTTCTAGAATGTGAAATTTTATTATTTAAAGCTCCAGAGGCCAGACTGAAGGGACCTAAATTCTGCCACCCTGAAGCTACTTTGCAGGATATTGGTTTTAAGCTTGTTTATTAAGAAACAAAAGATTAAGAAAGAACTTTTGACCCTCCCCCCCTTTCCTGCCTGAAAGATTCAGACAGAGAAACCTGTTTAAGGCAAAAGATGTTAGGATGTTTGCCTTAGCCTAACTTGAATTGAGTACCCTTTATAAGAGGGGAAAAAACAACCAACCAAACAAACAAAAAAACCCAAAGCAAAACAAAACCAAAAACCAAAACCACAAGAGGGCTTAGGCCGTGCCTGTTAGCTAGATACCCACTGTGTCCCATTGTTTCTGAGTTTCCTGGCAAGAATTTTACTGCCATGTGTGTTCTGCTCTCCCTATAAATTGCCCATTTTCACTTCTGAAATCGATTACCCTGTTCCCCCTCCCTTCGCTTCCCCACTTTGTCTAGAAATGTCTTATGTACCTAATGCTTCACTACTGTTTTTGGAATTTTCATGGAATTAATGTGTCTACGTGAATTCCCCATGCACATGTATTAAACTTTGATTTTCTCCTGCTAATCTGTCTCTGTTAATTTGGTTGTTAGCCCAGCCAGAAGAACTTAGAAGGTGGGAGGAAAAGTATTAATATTTTTAACCCCCACAGGATAAATGTGAGAGAATTATCAAGAGATAGCACAAAGAGATCAAAAAAGAAAAATGTGTGATGTTGTGATTTAAAAGAAACATATATTTGACCATTCAGATAACCCAAATATATTTCTCATATGTAGTTGGTTTTTGTCTACAATTCCTGAAAACAGCTCTGAAAACTCTTAGAATTTCCTGAGCAATAAGATCAGTGGGAGCACCTTTTCTTATATCTGGTGTCTTGACCTTAGTTCCTGAAATCCCTTCAGAACCATAAAAGTGAAATAGGTGTCTTAATCCTTAAGATAACCCTTTCCACTACAATTGGGTGGTCATGGATGAAGTGACTTTGGGAAAGCACCTAAGGATGGGGGCTGGTTTTCAGAGGAATCAACCATGTGATTATACTAGTAGGGTTGGAGCTTTCAGTCTTACCCACCCTGTTCTTCAAGGAAGGGAGCGGAGTTAGAGGTTAAACCAATCACCAATGGCCAATGATTTAATAAATTATGTCTGTGCAGTGAGGCCTCCATAAAAGCCCCCACGGACCGGGTTTGGAGAGCTTCTGAGCTGGTGAACACAGGGAGGTGCCGGGAGGGCAGTGTGCCTGGAGAGGCCTGGAAGCTCGGTGGCCTTTCTTAGATAGCTGTCCTTGAGTGACATGTCTTTTATAAGAAACTGGTGATCTTATAAGTAAAATGTTCCTCTGAGTTCTGTGAGCCTCTTTAGCAAGTTAACTGAACTCAAGAAGAGGGTTGTGGGAACTTCTGATTTATAGCCAGTGGGTCAGAAGCACAGGTACAATCTGGATGAGCAATTGGCATCTGATGTGGAGGGCAGTCTTGTGGGACTGAGTACTTTACCTGTGGAATCCGATGCCATCTCTGGGCAGATAGGGTCAGAATTGAGTTGAATGGTAGTGAGACATGAGGCTCGAGAAATTGATAAATGAATTCCCAGGCAAGGGAGGGGTAAGCAAAGGGAATCGAAGTTTATTACAGCGGAAGTAACAAAGCTCTGGGTGCCTGAGAAGCTCACTGGTCTAGGGGTTTATATTTGTCTGCTCTTGCCCTCTATGGCTCTTTCAGAAAAACACCAGCCAGTCTCCTTTGGCTTTCATCTCCACACTTTTATTTCCTGCTTTTGGGTTCAAGGGGAAGGGCACTCTGCGGTTGACTGGTACATTCTGCTTACCTTGCTCACATTCTGACCATCTGGCTCAGTCCATCCTTATCTACTATCTTCCCTCCTCGAGGCCCTTGCCTGATCCCATCTAACTCCACAGTAGGACATCTAACTGGTGTTGAATTGTTTGCTGGTAAACACTCTCCCTCCCTCTCCCCCGCCTGAATATCAAAATTTGATGATCAGAACCATTTAATATGACAGTAATATTGAGAAGTATGTAGAACAAAATTTTAAAGTCTAACATGTCTAATAAATACAAAAAGGAGAAAGTCGAGAGAATGAGGAAGAGAAATATTTGAAGTGATAGTAACTAAGTCTGTTCCAGAAATGGTAAAACTCATTAATCCTCAGATTCAGGACACACACTGGATTCTTCTCCTTTTTTTCTTCTTCCAGTTAATATAATTCTCCATTTATTATTACTTTTCTAACATACTAGTGTACAGCATAGTGGTCAGACAATCATATTGTTGGGGGCTGGAAGAACAGCACCGAGTGTTAGACTGGTGGGGTCATACTGGACCTGGGTTCAGCAGCCTCGGCACTTGAGTTCTCGCTAGGAAAGAATTCAGAGCCCAGACAAACTATGAGAACATTTACTTGGAAAATCACAGAGGCAGAAGAAGTAATTCACAGACGACATGGGTTTAGGAAACAAATTATAGAGGTAAAGGAAGGGCCCTTGGAACTTAGAGGTGAGGAAGGTGATGGTAATGTGCCTGGGGAGCAGAGGGGGGGAGGGATGGGGGAGGAGGAGGAAAGGAAAGGCTCGGTGTGCTCCCTGAAGAGGGAGCTCTCTGCCCTGGGTCCTCCACCTCGGGGTTTTCAGGGTGGAGATCTTAGGGGAGGTCCCAGGGAAAGATCTCAACAGAATAGTAAGCAGCTTCCCACGTGTGTCCTTTCAGGGTAGGGGCCTCCACAGATTGATTGGTGAGCGCCAGGGTAGGAGGTCACTATTCAATGCAGCTCGTCCTGAGGTCAGCCTTGGTATTGCTTGTCTGGTTTTGCTGCTTTTCTGGGCCTGGAGCAGAAATACAACTGAGGCTAGATGCTATCTCTAGGGAGGAAAGGTCAGGGGGTCCAAACTGCATGACCTCGATATGCTAGGGGAGGAAAACTCACCTGAGGGTGAGGTCCCACCCTATAATTGTCCTTTGCTAAGCACCCAGGGCTTTCTGTCCTGGTGACCTTTTGTACCTGGCCTGTCGTCCTTGCTCTGCTCGTGTCTAACTGCCTACCACAAAAGTACAATATATCATGACCAAGTGGGACTTACTGTAGGGATGCACAGTTGATTTGACATTAGAAAATCAATCACTGTAATTCATCATAGTAACAAACTAAAAACCATATGACCATCTCCATAGATGTAGAAAAAGCATTGACAAAATTCAACATCCATTTCTCATAAAAACTCTCCACCTATGAAGGAATAGAAGGGACTTCCTTAACTTGAGAAAGAGCATCTATAAAAACTCTATAGCTGAAATTATACTTAATGGTCAAAGGCATGAATGATTTTGCAGTGATAAGGGGGATGATTTGATGGTGGTGGTGAGCTGATGAGTTAGGTGATAATATTGAGAATGATAATGCAATAGAGAAAGGATGAGACTTGGGAGCTGATGATGAATGAAAGTGGTAATGAGAATACTAATGGGGTAATGAGGTTATGATGATGTAATATATGATGAAAATAACAGGGTGATGGTGGTGGTGAAAGTGAAGGTGCTTTGGGCATGTGCTTAGTAGCTAGTGCACACACCTGGGATAAAATTAGATAAAAGTTAAAACAAGTTTTTTCAGATGCCTCTGAGGGACACTGAGTCACTTCTGATCTTCCTGCTTAGCTACTGATATTGGCCCAGCTGAGTAATAAGCTGAAGTTCTTAATGATGTTCCCTTCCCTATTTTAAGCACAGAATTTAACAAGCCTCCCAGGACTTCTCAACTGTGGCTTAATTGGGCCATAGCAAGCAAGGAGGACTTCTGGGGCAGAGGCACCCAAGAGTGGCTCTCAGAAACTGGGGAGTAAACTTGGAAACACACAGCGGGGGTAGAGGGAAGGAAAAGTGATTAAGATAGAATATCTAGCTTAATTGGGATGAGAAGAGTGTAGTTCTCTGTATAATTGATAGTTCTTATATCCTCCTGGGAAGTGGCAAACTAATGCAGAACTCACGGGGAATTCTCCGTGGCTCTAAGTTGGGGGCTTATGATTGCTCCTGGAAAGCTACACACACAATCTTAAGGCAGGCCTTGAATTCAGGTGGCTACACTGCCTGAGAAGTGTTTCTCCACCTTGAACAAACCTTGGCGTGCAAGTCAGTTACTAAAGATCAGAGCTAGTAGGAGCCTAAAGGTGACAGTGATAGCCTGGTTACATCAGAAACCCCTCAAAAATGTTTTCATTGTTATTACTTGTAATTTCTTTAAAACTTTTTTTCTAATTATCAGATAAACATTAATACACTCATTATAAACATTCAAATAATATAGATAAGTAAAAGTCCCCTTTGATCCTCTCTTCCATACTAGTCCCCACTGTTATGCCCAGATTTCAGGATCCCCATGAGACCACACCAGGGAGCCAGCCTGTCCGATGCAAAAGCATAAGAGTCTTTATTCAAACCCGGGCTTGGCTCCCCTACCCTCCTTACTGATGCAGCAGCAAGTGGCAGAGAGAGCTAGCCCTGTGGGAAGAGGGGTTTTATAGGGGGGTTGGAATAAGGGGAGGAGAAAGGACTGTGGGCCCTGCCGATTGGCCAGGTGCAAGTCGGTGTCTTGTTACACAGGATGTGGTCATATCTATGGCACGCACTTCCCTTGATTGTCATTGGTTAGTTTAAAGAAGTCCTGGGTATGGCTAGCAGAGGCTTGGGCTTCTGGGAAGAAGCCTTGCCGAGCACATGGCTGCCCAAAAATGGAGGATCCAGGGTAAGATGGAGAGCAAGATGGAGGGCGTAGTCTTCGCCCTTTCACCCACACCAGAAGTTAAGTCTGTTTGCAGATTTTAAAAAATATGCTTTAACTTTGTATACCTATGGACATGCAGAAATGTAATCTTGTTCTCTTTTTCCTAAAGTGGAGGGATTTAATGATATCATAACATAATAATGATATAAATGACATTTTCACTATTAGGTCAAAAGGTATATATACTTTAATTTTTTTCAGCTTTATTGAGGTATAATTGACATAAAATTATAAGATATTTAAATGTACATCATGGTGATTTGATATACAGATGCATTGTGGAAGGATCCCCCCAGCTAGTTAATTAACACATCCATCAACTCATATATTTGACTTTTTTGTTGTGTGTGTGTGTGAGAACATTTAAGTACTAATGTCTTAGCAAATTTCAATTCTATAATAGTCTTTTTAAAAAATGTTTTTATTGATTTTAAGAGAGAGAGAAAGGGAGAGAGATAGAAACATCAAACATCAATTGGCTGCCTCCTGCTGCCCCCTACTGGGAATCCAGCCTGCAACCCGGGCATGAGCCCTGATTGGGAATTGAACTGGTGGCCTCTTGGTTCCTGGGTCAATGCTTAACCACTAAGCCATACCAGCAGGGCCAAGCTATAATACTGTCTTATCAACCACAGTTATTATGTTTTACATGAGCTCCTCAGACCTTATGTATCTAATAGCTAACATTTGGTACCCTTTTACCAACCTCTCCCTATTTCCCTTAACCACTCTGGCAACCACTTCTCTATCCTCTCTTTCTATGATTTTGAGAAATTTTCTTTTTGTTTTTTAGACCCCACATATGAGTGGTACCATACTTATTTGTCTTATTTCACTTAATGCCCTTGAGGTCCACCCATGTTGTTGAAAATGGCAGGATTCCTTTCTTTCTCGTGGCTGAGTAATATTCCATTGTATGTATATATCACATCTCCTTTATCCATTCAAGCGTAGATGGACATTTGGTTTGTTTCCATATCTTGGCTATTATGAATATTGCTGCATCAAACATGGGAGTACAGATATCTTTTCAACATGCTGTTTTCATTTCATTTGGATATACACTCAGAATATACACTCAGAAGTGGAATTGTTGAGTCAAATGGTTGTTCTATTTTTATACTTTTTGAGAAACCTCCATACTGTTTTCCTTAATGGAACATCAATTTACATTCCCGCCAACAGTGCACCAGGATCATCTGTTCTTCGCATCCTTGTCAATACTTGTCATCTCTTGTCTTTTTCATTATAGCCATTCTAAAAGGTGTGAGGTGATATCTTATTATGGCTTTGCTTTTCATTTCCCTGATTATTAATGGTGTTGAGGCAACTTTTCATATACCTGTTGGACATTTGTATATCTTCTTAGAAAAAATGTCTATTCAACCCTATGCCTATTTTTTTTTTATCTAGGAGCTCCACATTGCCCAGGTAGAGTATTAGATTCTTATCATGGTTTAAGAGCATTTTTAAACCTAGCCTTGCTTTCCTCTTCAACTTCTCTCCAAATTCCAACTCAGATGTACACTCTCAGATCAACCCACCAAAGAACTTTCTGTTCCCCAAACATGCTATTGTACTTTGCCATTACCCAGGCTTGGTTTGCCTGCAGTGTCTAAGATTCTCATTCCTTTCCTTATAGAATATTTTATTGCATGCTAAAGGCCTAATGTAAATGTCATTCCCTTGGAAAAACTTAGTTGCTACATCTTCAGAGCCCTTGCATTGGGTGCAAACCTCATTGAACACCCTGAAAACACTGGTTTGTCAGTGCTTATTTACGGATAAGATTTTCTTCTTGGCTCTAAATGATCTTTCTTCAGATCTGGCCCAGGGGAGAGATGTGAAATGTGTGTTGGAAGATAGAAAGCGGAGGTGCCCAAGGGAGCTGGTATATGTTGAGACAGAAGTCATTCAGTTGTGTTAGACTGGAGGGTGCAGCCGGATCCCTTAGAGCAGCGGCTCTCAACCTGTGGGCCACGACCTCTTTGGGGGTCGAACGACCCTTTCACAGGGGTCGCTTAAGACCATCGGAAAACACATATATAATTACATATTGTTTTTGTGATTAATCACTATGCTTTAATTATGTTCAATTTGTAACAATGAAAATACATCCTGCATATCAGATATTTACATTACGATTCATAACAGTAGCAAAATTACAGTTATGAAGTAGCAACAAAAATAACTTACGGTTGGGGGTCACCACAACATGAGGAACTGTATTAAAGGGTCGCGGCATTAGGAAGGTTGAGAACCGCTGCCTTAGAGGGATGAGCTCCTTGGACCCCTCACAGGTCACTCAGGAATCCCAAGAACAGCGATGGAGAGTAATGCATAGCAGGAGGACAGAGAGGGTCAAAGTATTCACAGCTGCTTTCTTGAGGAAGGTGAATCTGGAATTTATGGGAGACTTGGACGTTATAAGGGAAGAGGATCTTTAGGTGGGGAGCATGGCAGGTGCATAATTGGGAGATTAATAACTTTATAGGTCACGTACCATAAGCCAGGCAGTCCCAAAAGCTTTATACTTATTGACACATTTTATTTTAAGACCCTATTAAGCAGGTTTTATTTTACTGTCAAAAAGCCTAGAGACCCAGACAGGTTTTTGAAACGTGCACAGTCACACAGCTGGTAACTGTGTGAAATCAGGGAGCCATGCAGTCTGACACGAATCCAGAGAAAACATGGAGCTTGGGAGGGCGTGAACAAGCAGAAGACTGGCCTGACCAGAGCAACTAGGGCCGTGGGGAGCAGTTGAGGCTCGGCTGGGAGGCTCAGGGAGACTGTCCGTACATAGTCTTTACTACTAGGTGATGAAGTTCACGCTTGATATTCAGACCTCAGGGAATTCAGAGGTGCTGGGAGCTCATTGGAAAGTCATGGATGTGTTGCCCAGGGAATCGGGGCCCCTGGGCACAGAGCTTCAAAGGAGAGCGCCTCAAACTCCTGGCCCATGCTCACACAGAGCCCAACAGCAGGTAAAGAGTAGCAGGGGCTCCTTCTACTGTCTGTAAGTCCTCACATCGGTGTGTCCCTTCCTGCCTGTGCTTCTTGCTCTGTCCTTTGATCCTCTGCTCACTTCTCTATCTCTCTGACTTGCTTTTTTTTAATTGTCTAAAGTTTTACATATGTCTTCTTCTTCCCCAACTGATCCCCACCCCCTCACCCCCGAAGCCATTCCCACCCCGGGCAAGCCCCCACCGCCCTAGTGTCTGTGTCCATTGGATATGCTAATATGCATGCATACAAGTCCTTTGGTTGCTCTCTAACCTCCCCTCCCCTACCATTTGTTTCTGGATCTATTCTTTTTTTGTTTGTTTGTTTGTTTTTTGTTTTTTATTTTTTTAAAATTAAATCTTTATTGTTCAGATTATTACAGTTGTTCCTCTTATTTCCCCCCATATCTCCCCTCCTCCCAGTTCCCACCCCACCCTCCGCCCTCACTCCCCACCCACTGTCCTCATCCATAGGTGCACAATTTTTGTCCAGTCTCTTCCTGCATCTCCCACACCCCTTCGCCCCGCAAGAATAGTCAGTCCATTCCCTTTCTATGCCCCTGATTCTATTATGATCACCAGATTATTTATTCACTTGATTCTTAGATTCACTTCTTGATAGATGCATGTTTGTTGTTCATAATTTGTATCTTTACCTTTTTCTTCTTCTTCCTCTTCTTAAAGGATACCTTTCAGCATTTCATATAATACTGGTTTGGTGGTGATGAACTCCTTTAGCTTTTCCTTATCTGTGAAGCTCTTTATCTGATCTTCAGTTCTGAATGATAGCTTTGCTGGATAAAGTAATCTTGGTTGTAGGTTCTTGGTTTTCATCACTTTGAATATTTCTTGCCACTCCCTTCTGGCCTGCAAAGTTTCTGTTGAGAAATCAGCTGACAGTTGTATGGGTATTTCCTTGTAGGTAACTGAGTTTCTTTCTCTTGCTGCTCTTAAGATTCTCTCTTTGTCTTTTGCTCTTGGCATTTTAATTATGATGTGTCTTGGTGTGGTCCTCTTTGGATTCCTTTTGTTTGGGGTTCTCTGCGCTTCTCGGACCTGTAAGTCTATTTCTTTCACCAGGTGGGGGAAGTTTTCTGTCATTATTTCTTCAAATAGGTTTTCAATATCTTGCTCTCTCTCATCTTCTGGCACCCCTATAATTCTGATGTTGGTACGCTTGAAGCTGTCCCAGAGGCTCCTTACACTATCTTCGTATTTTCGGATTCTTTTTTCATTTTGCTTTTCTGGTTGGGTGTTTTTTCCTTCTTCGCATTTTGAATGTTTGACTTGATTCTTGCGCTCCTCTGGTCTGCTGTTGGGTGTCTGTATAATATTCTTTATTTCAGTCAGTGTATGCTTAATTTCTAGTTGGTTCTTTATCACAACATTGAGGGTCTCATTAGATTTCTTGAGGATCTCACTACATTTATCGGCGGCTTCTAGACAGTTCTTGAGAGACCTTAAAAGTGTGGTTCTGAACTCTATATCCTCCATGGACAATTTTGTCCTGTTTCTTTGTCTCCGCATTTTTTATGCTTTCTTGGTGCACCCCCTAGTGGTCTTTGTGTGAAGACTTATAGTTAAGCCTTGATTGTTGTCGGCAATACCCGGGGTGATTTGACCTCCAGGCTAACTGGTTATGAGAGTCCGCTGTGTCTGCAGTGGGAGAGCTTCTGTGCTGGATCTCTAGGGTGGTGCTAATCTAGCATTTGCCTGAGGCTATTCGGCAAATGGCTCTGCGCAGGGCTTGGGCGGGGCGGGTTCCCAGGGATCTACAGGGCAGGCTGGAGCGAGCAGTTATGGCTGCTCTCAGTTCCGTCCCTAGGGGCTCTGCCTCACAGAGTCCCAGCAACCGCTGCAAGCCTCGGAGAGAAAGCTGCCTTCGAGTTCCCACCGAAGCCAGACAGTCCTGCTTCTCCCGTTTGAGTCTGGGTCCCTAGAGACTCGCCTGGATCTGGAGCTCAGAGTCTGAAACTCCCTCCTGATTGAAAACAACAACCTCGCCCTCCGCCGCCAGCCCGCTCCGCACCCACTCTGCACCTCAGTATTTCACTTCAGCACTGCGTCTCCTCTGAGTCTGGATATGATATTCTCTTTCCTCCTAGTTGTAGAATTTCCACTCAGCCAGCCTTCCTGTGGTTCTGGATGATGTCCGTTCCGTCTTTAGTTGTTTTTTGAAGTGGTTGTTCGAGGCAGCAATCTCCGGCGTTAACCTATGCCACCATCTTGGTTTTCTCTCCTGGATCTATTCTTGTTCATCAAATTATGTTGATCATTATATCCCACATATGAGTGAGATCATGTGATATTTATCTTTCTCTGACTGGCTTATTTCTCTTACCATAATGCTCTCCAGTTCCATTCATGCTGTTGCAAATGGTAAAAGTTCCTTCTTTTTTATAGCAGCATAGTATTCCATTATGTAGATGTACCACAGTTGTTGTTTTTTTAATATACTTTATTGATTTTTTACAGAGAGGAAGGGATAGGGATAGAGAGTTAGAAACATCGATGAGAGAGAAACATCAATCAGCCGCCTCCTGCACACTACCCACTGGGTATGTGCCCGCAACCAATGTACATTCCCCTGAGCGGAATCGAACCTGGGACCCTTGAGTCCGCAGGCCAATGCTCTATCCACTGAGCCAAACTGGTTAGGGCTGTACCACAGTTTTTTAATCCACTCATCTGCTGATGGGCACTTAGGCTGTTTCCAAATCTTAGCTATTGTAAATTGTGCTGCTATGAACATAGGGGTGCATGTATCCTTTCTGATTGGTGTTTCTGGTTTCTTGGGATATATTCCTAGAAGTGGGATCACTAGTTTCCCAGCTTTGCAGGGGTCCTAATATGCAGTTACTTTGCTACTAGATTTGGAGCTTTCACCTTATTAATGATGGTTCTGTTCTTTCTCTGCAATAGGAGAGGGATGCAAGATTTCCTCTGGGGAAACCGCAGCTCTCTTACTGAGTTTATTCTTCTAGGACTCTCCACTAACACAGAGATCAACGTTATTCTATTGTCTTCCTCTCCTTCACCTCATCTCCCTTCTGGGAAATGGGCTTATTATCATCTTGATGTGCATGGACTCCTGCCTCCACACACCCATGCACTTTTTCCTCAGTCATATCCATTCTGAATATGGGCTATGTCACCACCACAGTGTCCCAAATGCCAGCACATCTGGTTTGCAAGAGGAAGACCATTTCCTGCATTGGATGTGCGGCCCAGATGTACAGCTTCCTGATGCTGGGAATCACTGAGTCTTGACTTTTTGCAATGGTGGTTTATGACCGGTATGTGGCCGTTGGCCATCCCTGAGGTATAAAGTCATCATGAGCTCTTTGCTGTGTGGGTGAATGGTGGTCATCTGTGGATTCTGGGGTGTCATCTGCTACTAATCTTCCCTATTGTGGTCCCAATGAGATCAATCACTTCTTCTGTGAAGTACCTGCAGTCTTGAAATTAACCTGTGTGGACACATCTCTCAGTGACCAGGTGAACTTCATCTTGGGCTTCATCCTTCTGCTGGTCCCACTTTTCCTCACCATCATTGTCTCCATCAGTATGTTTGCTGCCATCCCGAGGAATCACTCTGCCCAAGGGTGACTCAAGGCCTCCTCCCCCTGTGCCTCCCACATCACCACGGTTACTACGCTCTCATTCCATTTTTGGTTATGTTAGTAAGGCCTGGCTCTGAGGCCTCCCCATAAAAGGACAAAAAGCTGGCTCTATTCTACAATGTCATTTCTGCCTTCCTCAACTCTATCATCTACAGTCTTAGGAACTAAGATGTGAAGAGGGCTTTCCTAGGAGTGACAGGCTGAGCCAAAACACTAGAATGAAGTCACAGAAACATGGGAACCAGCAACAAACCTAGGGCACAGCCTACATGACTTTTCCATCCAAATTCTTTCCAACATCAGTGAGCACATATGATACATGAATGGGCTAGAGCTAGACTCAGTGAGATGATGAAGGAGAACCCCCAGAAGGCTGTGGCAGGAGGTGTTCCTCAAGCTTGAAGACACCAGACAGTGGACTGACTTACTGGAGGCAAATCATATGTTTAATTCATTTTTAAATTACCAGTTTATAAGACCTGGCCAAGAATTGGCGTAATCATCATCTTTCTATTACTAAATGAATATGAGATTGAGTGATTGAGCTCTGGACTCATAAAATAAGATCAAAGTAGTGGGCATATGATGACTCCTAGATCAGTGAACCCCACTATAGCTCAACTTAAGAAAAATTTGAAATAAAGAAAAGGGAATTATATAAAATAGAGTTCAGGGAAGTGAAATATGGGTCATTTTCCCACCAGTACTAGAGTATGAATTTAAGGCACATAAGCCCTCATGTCATTAAAGAAAGGAACTTTGCTTTACTGAAATGATACCTGTATAAAGAAGTAAAAATTGGGTGAAAATCTCCCACCCAGATATTTTCATAATGCATTTTCAACTTTATTGAAATATACTGACATACAATGAACAGTAGATATTGAAAGTATACAATTTGATGAGTTCTGAAATATATATATATATATATATATATATATATATATATATATCTGTAAAACCATCACCATGATCAAGATCATTATCATCATCATTCCCCAAAGTTTCCCTATGACTCTCTGCAGTTCCTCTGTATTAGTTATTTATTGCTGTGTAATAAATTACCCCCCCCACACACACACACAATTTCATGTCTTATGACAACAAACATTTATTATATATACTTTTTGCAGTTTCTGTGGATCCATAATATGAGTGGTTAGCTGGGTCCTCTGGATTATGGGCCCTCACAAGACTTCGATGAAGGTACCATTTGGAGCTGCAGCTATCCTAAGGCTCGACTGGGGAAGGACTGCTTCCAAGCACACTTGATTGTTGCTAAGATTCTGTTCCTGACAGGCTGTTAGACTGAGGGTCTCCTTTCCTTCGTGACTATTGTTCAGAGCATCCAGCAGTTCCTTCCGTGTGGGCCTCTCCCTAGAGCAGCACAGCACGTGGCAGTTGGCTGCAGAGAGTAAGCAAGAGAGCCAGAGAGACTGAGAGCAATGCTGAACCAGGGTCTTTTGCAACCTGATATTGAAAGTTACTGCTCCCTCCCGTTTGGGGTATTGTGATTATGAGAAATGAAATACTAGGTCCAGCCCAAACGCTAGGGGAGGGGATTACAAGGACGTGAATATCAGGATGCAGGTGTCATTGGTTCATGCAAAATGTTTCTCCCTTGTGATTTAGACTTTTGCTAATCAGGTAGTCGTCTGTGGATTAGCATCACCAGCGTCACTTCTGAGTGGTTAAGAAATGCAGTCTTGGCACCCTCCCGCTATGGAATCAGAATTTGCATTTGAGGAGATTCTATAGGTGATTTCTAGGTGCTCTTAAGTTTGAGAACAATGATTTAGCCAACACTGCAAGGACAATATCATACCACCTGTCTCAGTAGACTTGTATAAACTCTAGACTTTTAAATTTGAATGTGTTAAGTATTCAATATACAGTGTGTGTGTAGGGGGGAGTAGGTTTACAGTTGTGAGTATGCAAAACACAGTTTATTCTTTTTTTTCTTTTTTAAAAAAATATATTTTATTGATTTTTTTACAGAGAGGAAAGGAGAGAGAAAGAGAGTTAGAAACATCGATGAGAGAGAAACATCGATCAGCTGCCTCCTGCACATCTCCCACTGGGGATGTGCCTGCAACCCAGGTACATGCCCTTGACCGGAATCGAACCCAGGACCCCTCAGTCCGCAGGCCGACGCTCTATCCACTGAACCAAACCGGCTTTGGCAGCACAGTTTATTCTTGCATTATGTATTAATTATTATATTATTTGTATTATAGCTGTAAAACTACTTTCCCCACCCCTGTGTTATGTATTTAAGTAATATATTTAAGTCATTCAACATTACAGAAGTATTTTTACTCGGTTCCAATGTTCTCATATCTTAAGTAACACAATGAAAATTGTTGTATTACTTTTCCTGCACTTCTGATGTCTAGTCGCTAAAATATCTTAACACTGGAAGCATTAGGCCAAAGTATTTAAGGTTCCTGATACAAAAAGCCAGATCCTCTGGCAAAAAGATCAATTTATACTCCCACCAGCAATGTGTGAAAGTCCATGAATCATTGTCTTCTGGTCATCCCTGATTGTTTAAAAACTTAGCCAGTTTCAAAGGTGAAAAACTGTTATCTCATTGGTATTGTAACGTGCATGTCTTTGGTGGGATTTTCCCATATGCTTATTGATTATTTGGATTTCTTTATGAACTGTTCATATCTATTGGCAGTTTTCTGGGGTGTTTGAATTTTTCTTACCAATTCATAAGAGCTCTTTCTATATTAATGATATGCTTCGGATGTCTGCAAGCATTGCAGTTATATACCTTGTTTTGTTATTTGCCTTTTACTTTTGCTTCATTATGTACACAACACTATGGCTAGAGGCCTCAGAGCTGGAGGCCTTTGCCTGCCCCATAGGGAACCTCCTACCTCTGGAGGACTGTTCCTTTTCCAGCATTTCCAGTGGGGTAGGATAATATCTTTGAGGACCATGCAAACCTGTAGCCTTGGTTTCTTGCTGAAGGCACAGGCATTCATGTTCAATAATCCTGGGCAGTACGATTTAGGTTTTTGCAAGGAGCTTCATAGGAATGTGCATCAGCAAGGGGCTGGGAAAGAAGGACGCGAGGGGCCGCATGCTAACTTACCGGAGTTGTCCCTAGAACGTCATGGGGATGGCTTTGTTGGGTGCTGGCGTTCCTGCACCAGCAAACAAAGGCAAAAGCCGGTAAATATGGGTGATGCCCAGGAACACGAACCTGCAGATTGGCGAAGCCTGGGGAAAAACAATGCCTTTGTAAGATTCTACTAGGAATAAACAGAGTTTGGGGGGAGGTCCCCCCAAGCAAAAGGGAACAGAGCACAAAACTTCCCACTGAGCTTTAACCTCTCTCTGGACTACCTAAATTTTGTATCTAGGGTAACAGTAGGCCCACTCTCCCCTCTCTAACTTTCCTCAACCTTAAGTGGACAGAGTGGGTCCTTTTTCTTTGAGATCACCCAAGACAGGCTGTGGTTTTCCAAAATGGATTTTATTAGAAACAAGAGGAAAAGGGGAAATCAAAAGGTATAAAAATACCAATGAACAGAAACAAGTGGTCATAAAATAATGTGTCCCCTTTTCTAAGGTAATTTCAGTCAACCTCAAAGTCAATGGAAACTCATGTATATAAGATATATAATGGTAAGATTATATACAAGATATAGAATTATATAACCTACTCTATAGTTATATAATGATAGATTAATTGTATTGAATGTGGGATATGGGTACATTTTAGTATGTGTCTTCTGAAGTATGGTGCCCATGGTGGTCTTTAACTGCCCAGTGGCCTCTCAGGTCTCAGCCCTTTGAGGGTGTGTTCTGTCTGGCATTTCAAATCCCTTGGTGAGAAGCTTTTCTCAAGCAGGAGAGAAGGGGCCACTCTCCGGCTGTGGCACCTCACTCCCTGAGGACTGTAGCACCAAGGACTTGACAGGTGACAGAAAGAACCTGAGACAGTGCGGCAGCGACCTGGGGTCCCCTCTGGCCAAAGTGAATTCAGCCCTGTTCTGAGCGTGAGAAGGCCCTACTGCCGGGGTGGGGCTGGGGGTGGGGGCGCGGAGTGGAGTTACATTTGGAACTTGGCCCAATATGTGCCTGCAGGACCCAAACTGGGCTTGAGCAAGAAGTTGAGAGCCACAGCGGGGAGAGGCCTGTGAGAACTGAGCCCAAGAGCCTGGCTTCAGAGACAGGGGGGCTCCTTAGGCGGGGCCATCAAGCTCATCTGGGCCTGCCTCCTGGGCACAATAGGGTAGTGGGTAGCGGCAAGTCAGGGTCGAGTCCTGGAGCCTCGCTGTACCCTGCACTCCCTGGATAAAGTCCCCCTCCCTCCCCTCCTGACTGGCCACTCTTGTGGCCACACTGAGGGCTTGGCACTTTCTCCTCGATGACAGGGTCTCTCTCTGTTCCCTGCTCTGCTCTACTGATCCTGACCAGCATGGAGTCCACTGCAGCACTTGGCAGGGCCATGGAGGCCTCTTTCTCCACCCCAGGGGAGCTCAGGACCTGGTGGGTCATGTCCAGATGAATCTGATTTAGGTTCCCTCTCAGACCCTCTCCATAGTGAACCTCCTACTCCTGAAGGGCTGTTCCTTTTCCAAGATTTCCCTGGCTCATCCTGGGACGCTCTCTCCCGGGATGCCCAGTCTGTGGCCCATCTCCCTTCCACGTGGCAGGGCCTGAATTCAACAACCAAGCTCTGTAGGGAGCAAGTGTTCACGCGCATAGGTAGTGGAATCGTCTTTCCAACCTGCAGCTCTGGCTTTGTTCCTCCCCTGCTCCAGAACCTTCAATGGTTCCTGTCCCTGGAATTCAGTCCCAGCTCCTCTGTCCAACCATCAGAGTTCTTTGGGAGCTGACTCTGCCCACCCCTCCAGCCTCCTCTCCTGTCTCACACCCTGCACTCCCTGCAGCCTGAACCACCTGTAGATCCCCAGACACACACCTCACTTCACACAGCTAGGATGCCCTGCACAGCTCCTCCCTGACACCTCATGCTACCTGTCAGCTCTCCCTTCCTGAGAGCCCTCCAGGATTGGTCCTCTGTTCCTCTCTGTTTGTGCTGTGGTTTCACTAACCGACTAACGGATTCTACAAACACTCAAAGGTACTGATGGTGTATCAGACATTACTAGTCACTAGAAACAAAAAGATGAACAAATTTGGTCCTGCCCTTGTCCATGCTGGCCTAGGACTGGGAGGAAGGAGGGGAAAATGGAGATGGATGCAGGTGTGGTAAATACGTGGGGAAGGGTACACATGCAATTATGTACTAACACAGAGGAGGGTCCCACTGACTCTTTTTTTCGCTGAGGGGTGTGAAAAAGAGTTCACAGGAGAGGCAATACTTGAGGTGACCCCTGAAAGATGAATAGGAGTTTGATAGATGGGAGAGGATAGAGAAGGGCCTCCAAGATAATGTAAGAAATTTAGAATATTTTTCCATTTATCCCACTCCTGACATAAAGGTTATCATTTTTAAAATTTTAATTTACTTAGTTAACCCCGTACGACATTATCAATATTGGTTTACAGAGACAATGTTCATTTAGATTCACCCAGATGCATATGGCTTTCCTTGCTCTTTATTCCTTCTTGATTCAGACCTTCCATCTGCATTTACTTTCCTTCCTCCAAAGTTCTTACTTCAGAATTTTCTTTGCTGGAGTCCTGCTGGTGACAAATGTTCTTAATTTTTGTTACTCTATACATCTTTATTTCATCGTCATCCTTTAATGATATTTCGCTGAGTACAAAATTCTGCGTGGGGCCGCCTCCCTGGGGCTCAGTCTGCCGGGGACCTCATCCAAGCCCACCTGCTTCTGGAAGAAAGAGCCAGACTTCTCAGAGGTCAGTCTGTTCAACAAGTGGGACCCCAGGGCCTTCAGTATGTTCAGCCAAGGAAGCTTGCAGTGACCTCTTGAAGGATGGCCCCATCTCCATCTGGGTTCCGATGATGCCACCGCTTGTCATGTTGTGGTCCTGAGGTCCTCAGGTAATGGAGCTACCTGCTTGATGCGTTGTGATGAACTGACACCAAAGCTGAGGTTCCCTTGATCATGAACTCCACACAATCCTTTCCCACCATGCTCAGTGTGGAAGGCTGGAAGTGCACCTTAGCCATAGTCACAAAAACTTACTCATCAACTTCTTAGTGAATTTGACAGGTAAGACGATAACATTCACTTAGTGACCTGTGTGATAGAATTAAATGACTGGGAAGAGCCCTGGCCAGTGTTGCTCAAGGGTTAGAGGGTTGGCCTGCTCACTGAAGAGTTGTGCATTCAATTCCCTGTTAAGGGCATGTGCCTGGGTTGCAGGTTCCATCCCTGGCCCTGGTTTGGCTCGTGTGGGAAGCAACCAATCAATGTGTCTCTCTCACATGGATGTTTATCTGTCTCTCTCCCCTCCCTCCCTCCATTTCATTCTCTCTTAAAAAAAAAAAATCACTGGAAAAAATATCCTGGGGTGAGGATTAACAAAAAAAATTTTTTTAAATGACCAGGAAGAAAGTGAAAACCGCTTCCCAAAATAATG
Source organism: Myotis daubentonii (assembly GCF_963259705.1). NCBI lineage: Eukaryota > Metazoa > Chordata > Mammalia > Chiroptera > Vespertilionidae > Myotis > Myotis daubentonii. The sequence goes on along the minus strand of NC_081842.1, from coordinate 190,464,102 downwards.
TATGGCATTGCTGTCAACATTAAAACTGGAAATTTACAGAGCCTCCTTCCAAGATCGGGTCCAGAAGAGGAGCTGGGTGCTCCGTGAGCTTTACTCGGAGGACCGATGATTAGTATTTAAGATGCAAAGAGAGAACAACTTGGTACAGGACTGTATTCCTGAATGCCACTTCCACGTGTGTATTTCTGGGCAGCAAGATGATACGCAAATAGCCTGGCCAGGTAGGTCAGTTGGTTAGAGCATGTCCCTATACACCAAGGTTGTGGGTTTGATCCCCAGTCAGGACACATACAAGAATCAACCAATGAATGCATAAATAAGTGGAACAGCAAACCTCTCTCTCTCTCTCTCTCTCTCTCTCCTCCCTTCCTGCTTCTCTCTCTTTCTAAAATCAATAAATTAGAAAAAAGATGATAAGCAAACAAAGGAGAACCTCCCCACATCTCTGGCTGAGCCCTCCACTTTGTTGAACATATTAGATCTACCTTGATATTTTTTTAAATACTGATCTCCAACAAACATACTATTTCCTGGAAATTAAGCTCTGCTCTTAAAAAAAAAAGTGTGTGTGTGTGGGGGGGGGATAAAGAAAAAAGATGGCTTATGAGAAAAGATCTCTTCTCCAGGAAGCTAACAATAGGAATTGCCAAATAAATCAACTTTTTGGCATAACAGAGACCAGTGACGGTGGTTGGACAAAATATGAATTTGGAATCTATATCTGTGAAGTCTTAGTGTCTTTCAAATGACTTTCAGAATAATTTAAGTTAGCAAAAAAAGAGAGAGACAGAAATGAAAAACATGTGTGGTCGTTTTCTTTTAGCTCATTTCCACTGTTGTTCTTCAGAAGAATGTTGGCTGTCATTTAGCTCTTTTTAAAAAATCTGGCATTTCCCCATCCTTTGGCTCCACTTAGGATAGTCTCTTTAACTATAATGCTTTGAAGATTCTCTTTGTGGTATCTGTCTGTAGATTTCTTTTTTTATTCATCCTATTTAAAATGTGTTTGCAAAGACCAGCTTTGTTTTGTGATTAGGGATAATTTTTGAAGATTATTTAAGATCATAAGGGTGGATATTATCAGAAAAACATCATCTAAGACTTGCGAAAAGGACCTCTTGGTGTTGCCTAGCAGATCCTCTGAGGATTATCTGACTTTATAGGGGTGCATTCCTTTAATTGACCTTATATGGACTAGGTCATTTTACAGCTCGGCAGGTGTAGCTGTGAAGTTATAGAAAACTATAGCAATGTAAATTATTCCTATCTAGAGTAATGAAATGATTCATATTCACAACAATGCAAATGTTCAGTAGAAAACATACATTTCTATAAGTCAAATTATTCCTTGAACTAATCCTAACATCTTCTGGGTTTCTTCATGAGTTAATGGGTTCAGAAAATTTTTGATGTATAAGAAAAAAACATAAAGAAAAAAATTCCTAAGTTCATTAAGAATTTTATTTATTAAGTTATTATTCTATTCTATATATCAAAAGAAAGTGAAAAAATATTCTTCAGCAGTAAACATAAACCAACATGGATACATACCCAAACTATTGTTGAGTAATTAAATCAAGTTACAGAAGAATACATACTTTATAATTCAATTTTTAAAATCATGAAAACAAATAATAAATTGTTTAACAACTGTATTATAATATATAGCTTCAAAAATATTGATACAAGCACTTAATAAAGTTTAAGCCCTGAAATACAGACACTAAAACGTTAACAGTAGTTATCTCCAGGTCTAAGGTAATGGTCAATTTTCATTTTCTTCCTTTTGTTTGCCTCTGACTTTTTCAATTAAAAAGAAAAAACAAATAATTAGCTAAAAGGAGACATATTCAATGCATGTAATAGACAAATAATTAATATCCAAAATGTATATAAAAAACTACAAATCAAGAAAAGGCAAACAATATCTTATATTATTGAACACTTATCATTTGTTACTCACTGTGATAAGTGCTTTACATGTATTGTCTTATTAATACTTCCAACAACTCTCTGAAGGGCATACTATGTTCTTTCCATTAACAGAAGGGGAAACTGAAACTCAGAGGAATGAGGTAACTTTCCCATCTTCACTGAGTCAGTAAAGAGTAGGTAGAGTTCAGATTAGCACACATAAGTCTGACTTCAGAACCCACTATACTCACTTGACAATACTATCAACAATCTTACCAGAAGAAGTTAGATTCACTAGCAACTAGGGAAATACAAGTGAAACAAAAAATAATGTTGCCACTTTCCATGTATGCGATAGACAAGAAAATTAGGATGTTTGAGATACATACACAATATCAAGTACTGATGGGAATGAAAGGTGTAGATTGGTGTAATTACTTGGAAGAATAATTTAGGAGTGTCTAGTAAATTTAAATTTTCTTTTATTCTACAATCTTCAAAGTCCAATATACATAAATCCTAGAAAAATATTTATATATGGAAAAATGTCCAAAGACATTAGTTGCAGAATTATTTATTTATTTATTTATTTTAAAATATATTTTATTGATTTTTTACAGAGAGGAAGGGAGAGGGATAGAGAGTTAGAAACATCGATGAGAGAGAAACATCAATCAGCTGCCTCCTGCACATCTCCCACTGGGGATGTGCCCGCAACCCAGGTACATGCCCTTGACCGGAATCGAACCTGGGACCTTTCAGTCCGCAGGCCGACGCTCTATCCACTGAGCCAAACCGGTTTCGGCTAGTTGCAGAATTATTTAAACAGTGAAAAAATGGAAATAAACAAGTGTTCAATAGTAGATAAATAAAGTGTGGTATATTCAAATGCTTGTCAAAGGGAATAAGCTAGGCCTATTATTATCAAACTAGAGGCCTGGTGCACAAAAATTTGTGCACTCGGGGGGAGGAGGAGTCCCTCAGCCCGGCCTGTGCCCTCTCGCAGTCTGGGACCCCTCGGGAGATAACGACCTGCTGGCTTAGGCTCCCGGGTGGCAGAGGGCAGGCCTAATCTCTAGGTGCAGCCCCTGGTCGGGCTCAAAGCAGGGCTGACTGGGGAGTTGGGGCGCTGCCCCCTGTCATATACAGGGCAGGGCGATCGGGAGGTTGCGATGCCACCTTCAGTCACGCTCAGGGTAGGGCCGATTGGGGGGTTGGGGCACCCCCCCCCCGTCACACTCAAGGCAGGGTCGATGGGGAGGTTGCAGCGCCACCCCCTGTCACGCACAGAGCAGGGCCAATCAGGGGGTTGGGGAGCTCCCCCCTGTCACGCACAGAGCAGGGTCAATCAGGGGGTTGGGGAACTCCCCCCTGTCACGCACAGAGCAGGGCCCATCAGGGGGTTGGGGAGCTCCCCCCTGTCATGCACAGAGCAGGGCAGATCAGGGGGTTGGGGCGCCACCCTCTATCACCCACAGAGCAGGGCCGATCAGGGGGTTGGGGCGCCACCACTGTCACACTCAGGGCAGGGCTGATGGGGAGGTTATGGCTCTACCCCATCACACACAGAGCAGGGCCTGTGGGGTGGGGGGGTTGGGGCTCCGTCCTCTATCACCCACAGAGCAGAGCCGATCAGGGGGTTGGGGCGCTGCCACTCTCACACTCAGGGCAGGGCCGATGGGGAGGTTATGGCTCTACCCCGTCACACACAGAGCAGGGCCCGTGGGGTGGGGGGGTTGTGGCCCCGCCCCTGTCACACACAAAGCCACAGGGTGATCAGGGGGTTTGGGCGCTGCCCCCTGTCATGCTGATCCCGGTGCTGGGAGGCATATTACCCTTTTACTATATAGAATAGAGGCCTGGTGCATGGGTGGGGGCTGGCTGGTTTGCCCTGAAGGGTGTCCCGGATCAGGGTGGGGGTCCCCACTGGGGTGCCTGGCCAGCCTGGATGAGGGGATGATGGCTGTTTGCAGCTGGTCACACATCCTTCAGGGTGGGGGTCCCCACTGGGGTGCCTGGCCAGTCTGGGTGAGGGGCTGAGGGCTGTTTTCAGGCTGGCGGATGACTGAAGCTCCCAACTGCTCCTTTTTTTCTTTTCTTTTTTTTTTAATTCTGGGCCAGCTTTAGCTCTGAGGCTCCAGCTCTTAGGCCTCCGCTCCTGAAAGCAAGTATCTGGTTTGTTTAGGTTCTACAATCGAAACTCTGTATCAACTCCAGGTCTGAGATCCCGGCTAGCTGAAAGCTGGTTTCTGGGGTTTTGTTTAGCTTCTATTTTTGTAACTATGTTTCAAACTGCCAGCTCAGAGGCCTGCAGTGGCAGGCGTGGAACGTTGCAGTCCTCCATCACTGAAGCAAGCAAGCCTCATGTTAGTTTCAAGCTGCCTGGCTGCTGGCCGTCATCTTGGCTGGCAGTTAATTTGCATATCGCCCTGATTAGCCAATGGGAAGGGTAGCAGTCGTACGCCAATTACCATGTTTCTCTTTTATTAGATAGGATGAGTGGATGTCAGAACCATGATGTTGAATTAAAATTTTGTCAGAGTGATACTGACCTCACGCTACCATTAAAAAAAAAAGTAAACTTATACAAGAATAATTCTATATATTGTTCATTGATACAATTGTATGTAGCAAAAACTTAAAAACACATTGAATACACTTCAGTTTAATCATAGTGATTGATTCAGGGGAGTTGGTAATATTTGAAGAACACTTCAATTTTCTCTGTAATTATTTCATCCTTTAAAAAAAAATTTTTAAATTTAAACCAGGTCAGATTCAGTTTCACAAGTTGAGTCCAGACCAGATCAATTATTAGCCATACAGTTACACAGCTATATCTAAAATAACTGTAGCTTAGATTTTATAACATCTAGTGCAAAGAAAAATGCTGAATATGATCTGTAAATGCATGGCAGACAGTAAGGCAAGACTGTCTTCCTGCATCCTCTGTCTACTCTTTATGCCATTTTCATCCCCAAATCCTTTACACTGTGGAAAAGCATGTATGCATGTTAAACATTTGGCTGTGATCATATTGCACTGACATAAATTTCCAAAGGCAAGAAAAACAACCAGGAAAAGCAACAGAGCAATGGCCTTGAGCCATAAAGATATAGTCTTTGTAGAAGAAATCCTTTGCTTTCACTACTTAACTGAGTCATTCTGTGGTTGCAGCTGAAAGTTTTCCAGCCAAGGGGGGATCTTCAGTTTAGGGATGACCACACCCTCTCCCAGCTTCTTATAAACCCAGGAAGATTCAGGGTGATCAGAACTGATGTATTTTAATGAAACCACATAAGCTCCATCATGAGTCTGGACAACTCTGAAAGAGCCTAGGTCATTGGGCCGTCTGTCTTCCAAGTACTTTCAGAAGGGCCCCCTTTACATCCTTGTTCCGGAGGCTATAGACGATGGGGTTAAGGAAGGCAGAGACAACATTGTAGAACAGGGCTAGCTTCTTGTCCCGCTCTGGGTTGTACCAGGAGCCAGGCCTCATGTACATGATCATGCCTGGCCCATAGAACATGGTGACTACAGTGACATGGGAAGCACATGTAGAGAAGGACTTGAGCCTCCCCTGGGATGAACGGATTCTCAAGATGGAGATAAAGATGCGAATATAAGAGGCCAGGATGAGGGAGAGTGGGACCAAAAGCAGGATGAAACCCAAGATGAAACCCAACTGGTCATTGAGGGATGTGTCCGCACAGGCCAACTTCAGAACAGCAGGGACCTCACAGAAGAAGTGGTTAATCTTGTGGGGACCACAATAAGGCAGACGCATGGTGAAGACAGTGTAGATAAGGGCCCCGGCTATGCTAATGGACCAACAGACTGTGACCATCTTGATACAAACGGGACGGCTCATGAGTAGGGTGTAGTGAAGGGGGAAGCAAATGGCTACATACCTGTCATAGGCCATAATGGCATAGAGGACACACTCAGCAATGCCCAGGACCAAGAAGATGAACATCTGGGCTACACAAGCTCCCCAAGAGATAGTCATCCTTGGACATACCATATTAACCAACATCTGGGGCATGGTGGTGGTTACATAGCTCATGTCAACCAAGGAGAGGATACTGAGAAAGAAATACATGGGCGTGTGGAGGTGTGAATCCAGGTAGATCAGGGTGATGATGAGTCCATTGCCCAGAAGGGTGATGAGGTAGAGGAGGAGGAAGAAAGTGAACAGGGCCATTCTGACGTGTGACTCACTGGAGAAGCCAAGGAGAATGAACTCGGATACAGAGCTGTGGTTCTTTCTGCCAAGGCTCTGCATGGTGATCTACTTATTAAAGACAAACAGAACTTCCCTGTTCTGTCCTTGGCCTTGTGGGAGGGAGGACAGAGTTGATAGAAGTTGAGTCACACGCACAGCATCTTGCACAGAAAGTTGCACACAAAAAAAGATTTGGTCAAACCTTTGCTGATTGGATGAAAAGGGAAAGGAAGCTAGGGCAGTCCTGGCGCTGGGAAATAAGTCAGAAGGCCTGGGTCTGGACCTTAATAGAATACAGGCTGTCTGACTGCCCATAGACCCTGCTCTGGAAGCCACCCTCACCCACAGAAGGCATCAGGTAGCCATGTTTGTAGCAGCGGACCCAGCCAACCCCTGGCCACTGCCGAATTCTACTAAGGATGTACACTTGTCCCAAGCTGGAAGACAATTCTCTGCTGAGAATTTAAAATGATGACATGGAAAGTCTGTGTCTGTGGGCTATGGGTGGCTGAGATATTGTCAGTGCAAAGCTGGTGCAATGGTAACTCAAAAGGGGAGCTGAAGCTATAGAGAAGAAAAAGGGAGGTCTTGCAGTGATGATAAAATAGCAGGCATGCTGGGAAGCAGAGAAGAGACACCTCACAGCCCTGAGCAGCAGGGAGTGACTGCTTCCAGACTTGCTACCTCCAGCCCCTAGGGCCTGTCTGAACTTTGTTTCTTATGCTTAGATATCTGTGGGATTCTCTTTTGAATCCTTACGAGTACCACCCAGGACCACATTTTAAATTCAGCTCTTCCTGAATGTCCCATGGTTGTCACTTACCCTGCTGTGTGACCTCAGGCAAGTCTCTTCACCTCCACTGGCCTGTCTCAGCATCTGTTAGAGGTAAACATCTATGGCACAAAGGAATGGCAAGGCGCACATGAAATACTGTAGGTCAAGACATTTTGCAATATATATAGGCAAGTAAAAGGGATTAGTATAAGTGGAACGAGTCTGGAAATCAGAAGAGCGAGGGGCTAGTCTTGACTCTGCCCTGATTTTGCTGTGTGATCTTGGGTAACTCCATAGCCCTCAGTGAACTTCAAAGCCCCATGTTTAAGTGAAGTTGTTGGACTTGACCACTCCAAAGGACCCTTCTGGCTCTGCTATGCTTTGATAGCAGTAATACCAGGCTGGAGACCTATGACTGCATCAGTGCCATGAGCACCAAGGGGAGCCGAGCAGTCAGCTGAACAGGATTGCTTTGGCAGGTGATTCCTTCTGGGAACTGGAGACATGCGGCCAGAGCATAGGAGAGTGCATAGAGCAAGATTCAGGGGTCAGTGCACCTGAGTCTTGAAGTCTTTTTACTACTCGCAAGTCACTTAGCCTCTCAGAGTCTCATGCTTGTCATCTATAATACCTCCCCCATAGTGGAGAATACAGGAAATATACCTGGTTTATTGAAAGTGCCCAGTGAATGGTAGCAATGTAGGTAATGGAAAGCTGAGTGGAAGGAAGAGTAGAGGGAGGGGGAGGAGCTATCATAGCATTTTCAAGCTTCTGAGGTTCCAGAAGACAGGGGTTAAATACATGATTGTGAGGACTGATTGCTGCAGGATGATGGTGACAGTCTGAGGCTGTATGGGCAAAAGAAGATGGTCTGAGCTTTAGGAACCATCAATAATTGGATGAAGAAAAAACGTCCCAGAGAAGCAATGTTTATCAAGGGAGGAGGAGAGCTAGAGAAGCTCAGAGTCTTAGACATTGAGAAGAGAAACTTGAAAGAAATAAGGATTGGTCAGCAGTGCAAGTGGCAAACCCTGAATCCAGGATGATAGGGCTGCTCACACCCTCCTGGCCACCAGTTCACAATCCAGATCTGGATTTTTTCAGTGGCCTCTTACTGGCCTCCCTTCCTGGTGCACCCATCAGCAGGTCCTGTTTCATCTCTCATGCCCTTTCGCATGCCTCCTTAGGCTGGAATTTAAGGCCTTTCCCATCTGGTTCTAACCAATTTTCAAGTCTGTGATTCACCAGTACCTCTGAAACGTCTGAGCCATGTTGTTAACAGCAAGACCACCAAAAGGATGCCCGTCTGGGCACCTGGCGTGGCCTCCTCTCTGAGCCAAAGACCTCCAGGCTACCTTTCTCAGTTCTGGCATATATGCCAGGCAGATCTCCACCACCCTTCCCTAAAGTATTTATCTGCTTGAATGTTTCCATAATCCTTTCTCCTGCTTCACATCCCACCAACCTTCAAGGCTCAGCTCGGGGCTTCCTCCTCCTTACCCACCAGCCTGGTCTGGTAGATTTCGTGTACTATTTTCTCAGCCAGGTTGTAGGCAGAGGCTGTCTCATTTAGATCTCTCCACAGATCTTCTTTTTTTTATATATTTATTTTATTGATTTTTTTTTACAGAGGGGAAGGGAGAGAGATAGAGAGAAACATTGATAAGAGAGAAACATCGACCAGCTGCCTCCTGCACACCCCCAACTGGGGATGTGCCCGCAACCAAGGTACATGCCCTTGACCAGAATCAAACCTGGGCCCCCTCAGTCCGCAGGCCGACGCTCTATCCACTGAGCCAAACCGGCCAGGGCATCTCCACAGATCTAATAGGGATCAGCAGACCGCTTTTGGAGTCCTGTTTCAGTGCTAATTTCCTCGGCTTCAACACCAAATTCTGCTCTGCCTTCTGCCAAGCTAGTACACGGCAGGACCAGGCCTAAATCCTGGGTCTCTGGCTGCGGGCTCTTAACCACTGCGCTCTGCCACTCTCTCAAAGGCACCCATGAAGAAACAATTACATCAAAACCTCGCACCAGGAAAATGCCATATTCATATCCACTCTCCCTTCTCCATCAGCCATTGCGTCCCTGCTCCTTCCCTGCCTCTGCAATTCTGGTAGAGAAGAAGGGAGCAGACGCCTCATCAGGGTGCACCAGGGATGAGGGTCCCCCTGAGAGGGATGCAAGCAAATCTGGGGAAGTGTGCTGGAGACCCCACTCCTGCTCAGTGAGGGCAGGAGCACCCTTCTCTCTTCCCCCAGTGAGTGGGCAGAGACTAGGGTGGATCTTTTGTCCATTCTTAGGGATGCCCAGGGAAGGAAACTCCCCCATTGCCTCCCTCAGCCTCACCTACAAATGACCAGCACCCTGTTCTGCTTGAGTCGCCTCCTTCGCTCCTGCGGCAGCATCAGCCTGGTTTCTCTTGATCCGTGTGCTATGTGCAGAAAGCAGTTCACCCGCTCCCTGGCACGGTGCCCTACATGGGAGATGTGCGCCTCTCCTAAGTGTGTTGGACGCAGCAGCCCTGGAGAGAGGGGCTCCCAGCGGGCAGACCCGGGGCCCTCTTTTATCAGAATGGGGTTGGAGAGTGGATTTCCAATCCTGAAAAGCCCTGGGGATTCCCTGTCTATGCTGGTAAATGCAGCACAGAGCCTCTGGGAAGACGAAAAACACAGCCAGGAAGTTAGTGTCCCCAAGGCATTTCAGGAGTGGCCCCCAGAGCAGATGAGCTGGACATCCTTGTGAAGTTTCCATTTGGGGACTGAACTTTCTTCCCACTGAGACTTAGAGGAGGGAGGAGTCCTGCGGCTGAGCTGCACGTTTCTGTGTGACACAGTGATAATACTAAGATGTGCTTTGTGTCCTCTCCAAGCACCTTTGTGTGTCTTTTATGACCTCAAGCATTTATTCAAGGCCACACACCTAGTAGAGGCAAACCTACGGCTTGACTATAGATTATATAAATACTGCCAATACTTATCAATATCCTCATAACTACCACTTATTGAAACCTATTATCCAAGGCCACACACCTCATGGTGATATAAATGCTCCCAAACCTATTACTGCAGCATAACTACCTACTACTATTGAACATTTACTCTTATCAAAGGCTATGCCAGGCAATTAATTCTCACAACAAGGTCAGTAAGCCATTTGACAGATCAGGAAGCACAGAGAGTTTCAGAGAATTAAGTGGTTTGTTCACACACATAGCAGATACATTGTGCCATCTGAACTTGAACCTAGATCTGTCAGATTCCAAATCGTTCTACTGCAGCGTCTCCATGGCCAACGTGCAGTACTGGTTTACAGGGTATGTATAGTCAGGCTGGAGGGCATCCGTAAGGCTGGTGTAGGAGCCAGGTGGTCAAAGGCCAGGACAGATGCACAATCTTCCTCAGACCCATGTGGAGGACACTCTCTGGAATCCCTGAGGCAGGAGACTGGCTCAGCCTCATTAACTGCTGTTGGACAGAGCTCACTGGGTAGAACCTGCCTCATGGGTGGAAGGCACTGACCAACTATGAGAGATGGCCCAGTCCAGCAAGGTAGAATTTAACTTCTGTAGGGTGTGGTGATGAAGGTCAATTCAAGGCAAGGTGAAGTTCAGTTTGGGAACTGGGGGACTTCAGGCCAATGGGGAATACTTTTACCTTGGTAGAGGCCAGTGATGAGGAATCCAGATCAAGTGATAATCAAGGGTCAAAGAGTGTCTGTGTGTAGGATTAGGGCCTGGGTCACTAGGTGGGACCTGAGGTGAAGAACTGGATGAGTCTTGACAAGTGCAGGGGTCCTGGACACAGCAAGTCATCCTAAAGGACAGGTTTTAAAGGCAAAGTCCAGAGAAGTCCTATTAGTATAGCTGGAGCATAAAGGTGAGCAAGTCAACAGCTGGGCGGGACTGGATGCTTCCCCAGAGTTTGGGACTGTGACTGCTTAGGTCCCCAGAAACATAGCACATTCACTCAGGCAACTCGGATTTTTAGGTCTAACAAGTATCAGCCACAGTGGTCGGCCCCAACTGCGGGGAGACAGCAGGCAGCCAAGAATGGGATTGGGTAGGATGATCTCATATTTTAATTTTCATGGAACAGTTCTGGTTTATTCCTGTTGTAGATCAAGTAGCTCCTGTAATTATTTAAAATACTCCCCTTCACTCTCAAAATGTGTCTGAGTTTGACATGCTATGGTCTCCTAGATATGGGGGCTGTAGGCCAGGTAGCTACCTGATTTAGGGCAGCCCTAGCCAGGGCCACAGGCAGTAGATGTTTCACAGGATGGTCATAGATCTTGCTGTATTTTCTCTCTTGACTATTTGTCTATTCTCTATATCATTCCCTTACCCAGGCTTAGGTTCTGAAACCCCCAAGACACAGAGTCAGGGATTGTTGTGCAATACAGGAAGAAGAAGAAGAAGAAGGAGAAGAAGAAGAAGAAGAAGAAGAAGAAGAAGAAGAAGAAGAAGAAGAAGAAGAAGAAGAAGAAGAAGAAGAATCCAGGTTGGTGGATGAATGCTGACTCTACCACTTCCTCACCATATGACCTTGGGCAAGTCACTTTCCCTCTCTGAGTCTAACTTTCATCATATCAGAACAGAGAATAATGCTGTGAGGGTTAAGAAGGTGCATATAAGGTGCTTAGCACATGTCCTGGTATCCAGAAGGGGCTCAGTCAATGGCAGGTACTATACTGACAGCAATAACTGAGCAGTCCTAAGGGTCAGCCTAGTTCTTCTCTGGGTGGGGGAGGGAGAGAGAACACTCAGAGGCAGGGGCAGGAACCCAGATGCCTGGATTGCAATGGAGGGCTCTTGCCCAGGCCACATGTGCCTCAAGCAAGTGAGAGGGAACAGTGGTGGTAATTTTCTTCCTCCCCCCAAGAAGGAGGAACCTCTTGAACATGAAGCAGAGATTTCATGTTCAAGAGGGGATTGCACATCTACTTATATAAAAACCCTGGGTGGTGTTCATCACGACCAGTCTGGCAACCAAGCAGAAGGAAGTCAGTCCTGCAGGGGTTGTCTTGGAAACGGCTGCACCCTCCCCGGAGCTGTTTCCTGTAAGGGCGGGGTTTGAGGCAGGAACCTGCCCTGGGAGCGTGGAGGCATATCTTTATAAAGTGTGCTGTGCCAGCACAGCCAAGGGTGAACCTGAGTGGGGGTGGTTGAAAGGCTTAGAAAAGAAAGACAAGAGAGAACCAAGATGGCGGCATAGGTAAACACCGGAGAATGCTGCCTCGCACAACCACTTCAAAAATACAACTAAAAGACGGAACGGACATCACCCAGAACCACAGGAAAGCTGGCTGAGGGGAAATTCTTCAACTAGAAGGAAAGAGAACAGCATACCGAGACTCAGAGGAGGTGCAGTGCGGAAAATACAAAGGTGCGGAAGTGCGTGAGGAGCAGGCTGGTGGCTGAGGGCGTAGTTGTTGTTTTCAATCGGGAAGGAGGCTCAGGCCCTGAGCTCCAGTTCTGGGCGAGTCTCTAGGGACCCAGACTCAAACAGGAGAAGCGGGACTGTCTGGCATCAGTCAGAACTTGAGGGCAGCTTTCTCTCCGAGGTTTGCAGCGGTTGCTGGGACTCTGACAGGCAGAGCCTCTGGGGACGGGACTGAGAGCAGCCATAACTGCTCCCTCTGCCCACCCTGTAGATTCCCTGGGACCCACCCCGCCCAAGCCCTGCAAAGAGGCATTTGCCGGATAGCCTCAGGCAAAGGCCAGATTAGCACCTCCCTAGAGGATAGAGGTTCTCTCACTGCAGACACAGCTGATTCTCACAGCCACTTGGCCCGGAGGTCAAATCCCCCCTAGTATTACCTACAACAATCAAGGCTTAACTACAACAAGACTGTGCACAAAGACCACTAGGGGGTGCACCAAGAAAGCATAAAAAATGCCAAGACAAAGAAACAGGACAGAAAAGACAGAAATGGAGGATATAGAGCTCAAAACCACACTTTTAAGGTCTCTCAAGAACTGTCTAGAAGCTGCTGATAAACTTAATGAGATCCTCAAGAGATCTAATGAGACCCTCGATGTTGTGATAAAGAACCAACTAGAAATTAAGCATTCACTGGCTGAAATAAAGAATATTATACAGACTCCCAACAGCAGACCAGAGGAGCGCAAGAATCAAGTCAAAGATTTGAAATGTGAAGAAGCAAAAAACACCCAACCGGAAAAGCAAAATGAAAAAAGAATCCGAAAATACGAAGATAGTGTAAGGAGCCTCCGGGACAACTTCAAGCATACCAACATCAGAATTATAGGGGTGCCAGAAGAAGAGAGAGAGCAAGATATTGAAAACCTACTTGAAGAAATAATGACAGAAAACTTCCCCCACCTGGTGAAAGAAATAGACTTACAGGTCCAGGAAGCACAGAGAACCCCAAACAAAAGGAATCCAAAGAGGACCACACCAAGACACACATCATAATTAAAATGCCAAGAGCAAAAGACAAAGAGAGAATCTTAAAAGCAGCAAGAGAAAGAAACTCAGTTACCTACAAGGGAATACCCATACGACTGTCAGCTGATTTCTCAACAGAAACTTTGCAGGCCAGAAGGGAGTGGCAAGAAATATTCAAAGTGATGAATACCAAGAACCTACAACCAAGATTACTTTATCCAGCAAAGCTATCATTCAGAATTGAAGGTCAGATAACTTCACAGATAAGGAAAACCTAAAGGAGTTCATCACCACCAAACCAGTATTATATGAAATGCTGAAAGGTATCCTTTAAGAAGAGGAAGAGGAAGAAAAAGGTAAAGATACAAATTTTGAACAACAAATATGCATCTATCAACAAGTGAATCTAAGAATCAAGTGAATAAATAATCTGATGAACAGAATGAACTGGTGATTATAATAGAATCAGGGACGTAGAAAGGGAATGGACTGACTATTCTTGGTGGGGGGGAATGGGGTGTGGGAGATGCAGGAAGAGACTGGACAAAAATCGTGCACCTATGGATGAGGACAGTGGGTGGGGTGAGGGCGGAGGGTGGGGTGGGAACTGGAAGGAGGGGAGTTATGGGGGGGGGAAAGAGTAACAAATGTAATAATCTGAACAATAAAGATTTAATAAATTTAAAAAAAAGAAAGACCTTGGACAAGTCTTTTCACCTCTGAACTTCAGTGTCCTCATCCATATAGTGGAAATAACACAGAGCAGTTGGAGAATTAAGTGAAATGATGCCTGAGTCGGGCACATGAAGGTGTATAATAAACGCCGGTCCCTTTCCCCCTTTCCTTCCCTAACCCCAGAAGAATGTGTATCTAGCAGAAGCCCCAAAAGAGCCTGCTGCCCTCAAAAGTTGCTGCTCTTGCCCGGCCAGTGTGGCTTAGTGGTTGAGCGTCAAACTATGAACCAGGAGGTCACAGTTGAATTTCCGGTCAGGGCGCATGACCCGGCTGCAGGCTCAATCCCCAGTGTGGGACGTGTAGGAGGCAGTTGATCAATGATCTCTCTCATCATTGATGTTTCTCTCTCTCTCCCTCTCCCTTCCTCTCTGAAATCAATAAAAATATATATATTTTTAAAAAGTTGCTGCTCTTGTATCTGGATGTGTTAGCCAACCACCTCCCCCTCCACATGTATCTCTGTTCTTCCCACCCGAGAGGCCTCCCTGCCTCTGGTCTGGCTTGTGTCAGGTCATGACACCAGGTTCAGCATTGGGTGGAAGCACAGCCTGTGTGGCCCGACAAAACCGCGTTCAGCATCCCAGCTCTGCAGAGCCCACTTAAGGCTCCAAGCTTCCATTTCTGTGTCTGTGAAATAGGGATAGTACTGCTATGAGGATTTAGTGTATATCAATATCTGGCCCATGATGACTACTCAAAGTGAAAACAAACCCAATGGCAGGCATTATTATGATACAGGGAGCACAGCTCCATTTGACAGCGAGGAAGCTGAGGCTCTGGGAACTCAGTGACTTGATCAGATCGCAGTGACCAAGTCTGTCTGATGACAATCGCTGGGTCTCTTGTGCTCAGTTGCTTCCCCAGAGTTTGCTCTTGCTGAGCGGAAGGGCGGGGCCATCCCTGTGCTGTCAGCGGGAAGTGTCTGCAGGGGCTGCAGCCTGGAGTTAAAGATATTGGAGGCGGGTGAGGATCCAGCTTGGGGACGGTGGGCAGGATCAGGGCACAGGGGCTTATCAAGAGGAGAGAAGGCGACTCAGACAGCCCCACACACCCTCATAAGGAAAAGTAGCGCAGGTAAGGGCTACTGTGTTGTAATGCAGACGGGATTCTGGAGAAGAGAGAAATGGAAGGGTGGAGGGCAGATATGGGGCAGAGGGGAGCTTTAGAGAGCATATCATTGATGTCAGCGGAGAACAGTACTTGCTTTCAGCTCAGTACAAGGCAGGCTGGGAGGTGACGACCCGGAGTGGGGGTGCCATGGACTGGGGCAGGGTCTCACTCTGAAGGCAGCATCTGCATGGGGTGTTGGGGAGGTTGCACATTTCAGAAATCCATGTAAAGTGTGCTCTGGCAAGAGTGGGTGAGTGAAGGCGGCCACTGCCCCAGAGGTGCACCTGCTCCCTGGACCCAGCTCCAGGCCCCTCTCTGACCCTCGGATTCTATCTTCAGTTTCCATCTCTTTCCAGTCTGGTGCTACTCTGCCCTGCCGCTCTGGTCCTCTGTGTCCATCTGTGTACGCTGATCCTTCCTGATGTTCCTCTGCGTCTATTCTGCCCAGTCTGGGTCTCTCTGGTCTACGCTCTAGTCCATTTTGGCTGCCTGTAGGTGGGGATCTGCCACCTCAGACCCCGCTATGCACCTGCTCTGTCTTCAGTCTTCCAGGATCTCCGGATCCTGCCAGGCTTTCATGGCTCACCCCATCTGTCCCCTGGCCCGGCAGACCCCTGGCCCTCAGAGGAGGATACACCCGGCTACCCCAGAACCAGTGCTCTCTCCTCTTCCCAGGCAGCACTGAGAATTCCAGGGGCTGTGGACATGGCAGGCCACAGGGAAGAGCTAGTTCTGGCATCACCTGCCTGGCCTCTGACCTTCCCCTCATGCAGCTCGCTGTGAAGAAGGAGACCATGGTAGGGAGGGCAGAGGGTGGCAAGCAGCCTCAGGGAGGGTCAGCATATGGCTGTGTCGCTGGGCACGGAGTGGGCACCAGCAGCCTGGCGTTAGTGCCTCCTTGCACCTGCTTGGCCTGGTCAGCTGCCTGGTCAGCTGCCTGGTCAGCTGTCACTTCACTTTTTGGTCAAAATTTCCGGTCCTCTTGCCCCCTTTTATTTCAGTTTCTACCCTGGAGGAGGCAGGAAATGAGAAAGCAAGTGAGGAGGTAAGTGGCAGAGGAAGAGGAGGACCTGTGTTCAGGCGGTCAGTCCAACCACATTCTCACAGAGGCTCAGAGAGTGTCACCTGGTGGTTATGAGCACAGGCACTGCAGTTGGCTACCACTGTGTCCCCGGGCAAGTGTGTCACCGCTTTCCTTATGTGTAAAACGGGGGTAGCGATCATGCCTGCATCACAGGGTAGCTCTGTGCAGGCTCGTGTTCAGCGTGTAGGCATTCTGGTACAACTTCTGTTTCCTATGACATGTGTTTGTTCTGATTGGAGGGTGCCCACAATTATTGTTAAATATTTCAACCAGCACCCCAGTTATGGGGATAAAATAAAACAGGTCATAGTGCTTGGCACATAGTAAGCTGTTACAGCAATAATAATACTATAATGTATTGAATTATTAAAGTAATTATATTATTATATATAATTGCACATTATTGTTATTCAGTTGTTGAATTTATTATTTAAAATAATATTCTATATTATTATTTATTGGCTTGGATAGAAGTTGAGAGAAATGCTAGAGAGATTCATGACCATTGGTGCCAACTCTCAACCTTCCTCCCTCCACCAACCTGTGCCCTGATTTCTCCTGGGACTTGTGACCTCCAGACACACATCATTTTCTCCAGGTCTCTGAGGAACAGGAAGGAAAAGCATAGGAAGAGAGAATGTCTATACTCGTCTTTTCTCTCTCTCTCTCTCTCTCTCTCTCTCTCTCTCTCTCTCTCTTTTTTCCCCCCCACTAGGTCTCCTGGTCAGAATAGACACACAGTATTTATTGGGTCTTAATATGTGCCAGGCTCTGTATTAAGTAATGAGGTTACAGTGGGAAACAATAAAATCATGCACCTTCAAGCTGAGCCACTCAGTGGGGATGTGCTCGACTTGTGGAATTTCCAAGTTAACGCGGGCTTGCTGCCTTGAGCTCAGGCAGAGTCCAAGGAACTGACCTGGGATCCATCTTCTTCCCAGGCCTCCTCTCTGCATGTGGTATCTTGGGCCGCTGTGACGCTTTCTGCTTCAGCTCTTGCAGTAGCTGGAGATTTTTCTAAGTGTCTGGCCTGCCTTGGAGTCTGGTGACCAAAACTGGATCTGGCTTTAAGGAACAAAGCCAGGATATCGGTCTAACTTTCTTAGACTTTGCCCTGTAGACAATGGAGCCATTGAAAGATTGAACTAGTGGTCCCATCAAATTTTTGTTTTAGAAAGAGTGCTCTGCAAACCAGTGCACAGAATGAGCTGGACAAAGGCCCAGCTGGAGGACTGAGACAAAATCCGAGTGAGAGAGAGAGAGATGCCAGTGTCTGAACCAGATAGAAGGGGGATGGATGGGTATGAGAGGCACTTTGGAGGTGGTGGCAATGGAACCTGAGGACAGACAGGATGTAGTGGGATGAGAAAGAAGATGAGGAGATTTCCCCAGGTTCTGGCTGGTATGATTGCATTGATCTTAGAGATGCCATCAATTTCTTCCAACCAAAAATTCTTTGCCCTCATGATTTCCTTTTCCCTTTTGAGAATCCAGGCCAGAACACATTCAGTACATGGAGGACTCAGAGGAGTTGAGCTCTGGTTAGCTATGGTTTTGCTGCTCGTGAGAAACCTTACTGCAGCTGAAGAATGAGCGAGATTCAGTTTCTCCCACATGTTCCCCCTCAGAGTCTCATTTCTCCATTTGTGAGATGGAGATAATGATCCCTGCCCTATACTTCTCATAGAGTCATCATGAGCTCTCTCATGAGGCTCAAAGAGAGAATGAATGTCAAGGTATATTGTAAAGTACAGGCCAAAAGCTGAATTCTATAGTTTTAGCCCAAATGGAGGTACAGAGGCCAGGCTCCTCATGGTGGATAATGATGTCACCCTTTGTTTTCCCTCACGTGGGGTTTCTGGTCCCTAGACTGAGAGTCGGGCAATTTCTTCCCAGTGAAGAGTGTTTTCCTTTCAGGAGAGTTGGGGGAAGGATGATGGGAACCCAGGGCTCCAGGGAGCCCAAGTTTCCCACCAGGGGTCCTGGTTGCCGAGCAGCACCCTTGGACACATGCCGCTGGTTTAGAGACAGTGAGTTCCACTTGCCCTCAGCCTTCGTGTGTGTTCAACCAGGTCAAACACCCTTTATCATCAGACTCCTAAAGAGCAAGCCATTCATTGGCTGTGTGTAAAAAAAAAAAAAAAAAAAAAAAGTTAGAAATGGCAGCACATTTTTTGATTCTTGGCCCTCAGGTAGAAGATTCTCATATCTTTGGGATTCTTCTTCCCAGGAAGAATGTGGCTTGCAAAGTAGGTATTTTTATTTCTGTTTTCCAGGTGAGGAAACTGAGGCCTACAAAGTGAGCTAACAGCCCAGAGTCACATAGCAGATAAAGCCGGAGCTGGGATTCCAGCAGAACTCGCTGTCTCTAACCCCACGCCCTTTCCATGCTGCTGTGTGGTTTCTCTCCCTTCGAGAAGACCAGGCCCAACCCATTGTACTTTTTGCAGAAACTAAGGCCAACCTGGGGAGACAATGCAACCTTTGGTGAAAGGTAGGAATTTAATGAAAATAGTTATCTGCCAGCTACCTAAAAGCTATTGAGAAATCTCTGAGAAGGTCCTAGAAAAATACCTAGCATATATAGGAAGTTCAAAGTGTATTCAGTCTTTTGGCCAAAGTCAAGAAACCATCTGATGCATTAAATGTAGACACTGGTTCTTATGAAGACTCGTTCATGATGTTCCAAAGGAGAACAAGCAGACTGCAGAACAAGTAGGTTGAGTCCGATAAATTGGAAAAGGAGTAATACTGACAGCATTGAGATTGCTCCCATTCCCTAAGGACCGATGATGCACATGACATCTCTTCAGTCAGGCTGTCCGCCCCCTATTCCTCAGGAAGAAAGAAGGCTTGGGCCACTTAAGTTGAGAAAAACCTAAGAGTCAGTAAGAGGCTAAAAAAAATGAATGAAATGCTCAGAGAAGCAAGAATGTGGGCATCTGGGAGAATGAAAATTGTGGTCATCATATATGATGGAGTATCTCTGGATGTTTCCTTGGGTAATTTGGACCTGAATCTCGGTCCTGTGTGTGGAGAACCATCCAGAAATGCAGCTAACATTTATTACGCACCTAACATTTATTAGGCCTTCTGTGTGATGCTTTTCATGCCAAAATATCACCCAATCCTTGCAGCAAACTTGTAACAAAGCAACCATTATTCTCATTTTGTATTTGAGGAAGTAGTCTCAAATGGATAGAATGCTGGGTAAAGGGTTTGCTCAAGGTCATTTATTCAGTAAATTATAGAGCCAAGGATTTAGAACTCAGCATTCCTTCTCATACTCCATGGCCTGCGATGGGTAAAATTAGAGTGGAAAATAAATTGATGTCTTCAACAGGACCAAGTAGGTCCTCTCACTAAAATTTGCCAAATGTCATAGAGTACGTACCCTAATATTTATTTCTAAACACCTGGTTGCCTAACTAAGGAGAAGAGGATACTAAGGGGAAGTAGAGATCAGCTAGTCCAATGCCTTCATTTCACAGCTGAGGAAACTGAGGCTTAGATGGGTAATTGCTGGTGGGTCAGAGGCAAAGTCTAAATCAGATGTGAAAGCCCTTTCTTCTTCATAAATTTCCTGGGAGTGGTGGCAATAGACGAGCGGGTGAAATAGGCTATCATGCTGAGGGGGACCACGGTGTTTCATCAAAACTGGACACTGACCACTACCCTGACCCCATCAGTAGCCCTCACCCTAGTGCATAGTTTAGTAATCCTCTGTCTGAATCGGTGCCTTTCTTTTTCCTTTAGAAGTAGAACACAATGCAAAATCTAACCAGTCCTATGTGACTGAATTTATCCTTCTGGGCTTCTCCTTCAGCCCCAGGATCATGCCTCTGCTCTTCTCAGCCTTCCTGATGACCTACCTGTTGATTATTCTTGGCAACAGCTTAATCACCATCCTCATCTGCCTGGACTCGCACCTCCACACACCCATGTACTTCTTTATTGGTGTCCTTTCTATGTTGGATCTTAGCTACACCACTACAACTGTGCCCCAGATGTTGGCACATATGGCCAGCCAGAAGAAGACCATCTCTTTTGCCAGCTGTGTAGCCCAGATGTACATTTTCTTGGTGCTAGGCATCACCGAATCCTGGCTTTTTGCCATCATGTCTATAGACAGGTATGTGGCCATCTGCCACCCACTCAGGTACAAAGTCATCATGAGTCCGTGGCTGTGTGGGGTAATGGTCATTTTCTGTGGACTCTGGGGTGTCATCTCTGCTCTTGTCTACACTGTGTTTGCCATGCGACTGCCCTACTGTGGCCCCAACAAGATCAACCATTTCTTCTGTGAAGTCCCAGCCGTCTTAAAGCTGGCTTGTGCAGACACCTCAGTCAATGATCGGATAGACTTCATTCTCGGCTTTAGTGTCATCCTGGTTCCACTTTCCCTTATCCTTGTCATTTATCTCAATATCTTCATTGCCATCTTGAGGATCCGTTCAGGCCAAGGGCGGCTGAAGGCCTTCTCCACCTGTGCCTCCCACATCACTGTGGTCACCATGTTCTGTGTGCCCGCCATGGTCATGTACATGAAGCCTGGCTCTGAGGCCTCCCCAGAAGAGGACAAAAAGTTGGCCCTGTTCTACAATGTCATCTCTGCTTTCTTCAACCCCATCATCTACAGCCTCCGAAACAAGGATGTGAAGAGGGCTTTTCTCAAGGTGACAGGCTGGGGCAGGGACCCAGATTGAGGCCCTGGGAGGAGAGCTTGGAGACAGAGAAACAAGATTCATGATGCACAGCCAATGCTCAAACACTCATTCACATGACTCAGTAGCACCAGTACACATTCCCCTCAGCCTCGATCTCAACAATACAGCCCATGATTTAGCTGACAGATGGACACCATGAAATGTCTTCCAGGTGCATCAGTCTTTTAGTTCCCTTTTGTTCTAGAGCCTTAGTAGTTAACAAAAAATGGGCATCTAGATATTTAAATCTTTTATTGAGACAAAGGGAATAGGTTTGGGGGTATGCCCTGTGTCTGAATCTTGAGGAAGATTCATTACCTTCTGGAAACTGCACACATAGTATTAGGTTAGGTGGAGAGAAGGGCAAGGGCACTGACATCAGAGGGTTCCTGGCCCAGTGAGGAGGAGCAAGGAAATGTCATTGCAGTGGCTTTGTGTGCTTCTTCAGATATGCATATGGAAACAAGTTGGGAAGGCTTGCAGCCAGGTGCAATCTGAGCCCTCTGACCTTCCCAGACTCATCTCAGGTCACTCTGTTTCTCTCCTCATTCCAAGTAAACTGAACTCCATCTTTGCCTTGAATGTGCCATACTCTTTCCCATTTCAGGGCTTCGACATATGCTACTCCTTCTCTTGTCACCATTAACTCCATCCCACCTCCCTCCCACCCCATTATACTGTTAACTCCTGTTCATTCTCAGGTCTTGGCTTAAACTGCAGCTCCTCAAAGAAGCCTTTCCTTGAGCCCTCAGAGTAAGTTAACCTTCCAAACCATCCCATACCTCTCCCTCATAACAATAAAGACATGAGGAATAACATCTGGGTTCTCTGCTAGATAGCAAGTTTTACAAGGCAGGGACCATGATTGTCCAGTTGACTGCCGAGAGTGGAGAGTTGATAAATTAGGTATAGCAAAATGCAGGAAGTAGTGGCAGGTACAAAAAGGGGAGATAGTAAAAAGGATTAAATGTTGTTGTTCAGCTATAATCATTTGAGAAAAATATCTTCTTTTGTTATTAATAAACATGAATTGAATTAGTGGAGTATCATTTGTCAAACTAGCAAAATTTAGAAAAATGGTTATACTTAATGCTGGGAAGGATATAGTGAGTCTGAGCCACACTTTCATTGCTGAAAAGAATATCATTGGTTCTACCTTTCCAGAGAAGCAGTGTCTTCCACATAATAGACACTCAACATATCTGTTAAGTGAATAGTAATAATACTAATAATTATGGCTCTATTGGTTAAACATTTATGTGCCAACATAGTTAAGAATTTTACATATATTCATTTAATAAAAATATCAACAAATGGAAAGCATGCAACAGTCCTATATAATAAAAGCTTAATATGCTAAGTGTCTGGTCATCTGTTCAACCAATCAAAGTATAATATGCTAATGATATGCTAAGACTCCTCAACCGCTCACTATAAGGTACACTGACCACCGGGGGCAGACGCTCTGACTAGTAGGTTAGCTTGCTGCTGGGGTCTGGCTGATCGGGACTGAGCAAGACTAACTGGACATACCCTGGAGCCCTCCCATGGCCCCTCCCCAGCTGGACAACCTCCTACATCCCTCCCTGGCCCTGATCATGCACCTTGGCCTGGCCTGAGCCCTCTTGCAATCCAGGACCCCTTGGGGGATGTCAGAGAGCTGGTGCATGAATTCGTGCACCAGGCCTATACTACGTACCATAAATCTTTACAGGGTCTATGTACTTGGGTCCAGAAATTTTACTTCTAAGGGTTTGTCCTAAGAACAAAATCAGAAATGCAAAGTTTTATCTACAAGTGTGTTCATCAAAGAATTATTGGCAACAGCTGTAAATAAGCTATCTTAATTTTAGTAAATATTATCTAACCAATACTATGTACTATCATGTTTTTGAAGCAACATTTAATTACATTGAAAAGTATGATATAATGTTAGCTGGGGAAAATCTAGATTTAAAATTGTGTACATAAGGTTAAGCCAAGTTTTATAAAATATTCATACATTCATTTTTAAAAGCCTGAAAGGATATGCAGCTGACTCTTGAACAATGCAGGAGTTAGTGGCACTGACCTCTGCAGAGTTGAAAATCCATGCATAATTTTGACTCCCCAAAAATGTAGCTACTAATAGCCTACTGTTGACCAGAAGCCTTCCTGATAACATAAACAGTCAATTAACATATATTTTGTATGTTGTATGTATTATATATTGTATGCCTATAGTAAAGTAAGCTATAGAAAAGAAAATGTTATTTAAAAATCATAAGGAAGAAAAATCCATGTACTATACTTATTGGGAAAAAATCCATGTATAAGTGAACCCATGCTGTTCACACCTGTGTTGTACAGTTGACTAGGGTCAACTGTATATTAACATGTTAACATTGGATACCTCTGGGTAGTAAGATAAGTAATTTTTTATTTTTGGTCATATTTTAGTCTGTAAAATTTCTACAATCAGCATATTTTGTTTTTTTCTTTTTTTTTCAGGAAGAAATAAAGTTTACTTGAAAAATATTTGTTGTCCTGTCAGGAAAAAAGAAAGCTAGCCATGATGTTGGCGTCATACATTATTCATCAAACATTCATTGATGCTTACTGTATGGCAGGCCTAATGTTAGGTCCTGTGGATGCAGGCATGGATAATCTAAGTCTCAGTGTAGTGGATGAGAGACAAGAAGTACTAAGACAAGGATGCTATCTATCTATATTAATAAAATATTAATTATTAGCTAATTAGACCGGACATCTTCCAGACGTCCTTCCTGACAAAGCTGGACCCGGGCGAAGCTGCCTGTGGTCCCAGGTGCCTGCGGCTGGCCAGAGGAGGGAAGCCTGGGCCTGGGTGCGGGAGCCGAGGCAGAGGCAGTTAGGGGCAATCAGGCCATCAGGGGAGCAGTTAGGGGTGATCAGGCAGGCAGAGGTGGTTAGGGGCGATCAGGCAGGCAGGCAGGCAGGCAAACTGTTAGGAGCCAGAGGTCTCAGATTGTGAGAGGGATGTCCCTGTGGGATTGGTCCTAAACTGGCAGTCAGACATCCCCTGAGGGGTCCCAGATTGGAGAGGGTGCAGGCTGGGCTGAGGGACCCCCCCCCCACGTGCACAAATTTTGTGCACTGGGCCTCTATCTTACCTAATAAAAGAGAAACATGCAAATTGACCATACCTTTGCTACACTCACAAGCCATGCCCACCAGCCACGCCCACCATCAGAGCGACTATATGCAAATTAACCCAACCAATATGGCGGCTGGCAGCCATGGAGCTGGAGTAAGCAGGAGGCTTGGTTGCCCCGGAGATGGAAGAAGCCAAGCTTCCCACCTGCCCTGGCCGACTGTAGCCTCTGCTCAAGGCAACAAAGTTTCAACTATAGAAGATAAATAAATCCCAGATACCTGCTTCCAGCCAGCCTCCACTGGGAGCTCGGGTGGCTGGGGGCCATGGCCAGCCTGCAAACAGCCATCAGCCCCTCACCCAGACTGGCCAGGCACCCCAGCAGGACCCCCCACTCTGAAGGGGGTGTGACCAGCCTGAAAACAGCCCTCAGCCCCTCAGGCCCTCTCTCCGGCTGGCCAGGCACCCCAGCAGGTACCCCCATCCTGAAGGGGCTGTGGCCAGCCTGCAAACAACCATCAGCCACTCACTCAGGCTGGCCAGGCATCCCAGCAGGGACCCCCCACCCTGAACAGGCTGTGGCCAGTCTGAAAATGGCCCTCAGTCCCTCACACAGGCTGGCCAGGCACCCCAGCAGGACTCCCACCTTGATCCGAGACACCCTTCAGGGCAAACCAGCCGGCCCCCACCCATGCACCAGGCCTCTATCCTATATAATAAAAGGGTAATATGCAAATTGATCCTAACAGCAGAATGACTGGGAATGACTGGTCACTATGACACACACTCACCACCAAGAGGCAGACGCTCAATGCAGAAGCTGCCCCCTGGTGGTCAGTGTGCTCCCACAGGGGGAGCTCTGCTCAGCCACAAGCCAGGCTGATGGCTGCCAGTACAGCGGTGGTGGTGGGAGCCTCTCCTGCTTCCTCAGCAGCACTAAGGATGTCCAACTACAGCTTAGGCCTGCACCCCGCTGGCAAGTGGACATCCCCCGAGGGCTGCTGGGCTGCTAGAGGGATGTCTGACTGCCAGCTTAGGCCCAATCTCCCAGGGAGCGGGCCTAAGCCAGCAGGTGGACATCCCCCGAGGGGTCCCAGACTGCGAGAGGGCACAGGCCAGGCTGAGGGACCCCCCCGAGTGCACAAATTTTTGTGCACCAGGCCTCTAGTTAT
The DNA here is from genome assembly GCF_963259705.1 of Myotis daubentonii. Classification (NCBI taxonomy): domain Eukaryota; kingdom Metazoa; phylum Chordata; class Mammalia; order Chiroptera; family Vespertilionidae; genus Myotis; species Myotis daubentonii. Next base: position 190,438,856 of record NC_081842.1, on the reverse strand, counting down.
ATATATAAAAGCCTAAGCAACCAAACGACTGAATGACTGAACAACTGGTAGCTATGACATGCACTGACCACCAGGGGGAAGACACTCAATGCAGGAGCTGCCAAGCTGTAGTGACTTGGCAGCTGTGGTTCTTGAGTCATGCACCAGGAACAAGAAAGGAGGGAGCCCGATTCTGGGGTGCATCACCCGAGAACTGCCCTCTCTTAATCCAGAACCCCTCAGGGGATGTCAGAGAGCTGGTTTTGGCCCGATCCCCACAGGCCAGGCTGAGGGACCCCACCTGCTGGAGGGACCCTGCTCACTCCGCAGACGACCTTTGAGCCGTGGCCACCCCAGGTGCAGCTGGCCAGGGAGGGACCCTGGGAGGTTGGCTCCAGGACGTGTCCAGCCCATCTCACCCAGTCCCACCCTGCCAGCCACCTTCTAATTAATTTCCTTTCCATGTGCATGAATCCGTGCACCAAGCTTCTAGTAAGATAATAAATGTATTGCTGGAAATACTCTGAAGGAGTGTTTGGCCTGGCTTCACAGATGAGGCCATGTTTCTGCTGGGTGTTGGAAGCATAAGTACAAATTTTATACTTAGAGAAAAGGGCAGGGAGCAGGAGTGAGGGGATTCCAGACAGAAGAGACAGGGTGTTGAAAGCCTAGAGCCATGGAGATTATGTAGAATGAACAGGATATGTGGGATACAGACTCAGGCAGGAGAGAGTGGGTGTGACAGATAGGATCTTTGTTAAAGAATTTAGGGATTACCTCCTCTAGACAAGTATTTTCCAAGGACTGTTATAAATTCCGGTTCTATGAAACATTCTGTAATGAAAATATTCCTTGTCCAGAAACATTGTGAAGCCTGATCTCGTCATGCTTCACAGTGCGCAATAGTATGTTAAAGTCTCTGAGAAGTCCAATAGTAATAAGCAAATAGATAAATGAACAATTAAAAACAAGGAAAACACCTGTGCTAATTCTATTTAACACAATATTTACCGTACTTGTTGGACCACTGAACCCTTTCTTCATCGAATATTAATTAGCAAAATAAAGTAGTATTTTCTAAAAATGTATTTTGAGAAATGCTATGATATGCTTGAATAGATTTGGCGGGGGGGGGGGGGTACACAAAAATATGAAGTGACTAAAGTATACCTCAAATCTCACCCCTCAGAATTAACCATTCTGAATATCATTGTACATGGTTTTATGTCCCTATGTATCACTTGACATACTGAGATCATATTTATTTTAAATTTCTATTTATTTAATTAAAAATTATCTTTATTGTTGAAAGTGTTACAGATGTCCCCCCTTTTTTCCCATTGACCCCCTCCACCCCACCCAGGCCTTCACCATACTATTGTCTGTGTGAGATCATATTTAAATATTATTTTATAACCTTTCATCATGACCTATATGTCTCTTACACACTTATATTTTCCATAATTTTACTTCACTGTGCCTCAGTGTATTTTTTACCTCAAGTGAAGGGGGAGTGACCAGCCTGAAAACAGCCCTCAGCCCCTCAGCCCCTCTCCCAGGCTGGCCTGATTTTCAATTTACTAAGTTTTCTGTGCAGTTGTGTTTAATTTGCTGTGAAACCCAGAAATGAACTCTCAATTATATTTTTAGTTCTACAATTTCAATTTTGTGGGGTTTTTTTAGTTTCCAAGTCTCTGCCGAAAGTCTCTGTCTTATTGAAGCACAGTTATTTTAAAGTCTCTATCTGAAAGTTTCAACATTTAGATTTTTCATAGGTCCATTTCTAGTGCCTCTTTTTTTCTCTTAATTTTGAGTAAATTTTTATTGTTCTGCTTCCCTGCTGATTTTTTAATTAAATTCAGAGCACTGTGTACATAAAATGTATAGATAATTTGAGGCTCTGGTGAAGTTATATTCCTTCGAGTGGACTTCCGTTTGCCAGAATGCAGGCAGCTGGTGCAGTAGACCAAATTACGTCCTGGGTTCCGCCTCCAAATATCAACATGCTGGGGATTTAGGCTTCAACACGTGAATTTAGGGTGGGAGGACACAAACATCAATCCACAGCAGGTGGATTCTTAGAAGGAGGACATTTCTGTCTTTCTTTTCTTTAATCTTTATTGTTCGGATTATTACAGATGTTCCTTTTTTGCCCCCATAGCTCCCATCCACCCGGTTCCCACCCCATCCCCTGTCCTTACCCTCCCCCACTGTCCTCATCCATAGGTGTATGATTTTTGTCCAGTCTCTTCCCGCACCCCCCACACCCCTTTGCCCCCGAGAATAGTCAGTCCACTCCCTTCCTATGCCCCTGATTCTATTATATTCACCAGTTTGCTCTGTTCATCAGACTTTTTACTCACTTGATTTTTAGATTCACTTGTTGATAGATATGTATTTGTTGCTCATAATTTTTATCTTTACCTTTTTCTTCTTCCTCCCCTTCTTAAAGAATACCCTTCAGCACTTCATATAATACTGGTTTGGTGGTGATGAACTCCTTTAGCTTTTTCTTGTCTGTGAAGCTCTTTATCTGACCTTCAGTTCTGAATGATAGCTTTGCTGGATAAAGTAATCTTGGTTGTAGGTTCTTGGTATTCATCACTTTGAATATTTCTTGCCACTGCCTTCTGGCCTGCATGGTTTCTGTTGAGAAATCAACTGACAGTCATATGGGTATGCCCTTGTAGGTAACTAACTGTTTTTCTCTTGCTGCTTTTAAGATTCTCTCTTTGTCTTTTGCCCTTGGCATTTTTATTATGATGTGTCTTAGTGTAGTCTTCTTTGGATTCTCTTGTTTGGGGTTCTCTGTGCTTCCTGGACTTGTAAGTCTATTTCTTTCACCAGGTAGGGGACGTTTTCTGTCATTATTTCTTCAAATAGGTTTTCAATATCTTGCTTCCTCTCTTCTTCTGGCACCCCCATAATTCGGATGTTGGTACACTTGAAGTTGTCCCAGAGACTCCTTACACTATCTTTATATTTTTGGATTATTTTTTCTTTTTGCTCTCCTGGTTGGGTTTTTTTTTTTTTTTTTTTTTTTTTTTTTTTTTTTTTTTTTGCTTCTTCATATTTCAAATCTTTGACTTGATTCTTGGGATCCTCTAGTTTACTGTTGAACCTCTGTATATTATTCTTTATTTCAATCAGTGTATGCTTAATTTCTGACTGGTCTTTTTCCATTTTTTTGGCATTCTCACTAAGATCCTTGAAGGTCTCACTAAGTTCCTTAGAGGTTTCTAGAAGATTCTTGAGTAACCTTGTAACTGTAGTTTTGAACTCTATATCCAATAGTTTGCTTTCTTCCATTTCTTTCATTTGTGACATGTTTCTTTGTCTCCGCATTTTGGATACTTCCCTATGTTTGTTTCTATGCACTGGGTAGCTGCTAAGTCTCCTTGAGTTGATAGAGTGGCCTTGTGTAGTAGGTGTCCTCTAGGGCTCAGTGGCTCAGCCTCCCCATTCACCTGATGTGGACACTCTTGGTGCACCCCTTTGTGGGCTGTGGCCACAGTCTTGTTGTAGTTGAGCCTTCATTGCTGTTGGTATCACTGGGAGGAATTGACCTCCAGGTCAATTGGCTGTGAAGACCAGCTGTGTCTACAATGGAAGAGCTGCTGTGCAGAAGACACCCTTAGGGGGCAGGACTTGCTTCAGTGGGGCTTTGGTGCTCACTGAGTCTGCCCCTTGAGTGTGTCACTTATGGATGGATGTGAAGAGTTGTAATCTGGTATGGTCTCACACTGACCACTGGGTACAATGGCTCTTGGATCTCCAAGGAGGTGCAAAGTCAGCCACTACCTGGAGCCACCCAGCAGGAGCAACAGAGAGATCTTCAGATTCCTCCTCTTTGTATCATGTTTGGAAGTACTCAGATGAGGCCCAGCTGTGAAGCAAGGCAGGCTGCTGCTGGTGCCGGCCTTGGGCCTTCTTTTGATAGCTTTGGGGCTCCCTGACCCAGCTGCAACTTGTTTGACAGGTTTTAGGCTGAGAAAAGACAGGCCATTCACATGCAAAAGCTGCTGTGCATAGCTTGGGTAGGGTTATAAATTGGGTGGGGCGGGGTCTCAGGGAATCTCCAGGGCAGAGCAAACAGCAATGGCTGCCAGTCAGCCCTGCACCAGGGAGGTCCCAGCACAGGAACAATGACTGCTGTGAGCACCTCCATCTGGAAGAAAGCCGCCTCCGCACTCCTGCCCCAATGCCAGACAGTCCAGTTTCTCCCCATATGTGTCTGGGTCCCCCAGAGTCTCACCTGGCACTGGAGTTCAGAGCAAGCTGGAGCTTGTATCTCCCTCCCGATTAAAAAAGCAGCGCACCCAGGTGCCAGCCCGTTCTGCACCTCTGCACCTCCTACCAGTCTCAATGTGCTTTCTTCTTTACCCTCTAGTTGTAGTACTTGCACTCAGCCAGCTTTCCCATGGTTCTGGATGATAGCCGTTCTGTCTTTTAGTTGTAATTTTGATGTGATTATGGGAGGCAGCAAGTATGGGTGTTTACCTATGCCGCCATCTTGGTTCTCTCAAGGAGGGCATTTTCATTGTCTCAGTGCCTATGGCCAAATTTCTCCCATAAAGCGATTACAACATAAAAAAGTGATTCATTCTATATCTTAAAAGGTCATTCTGAGGCACATGGATATTGGAAAGAAGAGACAAGTTAACAGACCAATTTTATGGGCCAGAGAAGAGAAAATGACAGTTTTCGTAGGGCTGGAGAAGAAAATGCAGACTTCAGAGATAAGCCAGACACAGGGTGGTCTAGAAATGGCTGGATTTAACACAGTCGGTGTGCATTTGCTACTCAGAGCTCTGGAAGTCTTCATGTCAGGTTTTCCTAGTTCAGTGGAGAATTCAACAGACTTTGACTAACTCCCAGGAAAGGCTTCATTAAAGGCACCTGAGAGCAACCTGTGCTGTGTTCTGGGAGTCTCAGGTATGCACCATTGGCACCCCAGGCACAAGGAGCCCTCACTGTGGCATGCTGGTAGATATGACATGGTCCCAGTAGTCAGTGGCCATGCCTCCTGGGTTTCCCAGATCTCCTACAGTAATAATTGAGATGGTTATAATAATGATAGCTAACATTTATGGAACTGCCATTATGTTCCATGTCCTATGCTAAGAGCTTAGTATAACTCAAAACTCACTTAATTCTCACAATAGCCTTATGAGGGAGATTGGATTGTTAGTCTTATGAGGAAACTGAAGTTCAGAACACTAAAGGACTTAAGATAATAAGAAAAATATATGAAAATTATTTGTAGGAATTCTTTATTATTCTGGATACGAGTCTTTTATTATATTTTGTATTTTTAATTTTGATGAAACTCAGTTTATTATTTTTTATTTTGTGGTAAAGTTTGTTATGAATTTAATTTCTTCAAGACACATAGGACTATTCAGATTCTGTATTTCCTCTCATGTCTATTTTGTTATGTTGTATTTTTCAAGGAATTTGTTCATTAGCTGTTGAATTTACTGGCACAAAACGGGTCATAATATAACCTTATTTTTCTTTTAATATCTGTAAGACCTGTGTGATATCTCCTATTTCTTTCTGATATTAATAATTTGTTTTCTCTCTTTTTTTCTTTACCAATTAGCTAGAGTTTGTCAATTTTATGGAACCTTTCAAAGATTAGCTTTGGTCTCATTGTTTTTCTTTACTGCTTTTCCATTTCTATTTCATTGATTTTTTTGTTTAGTTTATTTCGGTAAATATATATATATTTTTTAAAGGCCTTTCTTTTTTTCAAAGTGCATTCAAAGATTTTAACATGTTGTCTTTTCATTATCAGTCAGTTAAAAATATTTTCTGACTTCCTTTGTGATTCTTCTTTAATATGTGAATTATTTAGAAATGTGTTGTTTAACTTCTGATATTTGGTGCTTTTCTAGTATCTTCTTTTGTTGATTTCTAATTGAATGGCATTGTATTCAAATAACATAATCTAAGATTTCATTCAATCTTTTGAAATTTTATGGGTCAGTATATGATCTATATAGGCGAACATTCCATAGGCTCTTGAAATGATGCTGTCATTGTCTATAATGACTCTTAAATACAAATTAGATAAAAAAGATTGGCATTATTGTTCAGACCTTTATTTTTACATTTTGTCTAGTTATTTTATCAATACTATGAGAAGAGTGTTACAACTGGCACTATGATTGAAATTGCCCCACTTTCACTTTAATTCTGTCAGTTTTGCTTCCTGTATTAGGCACATGCACATTTATATTATACACTTAAGATGTGTGTTGCCCTAGCTGGTTTGGCTCAGTGGATAGATTCTCAACTTACAGACAGAAGGGTCCTGGGTTTGATTCCGGTCAAGGGCATATGCCTGGGTTGCAGGCTCAATCCCCAATTGGGGGCATGCAGGAGGCAGCCTATCAATGATTCTCTCTCATCATTGATGTTTCTAACTCTCTCTTCCTCCCCCATCTTCTCTGAAATCAATAAAAAATAAATTAAATTGAAATTAAATAAAAGATGTGTGTATTCCACTGTATGGGAATTTTATCTCACTAACATTTAAAATAATCTGAATAGGACTCAGAGCCAAAAGGAGTGGCACATAAAAGAAAGCCTGTGGAAAATGTGATTGGGAAGAAGACTTGAAATAAAAAATAAAATTGTCTAGAGCCTGCTTCAACTTGGTTTTCGATATTTCCCCCAGCCCATTACGAGAACTAATATCAAGATCTAAGAATAGCCGAAACCGGTTTGGCTCAGTGGATAGAGCGTCGGCCTGCGGACTGAAAGGTCCCGGGTTCGATTCCGGTCAAGGGCATGTACCTGGGTTGCAGGCATATCCCCAGTAGGAGATGTGCAGGAGGCAGCTGATCGGTGTTTCTCTCTCATCGATGTTTCTAACTCTCTATCTCTCTCCCTTCCTCTCTGTAAAAAATCAATAAAATATATTTAAAAAAAAAAAAAAAAGATCTAAGAATAACGGAGTCCATGTGAGGTGATGTGCAGGCAGAGATATAACATCAAATGCCTCCACGTGATGGGAAATCTTTTTGATGCAGCATGATCTGCTTCACCTTCAAAGAGTTTAAATTACCTTCTCTGTGGCTTCAGCTCTATTTGATGCTCTATTAAATTACCTTCCCTGTGGCTTCAGCTCTTGCTTAAAATTTGTTCTTCTCCTTGGCTCCCTGGTAAACATTATGGCACTGGATGAGTAGTTCCTTAGCAGAGGCCAACCTAAACCTACACAGGTAAACTGAGGTCCTTCTTGGAGAGGACAGTGTGAGTGACTCTGAAAAGGGAACTGTCTGAAAGGACAAAGCTGCCCACCCTTAAATTTAGTGAAAATAAACATCACTCACTACAGAGCACTGAAGCCCTGGGGCTAGAAGGGGGATTTCTAGATCTTGTGTGATGGGGGCGAGGAGATGTAGATGGAAGGAAATTCTGTAGTCCTATACCTATACCATTAAGCAAAGTAAATTCTAATTCCATTGACTATTGGGATTCAGTATAGCAAATATTAGTTCGCTCTGATGTTCAAACCAACAAACATGCATCTGTGTTCATCTGCTTGATTGATATTTCAACTTTCTATCTCAGAGGCAGCTCAAACTTATCATGTCCAAAAGGAAATTTATTACCACTCACTTCAAACCTGTTTCCCTTCATGGTTTTCCCATTTCAATAAATGGTACCACCATCCACCCAATAAGCCGAAGCAACTAATGCTGCACATCCAATTAGTTACCACTAAACCCCATTAATTTTCTCCGATGTCCCCTTCTTTCCATCCCCACTATACCTGGCCAACACCTAACAAACTCTTACTTGGGTTCTTTTTTGTTGTTTGTTTGTTAATCCTCACCTGAGGATATTTTCCCTTTGATTTTTAGAGAGTGGAAAGGAGAGGGAGAGACAGAGAGGAACATCCACGTGAGAGAGACACATCGATTGGTTGCCCCCTGCATGCACCCCGACCAGGGCCAGGGAACCTGCAACCAAGGTACATGCTCTTGGCCAGAATCGAACCTGAGACCCTTCAGTCCGTGGGCCAATGCTCTACCCACTGAGCCAAACTGCTAGGGCTTACCTGGATTCTTTGTAAGACTCCTACTGGCCTTCTTTCTTCCAGTCTTATGAGCAAAACTGGCTACCAATCTTTCAAAAACACTAATCTGACCATCCAGTGATATACTGTTAAATATTTAACAATCAGCTTTTGGGAAAATAAAAGGCCTTGAATCCATTGTATTTTGTCCATTTCTTTGGTGTAAATACTCCTACCATGATCAATTTCAACTTACCATGTAATGTCACTGAATTCAGAGATGGAAAGAAATGAGCACAATTTGCTCTCATAAGTCAGCTCCAAAATACCACTAAACCACAAATAATACAGTTCAATAGATCTTTGATGCCCTTGAGATACACTATAAACCCTTCAGGCTGGCCTACAAGACCCACCATGATCTTGCCCTAACCATTTCTCTAGCTTCATCTCCCATCCGTTGCTGACCCCACTCCTAACCAATACTCACCTTGCTCACATACTTACTTTGTGCTTTGGTCAGTAAGGACACAGAGGGAAGAGATTTTCCTGGGCCCCAGAAAGGGGAGCTAAAAGGGTGGGGCAGGCATAAAAATGGGAAGAGGCCACAGGCAGGTTCGCCATCAGCTCAGAATTCAGTGGAATCCACCAATAACTGTAGAAGCGAGACAACGTTACATCATGGGATCAGAATACCTGACTCCTAGTCTTAGTTCTGTGTGACTTTTAACAGCTATTTCAGGATACTTGGGCCTCAGTTTGTCCACATCTAAAATGTGAGTTTGGGAATCAATACCTAAGAGCTTTCCAATTCTGACAGTTTTTCCCTATGAAGAACCTAAATGAAGCTCAAATAAGACCAGCAGAGCAGCTAAAACCTGAGTCCTGGTTTTGGCCTCTAGCTGCACTCACCTAGGGTCTCCAAAAGGGAGATGTGAGCTAAAGGACCAATTTACACCATCCTCATGTCGTTCTCATTCCCCAGAGTCGCACATTCCCTTTGGGGGCACATGCAGCCCTTCTCTCTATCCTGATTGCTCCCTAATTGCTGAACCTCCTCCTGAGGGATGGGATCCCTTAGGGCTGGGCGGCTCCTACGGTGACACTGGGAGCTGTTGGGCTGCATCCTCAGGGGCTCCTTGAACAATTCTGAAAACGGAGAGCGGCTATGTCGTTGTCCCCCTAACAGCAAAATGTTTCATTATTGGGCAATATTGATCACCTGGGGTATTTTTTATAAATTGAGCTTAATGTTTGCCCCACCTCTGCAAATTTCACTAATTATTTCTAATTTTTTCCTCTGCAAACATACAATACACAGTTCCACCTTTTGGGGTGGGGGTGGGGGAACCATGAAATATTTGATGAGATCTGAGACCTCTAAGGTTCCTCATGAGTCTTCAAGTTATACTTTCTCGGTGGAGTCTTTAGGGGTTTCTAGGTACAATATCATGTCGTCTGCGAATAAGGACAGTTTTACTTCCTCCTTTCCAATTTGGATGCCTTTTATTTCTTCTTCTTATCTGATTGCTGTGGCTAGGACTTCCAGTATTATGTTGAATATGAGTGGTGAAAGTGGACATCCCTATCTTATTCCTGTTCTTAGGGGAAATGGCTTTCGTTTTTGCCTATTTAGTATGATGTTCGCTGTAGGTTTGTCATATATGGCCTTTATCGTGTTGAGATATTCTCCCTCTATTCCAACTTTGCTGAGGATTTTTATAAAAAAAATGGGTGTTGGGTTTTGTCGAATGCTTTTTCTGGTCTATTGATATGATCATGTGATTTTTGTATTTCAGTTTGTTTATGTGGTGTATCACATTTATTGATTTGTGAATATAGTCTCAGCCTTCCATCCCTGGAACAAATCCCACTTGGCCATAGTGTATGATCTTTTTAATATATTCCTGGATCCGATTTGCTAACATTTTGTTGAGGATTTTAGCATCTATGTTCATCAGAATTACATTGGCCTGTAATTCTCTTTCTTTATAGTGTCTTTGTTTGTTTTGGGAATTAGAATAATGCTGGCCTCATAAAAAGAGCTTGAAAGTGTTTCTCCCTCTTGGATTTTTTGGAATAGTTTGAGGAGTATAGGTGTTAGTTCTTCTTTGAATGTTTGGTAAAACTCCCCTGTGAAGCTGTCCAGACCCGGGCCTTTGTTTGCTGGGAGTTTTTTTGTTTGTTTGTTTATTTGTTTGTTTTTTACTGCTTCTATTTCATCAGTTGTTATTGGCCTATTCAGATTTTCTGCTTCTTCCGGATTCAGTTTTGGGAGATTGTATTTTTCTAGGAATTTGTCCATTTCATCCTCATTGTCCAGCTTGTTGGCATATAGTTGTTCATAGTATTTTCTTACAATCAAGCTATACTTTTCAATCTCTTCCACTCTTCCTTAAATAACACAATTTCACAGGTCTCTTACTGATAATATATTTTCTCTGTATAGACAAACTCTAGTTTGTTGTTTTCCCTTTTAAATTGTAGATCCAAGAATTAGAAACAGTGTTCTGGGCAGCTCTTGCTCTCTTGCTTAACTTTGATAAATATCAGGTTTTTCAGTTGTAAATTCAGTTAACAGTAGGTGTTAAATTTTTGGCAGCATTTCAGGATTCTTATGGTTAATGTAATGTAAATGTTCTGGATTTCTCTGTGTTTAGAAATACATTGAGAGCTATGTATATCCCAGGGAAAGCTCCAGAATGAGTCTTCAGAATGGTTACCTCCATAGGAAGCAAAGTTCAGCACCAAGGATAGTTCCACCACAAGTAACACCTGTAGCTCACCCGTCAGGGGCCAGCCCGATTCAGTTCATTCATTTACCCAATATTTATAAGGCTCAGTATATGCCAGGCACCGTTCTAGAATCTAGTGATATACAGTAAACAAAAAAGATGAAAATACCTGCATTCTTGTGAAGGATAATTGAAAATTACATAGTACATTAAAAGATGTTAGCTACCATGAAGAAAGATAAAACAGAAGATAGGGATATGGAGTATGAGATAGTTCAGTTTCAAACGAGACGGTTAAGAAAGACTCAACTCTTCCCAGTAAAAACACATGACTTTTGAAGGAGATGAGAGTGTGAGCCATAAGATATCTGGGGAAAGAGACTTTCTAGAAGTGGGAACAGTAAGTCAAAAATTCTGAAGTAAAATGAGGAGTAGCAAAAGGTGGACTGGAGTGAGAGATGAGATATAGGATATAAGACCAGCGAGGTGATGAGGGATCTTAGAGCACTCATCAGGACTTTGGCTTTTCTTCTGAGCACAAGCAGCCACTAGACTAGAGTGTTTTGATAAGAGGATTTACAGTGTTTGAATTGTAATAGGACCATTCTAATTGCTGTTCTAAAAATGGACTATGGAGGCCCTCGCCGGGTGGCTCAGTTGGTTGGTGTGTCATCCCATACATCAAAAGGTTGTGGGTTTGATTCTCGGCCAGGGCACATACCTAGTTTGTGGGTTTGATCCCCAGTTGGGGTGCATATGGAAAGCAACTGATGTTTCTCTCTGACATGATGTTTTTCTCTCTCTCTTCTAAAATCAATAAACATGCCTGGTCAGCGTGGCTCAGTGGTTGAGTGTTGACCTATGAACCAGAAGGTCACGGTTCGATTCCTGGTCAGGGCACATGATCAGGTTGTGGGCTTGATCCCCAGTGTGGGGCGTGAAGGAGGCAGCTAATCAATGATTCTCTCTCTCTCTTTCTTTCCCTTCCTCTCTGAAATCAATAAAAATATTTTTTAAAAATCAACAAACATATCCTTGAGTGAGGATAAAAAAAAAAAAGAATAGACTATGGTGGAAGAGAATGGAAGCCATGAAACTAGTTAAGGAATATTGCAATATTCCTGGTAAAAAAAGATAATGGTTTGGACGAGAATAGTATTAGTGTAGATGATGAGAAGTGGTCTTTTGGGGGATATATATTTTAAAGGGAACTGGCAATATTTGCATAGGGGAAGTAAAAAGAGAGAAGTTAGGAGGACTTTGAGGTTTTTCTTTTCAACCTTCGCCATGTCAAATGATGGAATTGCCATTAACTGAGTTGAGGAAGACTGTGAGGGGAGCACGTTTATAGGGGATTGGAAATTTGCTTTTAGAAACTGTTAATTTTAATATTCCTATTAGATATTCATATCAATATAGGTATCAAGAAGGCAATGGGATAGATGAATTAAGAGATTTAGGATGGAGATATATTTCAGATTTATCAGCATGTACTACTAATAAAGCCTAGGTTGTTCCCAAATTCAGATCCTGCTAACTCCCATCATATTGCATACTGCCTATAACATGAGTAATAATGTAATAATATCATTTTTCTCATCCATTTGAGCCTGAGTCCTGTTCATGGCTTTATGTGGTGTGTGTGTGTGTGTGTGTGTGTGTGTGTGTGTTCTTCAAAATAAACTTTGTACAATTCCTTTCACAAGCTCCTTGGAATTTTATCAGAGCTAGTTAGTTAAAAAAAACAACAACAACACACCAACAAATATTTATAGAATCCCTAAGTGCCTGGAGCAATGCGAGGTCAATTTGGATAGAATGCTCCCTGAGCATGGAGGTGGATATCTTGGTTTGATTGTTTAGCTTTGAGATGCCTTTAGTCTCTGCACGTGTGGATCACACATGGTGTTTTCTCATTGAGACTTTCCTTCTTTCTCAGAAGGAAAACCATGCATAGCCAAGGCTGGAGAGATCCCAGCTCTACAGAGTAACTGAGTTTATTCTTCTGAGCTTCTCCAGAAATCTCAGGACCAACTGAATCCTTTTCTTCCTCTTCCTCTTCCTCTTCCTCTAAGCAATGGGATTATTGTTACCCTGATCAGAGTAGATGCACCCCTCCACACGCCCATGTACTTCCTCCTCAGCATCCTGTCTCTACTGGATCTCAGCTATGCCCACCACCACACTGCCCCAGATGTTGGTCCGTTCTGTAAGCAAGAATAAAACCATCCCCTGTGTTGGGTGTGTGGTCCAGATGATGTTTTCCTGACCTTGAGCATCACGAAGACCTGGATTTTTGCAGCCATGGCCTATGATAGATATGTTGCTATATGGCAGTGGTTCTCAACCTTCCTAATGCCGCAACTCTTTAATACAGTTCCTCATGTTGTGGTGACCCCCAACCATAAAATTATTTTTGTTGCTACTTCATAACTGTAATTTTGCTACTGTTATGAATCATAATGTAAATAGCTGATATGCAGGGTATATTTAGGCGACCCATGTGAAAGGGTCGTTAGACCCCCAAAGGGGTCGCAACCCACAGGTTGAGAACCGCTGCTATATGGTATCCACTCCACTATGGGGCCAAGAGGAACCATCCTCTGTGTGTTCTTCTGGCAGTCAGCTCTGCCCTTTGTGGTCTCACCTATGCCCTTTTCCACACAGTCTTTGCAATGAATCTGCCACCACTGTAGTCCCAATATCAAAGTGGGAAATATTTCAGGTAATTATGAAAAACCCACCCAAGAGTGTTTCCTCTGGGAAAAATATTGGATTTTGGTAGAGAGGTGGAGGGAACATGGAATCAAGAGATCTGGGATATGCCTTCATTTTAGGAAACAGGATTTCAGACACAAATTCCTAAGGAGATGAAGCTCAGTCAATAGTGCCCTCTTGTGGACATTCTGAGAACAGCTCCCTAGTAAGAAAGAAGTTGCAATAATGCCCTCTTGTGGACGTTCTGAGAACAGCACCCTCTTATTGAATTCAGCAAGTCTGAAAAGAAAACGGCTATTGAGAGACCTAGAGGGCAATCGCCCTGCAGGGAGATTATGCAGTAGTGCCCTATTGTGGCTATTCGGAGAACAGCATTCTAGTAAAGGAGTGGGTGCAATAATGCCCTCTTGTGGACATTCTGAGAATAGCACCCTAGTAAGGGATTAGTCTCAAGAGTGCCTATTGTGGGCATTCTGAGAACAGCAAACTAGTAAGGGATTAGTTGCAATAGTGCCCTCTTGTGGACATTCTGAGAATAGAGCACTAGTAAGGGCTTAGTTGCAATAGTGCCCTCTTATGGACATTTTTTCTATACAAATTGTTTGGTTGATCACCTCCCACTCACCCACCCTTCCCTGACTCCCCTCTGAGATTTACAGTCTGTTACATGCTTCCATGTCTCTGGATCCACTCTGTTCATCAGTATGTGTTGTTCATTAGATTCCACGTATGAGTGAGATCATATGATACTTGCCTTTCTCTGACTGGCTTATTTCACTTAGCATGATACTCTCCAGTTTCCTCCATGCTATCTCAAAGGATAAGAGATCCTTCTTTTTTACTGCTGCATAGTATTCCATGGTGTAAATGTACCACAATTTTTTATCCATTCATCAACTAATGGACACTTGGGCTGTTCCCAGATCTTAGCTATTGTAAATTGTGCTGCTATGAACGTAGAGGTGTATACATTCTTTCTGACTGGTGTTTCAAGTTTCTTAGGATATATTCCCAGAAGTGGGATTACTGGGTCAAATGGCAGTTCCATATTTAATTTTTTGAGGAAACTCCATGCTGTTTTCCATAATGGTGGTACCAGTCTACATTCCCACTAGCAGTGTAGTAGGGTTCCTTTTTCTCCACATCCTCGCCAGCACTTGTCATTTGTTGATTTGTTGATGGTAGCCATTCTGACAGGTGTGAGATGGTACCCCATTGTTGTTTTAATTTGCATCTCTCTGATGATCAGTGACTTTGAGCATTTTTTCATATGTCTCTTGTCCTTCTGCATGTCTCCCTTCCTCACCTCATTCACATCTTTGCTAAAATGTCATCTTCTCAGGGAGGCCTTCCCAGCTCACCCTTTTCAAAATCAAACACTCCATCTCTGGAACTCCCTATCTCTCCCTCATTACTGATTTCTTTATCTATATAGCAATTAACATCATTTAAAATGTTATGTATTCACTTGCTTATTTGATTTATTATCATTCAAATATTCATTGAATGAATGAATGCAGATAGTATGGGATATTATTTTTATGATCATAGGAACAGGAAGGATTTCTTTAAAAGTTGATAGTTTTGACTTCTACATTAAATTAGTGGCTATGTGAGAAAAATGGACACCATAAATAAAGTTAAAAATAAAACTTTAGACTGAGGGAAGTGCTTGCAATGTTTATAATGAAAGACTAATATCCATAATATATAAAACTTCCACAAATTAATAAGAAAAAGGCAAAATCCAATAGAAATATAAATAGAGAATAGAAACAGGCAAATCACAGAACCAGAAATCTAAATACTCAAATATACAAAAAGTTTTTTAGCCTCACTAATAGTCAAGGAAATGCAAAATAAAATAATAAAGAAGTATTATTTCATCCCTGTCAATTTAGCAAAAAAATAAGAAACTGACAATACCAAGTGTTGGGCTAGATGTGAGGAAATGGGAGGTTTAATACTCTGCCAGTAGGAATATAAATTGGCACAACTATTCTGGAGAACAGTTGAGCATTATTCAATAAAGTAGAAGGTGGGAATGCTGTATAGTCTAGCAATTCCATTTTCAGATCTATTTCCTGGAAAAAACTCACACATGTACACAAGGAGACCATGCAAAAATACTAATAGAAGAATTGTTTGTAATGGAGGAAATCGGAAAATAAATCGAATGTTCATTAAAAGGAAAGAGATAAGTAAATCATCACATATTAATAAAACATTGAAAATAAATACATTAGAAGCACTCGTGTTAACATGGGTGACTCTCAAAAATATATTGCTGCGGATCCCTGGCAGGATAGACCAGTTGGTTAGAGATTGTCCCCATATGCCAAGGTTCCGGGTTGGATCCCTGGTCAGGGCACATACAAGAAGCAACTGATGAATGTATAAGTAGGTGGAACAACAAATCTCTCTCTCAAATCAATAAATCAAAGCAAAACAAAACCTGGGGGCACGTGGAGTGTGGAGCTTGGGGATCAGAGGCCCCAAGGTACAAATTAAATGGTGCTACTTATGGTGAGTTTGGGCAGATGGTTCCCTGCCCTCAGCGTCCTCATCTGTGAAAGGCCCGAAGCACAGTGGGTACAACCACGGTATCTGGAGCCATGGCTGGTAGGTCCTGGCAGGTCCTGGCGCTGCCACTTCCAGTGTGGCTGGGGCAAGTGAATTTGCCTCTCGGGGCCTCAGATTCCTCATGTGTCAGATGGGCCCGGTGAGGACAGTCCCCACTGCACCAGCTGCTGTGAGGATTGAAGGGCCCAGCTGCACATGTAGAGGTTTCCTGCGGGCTTTTCACCTGGTCAGTCTTTGCTTCCATCATCTTCTTCGTCCACCTCAGAGGGTGCTTGGGGGGCTTCCACAGGCCACTGGTGCAGGCACCATCGGATAATGACTGGGCAGAGTGACAGGTGCTCTGAATAAGGTGGTGGGAGGAGCAGTGAGACTCACAGGAAGGAGAAAAGAGTTCTCCCTGGCTGGGAGGAGGAAGGGTGTGGAAGTTCCTGCAGGAGTTGGCTTTTCTGGGCCTGGAAGGATGTGTAGAAGTCCCCCGGGTAGAGAAGGCAGAAGGTAGAGAGATGAACTTGAGTGAGACAGCCTGAGCGTGTCTGGGGACCATGGAGCGGTTTCTTGAGGCTGGATGTTTGGGGTGAGGGGCCAGGCATGAGGCTGCACAGGGGCACTGGGTCCAGATGGCAAAGGGCTCAGAGTGCGTTGCCTGGGGGTTTAAGCTGGCTCCAGTAGGTGGGAGTTCCTATGCCTGTCTACATGGCAGAATCACCTGAGGGACTTTATAAAACGCAGCTTCTGTGGCCCCATCCTGCAATATTCTGAATAGTAGGTCTCAGGTGGGACCCAGGAATCTACTGTTTAAAGCTCCCCAAGAAATTCTGATGCCACCCAGGTCTGGGAACCCCTGGCATAGGGAGAGGGTGTCTGTAAGCAGAGAGAGGCCCCACTGACATACCAACCCCAGATCTCCAGGATCTAAGCAAGAGCTTGGAAAGGTGAGGAGGGCATGTGAGAGTCCCCTGACTCTGACCCCCAGCCTCCCAGCCCTCTCCAGGGGAGCCCCACACTCAAAATGCCACATTGACTGCCAGAAAGTTTCTTCTAAAGTGATGTATTTATATACGACCAACAATTGAAGACATATGAAAGCACATGTCCACCCAAAGGTTTGTAAGGGAAAGCTCATAACAAGTCTGTTTTTGTCGTAGCCCACGGTTGGAAACAACACTCATGTTCACAGGGGAGTGGATATATTCATACACTGGGGCACCACGCACAATGAGAAAGGACGAGCTATGGATACATGCAACAACACGGACAGGTGGCGAACAAGCTGGATGAAAGAAGCCAGAGCAAAAAATAAATAAATGAAATAGTTCCTAATGTGCAGGGCTCCATGTCTATGAAATTCTAGGAAATGCAAACTAATCTACGGTGCCAGAGAGCAGAGCCATAGCTACGTAGATGGAGGGTGGGGGAGAGATAAGAGGGAGGGGTGACCAAGGGGAAGAAGCAAGTTTTGGGGGTGATAGATATGTGCCTTATCTTGGCGCTGCTGCTGGTTTCAAGTGTGTATACATGTGTCAAAACATCAAATAGTATCATTTAAACGTGTGTTGTTTATCGGGTGTCAATTACACCCCAACGAAGCCGCTTAAAGCTGATGCCAGCTCTGCACAGTCACGCCAGTGTGGTCCTCACACAGCTCTCCCCGCATGTCCTCTTGTGAGTGGCCAGGGCACCGTGGAGGGTTACCATGCGCGCGGCACTGTCCCCTGAATGCTGGGTGGAATTTTTCATTTGACCTCACAGCAGCCCTTTGAGGTGGTGCTGTTGTTATTAACTGTTTTACATTTGAGGAAACTGAAGCTCAGAGAGGCTAAGTCACTTTCCCCAGGAAACGTCACCTGACTGAGTCCCAGCCCCAGCGTTCACCCCTCAAGCAAATGCTGGTCTGATCTGTTCTTATGATTATACAAACATTGCGATATTTACAGAAAATAAAACTTAAATAGCTTTCAATCCATCCTTGTACATCCTGAAAATCTTAACACATCTAAGGATTTTTATTTTCCATGCTTTTTTTTTTTTATCCATATGAAGGGAGTATTTTTACGACTGTAATTTTTCATTTAACCTCACAGCAGCAACCTTGTGTCTCCCCTGCAACCTTACATCTTCACATGTAGTCTTATTGTCTTCTCTGTAAAAAAAAAAAAAAAAGAAGAAGAAGAACAGCTTTCCCATAGGTGATTTTTCTGTTTCCAGGCAAAATCCTGAAAAGTGGAGTGCAGGGCACAAAGTGTGAGGTTTTTCCTCCTTATTCTGATCTAAAATAAAAAAAAAAAAAATACAGCTCACTGTCTGGTGGAAGCAGCACCTTCCTGGATCTCTAACCTGGACCCTGGAGTCCTGGGATAGTTGTCACTTTTCTTACCACCAAGCACCCATTTTCCCTACGGCTCTAGGAAGTAGCTCACTCCTCAACAATAAGAATAGGTTCTGGTGGAATAAAGGAAGGAAGGAAGGGAGGAAGGGAGGGAGGAAAGAAAGGAGGGAGGGAGGGAGGGAGGGAGGAAGGAAGGAAGGAAGGAAGGAAGGAAGGAAGGAAGGAAGGAAGGAAGGAAGGAAGGAAGGGAGGGAGGGAGGGTTCTGACAGTTCTTTTAAAAAATTTTTATTTATCAATTTTAGAGAGAGAGAGAGAAACATCAATTTGTTGTTCCACTTATGTATGCATTCATTGGCTGCTTCTTGGATGTGCCCTGACCTGGATGGAACCCACATCCTTGGCATATTAGGACGATGCTCTAACCAACGGAGCTACCGGGCCAGGGCACAGCCCCTTCTGTTGGAAAGCCTGTCCTTTCCTATTGAATTAACTTGGCCTCTTTTTAAAAAATTAATTGATTCCATATGTGTGGGTCTATTTCTGGACTCATATTCCCCTTGCGGGAAGCCGCCCATTATCTTCACTAGCAGAGAGGTGTGGACAAGGTCCTGGTAGGCTGGTGACCTTTGAGCCCTGGCAAAGGTCAGGGCTATGCACTCACTGTTTAGTCCAGACAATGGTCGCTGAAGCAACTTCCCCATCAGATGGTCATGTAAATCCTTTCTGATAAGATAATCTGTCTGTTGCTGGAACTTGCCTGCCTAAGGGCTTTGGGTATATTCCAAACTGAATAAAAGGATGGCAAGGCCTGAGCACAAGCAGAGTCCAGCCTCTCGCCTGGCCCCCCAAGATTATTTCTTGTCTGGTCTCTTTCATTTGCGTGCGGCCCCTCTTCCAGAGCCGGAACCCTGAACCACGCGGACGTGGGAGAATATTCACACCCTGATTTATGTCTATCCTTATATCAATACTAATACTATATCAATCCTTCGGTTTTATATTAAATCATGACATCCGGTAGTGTAATCCTCAAGCGTTGCTCTTCCTTTATGAAATTGTTTTCATTATTTTAGGAACTTGGCATATTCATGGAAACCTTGGAATCAGCTTGTTAATTTCTGCAAAAACATTCTGCAAGCTGTTACAGAGCAGGGACATTCCTAGGCCTGCTTACGACCGCGCCACCTCAGCCGCTGGGCGGCCTGTGCCAAGTGTCCAGGAACTGAGCTCACACACCTGGCAACGGCCCACAAAGCACAGACAAATCACCATTAAGAACAGTCCTGACCTTTAAGTTACCCAGAAATGAGTGACAGGAGGAGGACCAATAGGTTGGCTAAACAGTCAGAGAAAGATAAATACCACATGATCTCACTCATTTGTGGATTATAGAGAACAACATAGACTGATGAAAAGGGACAGCTCCAAAGACTGAGAAACAGAAGGAAAGTAGGGGAGGGAGGGGGTAAGGGGAAGAGATCAACCGAAGGACTTGTATACACGCATATAAGCCAAACCAATGGACATGGACAACAGGGGGATGGGAGCATGAGTGTTGGGGGGGGGGGGCGGGGTTGGGGGTTAATGGGGGGGATGAGGACACATTTGTAATACCTTAACTAATTAAAAAAAAGTAGCTTGGCTAAAACTATGCAATGAGCTTTTGTAACTTGGCTTACTTGCTATGGGAACCTGAACACAGATGTAGTTGTCCCCTTTAAATATTGGGCTCTGCAGATGGTCGGGGCCGCTTCTCTCTTGGGCTTCCCGAGTGGCGGGGCGGACACTGGCCAGTCAATAAAGGCTCTAAATTTCAATCTGTCTGGAGCTCTGGTTGCCCTGACCCGCGGGGCATGCAACGTGGGTGCCGTGAAGGTGCCTGTAAGGGAATGAGAGGATAGGAGACGCGAAGAAATGGAGGCAAGACAGGAGTCTGATCAAGCCTCAAATTTTTATTTTTACAGCGGCAGAATATATACTGTTCCAGGGACGGGGGTGGGTAGCAGGGGTGGGTAGCAAAGCTTATAGTAATAGCCTATCAGCAAGTGGCAGCTATTTGCTTGTCGTGTGTGACAAGTGGTGTGTGACGGTTATTCTTAATTGCTGACCAAACCGCAGGACGTACGTGGTTTCTGGTAACTAGGAGTTACTACCAGAAACTTATTGTTCTTAAGATGGCTTTGCCGTGGTCTCTGGTAACTAGGAGTTACTACCAGAAACTTATTGTTCTTAAGATGGCTTTGACTAGGCCAGTTTCTCCGATAGCTCCCAACATCTGGTCATTCTGTCGCTCGCGCTCCACAACAATGTGTCTTGATTGAGATTTTATTGAACCTACAAATCAATCTGAGAAGTGACATCTTAACAGTATCGAGTCTTCCCATCCATGAACACGCTGTATCTTCCTATTATACAATTTCTCTCAGTAATGTTTTGTTGTTTCCAGTGTACAGATTACCTTGGTTTTTTAAATATATCCACAAACTATTTGTTGCACCTCCCTTGTAGAGGTGCAGACTAATTCCCTCCCCCTGAGAACGGGCTGGACTTAGTTCCTTGACTTGCTGTAGCAGGTAGAATAAAGCAAATTCACCGTGTGGGGCCTCAGAGACCAGTTACAGAAAGCTGTGACTTTCTGATTGGGTTGTCCTTTCTCTCCTGGCTCATTCCCTGTGGGAGAAGCCAGCTGCTATGTTAGGAGCATTCCTATGGAGACTGAGGCCTCCTGCTAACAGCCACATCAAGCCTTCAGATGATCGCAGCCTTGGCTAACATCTGGGTTGCAACCTCATGAGAGACCTTGAGCCAGAAGCACCCAGCCAAGCTGCTCATGAATTCCTGATCCATAGGAAACGTTTGTTATTTTAAACCACTAAGTTTGGGATGATTTGTTACACAGCAATAGATAACTAATACACACATCTTGCATTTTTTTTGTTAAATGTATCACTAAGTATTTAAATTTTTTGATGCAGTTTTAAAATATTTTTTTAAATTTCAGTGTCCAGTTGTTTATTTGCTAGTGTGTAGAAATATAATTGGATTCAGAATATTGACTGTATCCTGGGACCTTGCTAAACTCAGTTCTGTTAGCTTTTAGAAGTCTGTAATTTTGATGAGTTAGGAAACCGCTGTGGTAGTCCTCAATTCCTGGTTTGGGAGCATGCTGCTCTTATTCTGCAGTCTACTTTTAACAAAGCAAGTTCTTGTTCATTCTAAGTCTGTGATCTTTCACAGACTAACGGTTCCACACTAGGAACTGTTAGGACCACCGGTAGCAGGAGTTCATGGACTTTTCCTCTTATAGCTCAAGATGAACACAACAACGTGACTCCCACCCCAGTTCGCTTCACCTCACTCTGCTGGCTAATTTCTCTTTCCAATCACTCGGACAGGCTCAGGTCTCTGGACTTCTTCAGAGTGTGACTTCTTGCTTCCATTTTTCTGTCCTGTTTGCCCATGTTTCTCTGTTGACTTTCTCAAGTGTGACCATCTGGTTTGGACCATTTCATCTTTTCCCTCCATGTCTTTGGTTGCCAAGAAACCCTAACTAGGTGGTCAGGTCCTCCCTTATTCCAGTTGGTTCTATACTAGGGACAAGGTTCCATGGTCCAAATCCGGATTTCAGGTTAGATACCCAGATTTTGGGTTAGATCCACCTACTTCGGCTTTGGGGGTTGGGACAGAGCAATCTCTCTTGACAGGAGTATGATGAGTGGGCCCTGTGATGGACACCTCATATGAAGTGGACATCTCTCATGCAAACCTCCAACCCTTGGCTCTGCCTCCTCCTTGAATCACTCTGTGACCCTATCATTGCTCCTCCTGTAATCTGTGAAAGAAACCAAGCCCCATTTATAGAATTCAACACATCTGTGGTTGATATTGATTATCTCCCTCCTCCCTTCCAAGCTCTCTCACCCTCTTCTGTACTCTTTACAGTCAGAACTAAATGGCCCAGAGAAATCATGCACTCCAATCCGGGCATTTAGCAGGTGAGAAAACTGTGGCCTGCAGAGTTCAAGTTCATATAGAGGCAAAATATGAACATAGGCCTCCTATTTTCCCAAGTTAGTGTTTTCCCCTGTACGTAGTACTTGGTCCCAGCAGGCATGCCCACCTCCCACTCCCACTGGGGTCTGATGGGCAGAGACACTTGTGCTGCAGTCCAATGGAGGAGCAGGTGGCAACTGTGACCCAGACAAGGCTGTGGGTGGCAGGGGTCCCATCCCACCCAGAGTCAGGCTTTTGGGCTTAGTGGGTGAGGGCCTGGGGGTCTAAGTCCAGGTTTGGCTAAGAAATAGAGATACAGAGGCAGGGGACTGGCTGAGTTGGAGCCAGACCAATAAACCAAGATTAGTTTTCTATGCCTGCTGTAGCAAATTTCCACACACTGGGTAGCTTAAAACAATAGAAAATGTGTTCTCTCCGGGTTTTGTAGTTTGGAATTCTGAAAGCATTCCAGGGAAGAATCTTTTCCTTGCCTCTTCCCGTTTCTGGTGGCTGCAGGTGTTCCTGGCTTGTGGCTACATCACTCCAACCTCTGCCTCCATCTTCACATGCACACATGTCTTCTCCATGTATGCATGTCTTTTCCATGTACACATGTCTCCCCTCTCTGCCTGTCCCTCTGCCTCTCTCTTATAAGAACACTGTGCTCTGGGTGGTGTGGCTCAGTTGGTTGCGTGTTGTCCTGTGCACTGAAGGATCCCTGGGTTGATGATCATCGGTCAGGGCACAGACCCAGATTTCGGGTTAGATTCCCCTTCAGGACAAGAATAGGAGGCAACCCATAGATGTTTCTCTCTCACATTGATGTTTCTCTCTCTCCCTCCCTCTCCTTTCCTCTCTCTCAAAAGTCAATTTAAAAAAAAGAAAAAGAGCACTTGTGCTGGCGTTCGGGCCCAGCCGGACAGCTCAGGAAATGCTCGTCTTCTCCAGTTCCTTAACTTAATCTCATGTTTTGGCATAAAAGGTAACACTCACAGGTTCCAGGGCTTTGACATGGATGTCTTTTGGGGCATCACTTTCAGTTTACTACAGCCCACGCCACTCCCCTCCTTTCAATGGCCTCTGATCTGTGGGGGAAGGAGCGGCAGGCCAGGATTCCTTCCTTGGTCCTTCTGGGAGTAGAGGGGAAACAGGAGGCTGTCAAGAGAGAGAACAATTATGCCTCCTACTTATTTAGATACTGTATGAGCTTGGGCGGCCATAACAAAATACCACAGGCCAGGTGGCTTAAACAACAGACGTGCATTTTCTCACAGTTCTGGGGGCTAGAACTCTGAGATTGAAACTGAGAGTCCTTATGACTTTGGCTATATTTAGCTTTAAATCCTACCTAACCTTCCCCAAGGCAGCAGAAGACATTGCCCGGACCTGACTAATGATCACAAGATACAGACCCCTGGCAGGCTAAAGATAACCTGTTGACCTAAGTTATGTTTCAGCAACTGAGCCCAAGGTGGAATGATCTTCCGGCTACTTTTCCACGAAACAAGACAGCAGGGCTGCAGAACAGACCTCTGAACTGTCCTCAAGATCTGGAGAAATGATTTATTACCCTTAGCTCACCTCCAACCAATCAGCTTCCAACACGACCCTGAAGCCTTCACCCTCTGCAACTTGGGAGTTTTGCCCTATGTAGCTGTATCTTATGTGCCATCAGAGAGTTTGGGCTTTTGAGCATTACCTTCCATTCTCCTAGATGGCGCCATCCTATATAATAAAAGGCTAATGTTGTGGAGCGCGAGCGACAGAATGACCAGAACTCCAGACGGATTAAAATTTAGAGCCTTTATTGACTGGCCAGTGTCCGCTCCTCCACTCGGGAAGCCCAAGAGAGAAGCGGCCCCGACCATATGCAGAGCCCAATATTTAAAGGGGACAACTACATCCGTGCTCAGGTTCCCATAGCAAGCAAAGCCAAGTTACAAAAGCTCATTGTGTAATTTTAGCCAAGCTACTCATCCTCCTCCTGTCACTCATTTCTGGGTAATTTAAAGGTCAGGACTGTTCTTAATTGCGACCTGTCTGTGCTTTGTGGGCCGTTGCTCAGTGTGAGCTCAGTTCCTAGAAACTTGGCACAGGCTCAATTACCTGGGTGAGGTGGCTAGGTAAATAAGCAGGCCTAAAAAATGTTTCTACTCTGTAACAGCTAATATGCAAATAGACCCAACAGTGGAACAACTGTAACAACCGAACAACCGGTCGCTATGACGTGAACTAACCACCAGGGGGCGTGTGAGGAGCATGGCGGGCATTAGCTGCAACAGGATGGTGGAGCAGGTGAGTGAGGGTGCCAGACCAAGGTGGGGCACCAGTCACTGTCATTGGGGCAAGCGTCTGGTGGTTACTGAAAATTCTTTGCTCCCGCACACCGCAGTCCTGCCCGGTGCTTGCACCCACTGCTGGTTCCAGATCTGCCACTCGCACCCACTGCCAGCACCTGCCCCACTCACACCTGCAGCTGGCACAGGAGTACTGCTCACACTTGCTGCTGGTGCCCAGTGCGGGTCCCGATCACTCAGCGCCATCAATAGGTGCAAGTGGCGGCTGTCGGCCCTGATTGCCCCTGAGGGCTTCTCCACCTCCCCCTGCTCCTGAGGGGTGATCAGGGCAGCAGCCGCCACTCGTACCTGCTGACGGTGCTGGCCCCACTCACACCCAGTGCTGGAGCCGGGCCCAATTTCTCTATGGCAGTGATGGTGAACCTTTTGAGCTCGGTGTGTCAGCATTTTGAAAAACCCTAACTTAACTCTGGTGCCGTGTCACATACAGAAATTTTTTGATATTTGCAACCATAGTAAAACAAAGATTTATATTTTTGATATTTATTTTATATATTTAAATGCCATTTAACAAAGAAAACTCAACCAAAAAATGAGTTCACGTGTCACCTCTGACACACATGTCATAGGTTTGCCATCACTGCTCTATGCAGTCAGTGGTGTGAGTGGTGCCCGTGCCATCAGCATGTGGGAGGGGCAATGGCAGGAATGGGGGCTCCCAGCAGATAAGGGACCAGGACTGTGGTGGGAGGGGCCCGGTGGGGGCATAGAGGATGGGCCAAGACCTGCCCCTGTGCCTACTGTAGACTCGCAGCCCACATTTCCTTTCAAGGTGCATGAATTCATGCACTGGGCCCCTAGTTCATTAATAAATAAAATAACCAATATTTCTCCACCGCAATTCTTGGTGTTTAGTGTTCAACTCTGCTAGTTTAGCTCTTTCTGTGTGATAACAAATTCAAGGTGCCAGCGTAGTCCATTTCTGGTGAGAGTCCTTTTCCTGACTTATAGATCTGCCTTCTTGCTATGTCCCCACATGGCCTTCCCTCTGTGTGTAGGGGTCAGGGGGCAGCACGCTCATGAGCTGACTTTTCTTATAAGGACACGAATCCTATCAGATCAGGACCCCACCCTTCTGATTTCATTTAACTTTAGTTACTTCCTTAGTGGCCCCATCTCCAAATACACTCACACTAGGAGTCAGGACTCCAACATATAAACTTGGGAAGGATATAAATATTCAATCCATAATAGACTCTTTTGCTTATGTTCTTATTGAGTCATATCTATATTATCAGGTAAGGATTAATTTTCCTACATTCCAGGTGAGACAACAAGCTCATAGAAGAGGTAATTCACTATCAGAATCAGGAGTCAAAGTCAGGTTGGTCTGGCTCTGACGTCCAAGCTAAATGCATTGTCCTGGGCTCTACTGGGAACTCCCCAGCTAAGCTTCTGGCTAGTAGAACCTGCACAGGCTGCTCTCATTGCCGCTGCCTTCCACAGTGCACTCAGACTGCACAGCCTCCTTACAGCAGCGCCCCATCTTCAGCACTCATGGCTCCCAGGTGTCTCGAGGAAGGCAGTGACCAGGAGTAAGGCAGGGGCTCTGGAGTTGGTCTTCCCTGTGTGTACACTGGCTTGAGCCATGCAAGGGGGGAGGATGGTCTGAGGAGAATGACCTGGGAGGGGCCATGGAGGAAGCCCTTGTCTCCAGTGAGCCAGGAGACTTTAGATGGGCTGCAAGCAGGACAAACCAGCACAGCCTCCATGAGTGACCTCTGGCAGTCTGTTCCACAGTCTCAGCTTCCTCATCTGTCAGGTGGTCGTGGGTGTTCAGTTCATCTGTGAGACATGTTCCAGTCATGAACTTCTATGATATAAAATACTGCCACATCGACAAAAGCCCTCATGTTTGCACAGCCCTGGGAGAGGGGTGTGGGGACCAAAAAATATTAATACTTTCCCTCCCACCTTCTATGTGCTTTTGGCGGGCTAATAACCAAATTAACAGAGACAGATTAACAGGAGAAAATAAAAGTTTAATACATGCTCATGGGGAAGTCACATAGACACGATACATACGTGAAAATACCAAAGACAGCCAGGCAACATTGGGTGTACAAGACATTTTTGGAAAAAAAAGGAAGGGGGAGGGAAGACAGGGTATTAGATTTCAGAAGGGTAGGGGTGATTCACGGGTGGCTGAGGAAGAGCAGAGCACGCATGGCAGGACAATCCTTGCTGGGGAACTCAGAATCAGTGGGGCACAGGGAGTGCCTAGCTCACAGGCACCTGCCTGAAGCTGCCTTGTTTACCACACGTAGTCCATAGTGGGCTGAGGCAGCACCCTAAGATCTCCTTCCTCAAGCAGATTTCTGTCTGAATCTCTTGGGCAAGAAAAGGGGGAGGGTCAAAGGTTCTGAGTCATTTATTTCTTAATAAACATTTAAATATCCATATCCCATGTGGAATGGCAGACTTTTGGTTAACACCTTTCTGGTTAAACAAATGCTCTCACTCATCACTTAACCATTCAGTGAACATTTACTTCCACTGCCATGTGCTCGACCATGTGTTGGGCAATCCTGGGCAATAGAGGACAGAGATGAGGGAGACCCAGTTCCTGCTCTCAGAGACCTGCAAGTGCAGGTATAAAGGCAGACATAAAGGGAGGAGTGGGTAAGAGGGTGACAGGTGAAGGAAGATCCTGGGCTCTGAGGGACAGGGATGTGGAGGGAGGAGTAGTGACCCTGTTATTGGTGAGGTGCCCTCTGTGTCCCCGCCTATTGCTGGTGGAAGTGGGCTTCTTGGGGTGCAGCAGGAACAAGAATTTCCTGAGGCCCCCATGGGAGGATGAGGTATCCTAGAAAGCTTTATTGATGATGTAACATGAAGGGAGCTCCCCTCCGTGGTCTCATCGACCTCCATTCTGTCATAGATTCCCATTTTGTCTTTAGCAGAGCTAGAATTAAAGCCACCTCCCAGAGTCTTTGCTCCATATTACAGCACAGTCCAGTCCTGCCTTTGGCTAGCGTAGCTTGTGCTCCCAGCCACAGTCCATTGTGTGTGGGGTCTGCATGGGCCACATGGCATGCTAGCGTGGGTCATGGAGCAAGCAAGTGCAAGGAAGCAGAGTGAAGCCAGAGGAACAAGAGAGAGGTAACTCTTTGTCTCAGGGTTATAACCAGGAGCTTCACCAATTAAGCCTTCAAGATTTCACATGCTTGCAGTGGCTCTGCCATTCTGGCCCATGGTCTTTGTTCCCCAGGCTAGACTGACAGGCAAACACCTTCCTGACATCACCCCAACTTCACGGAGCATGCGCCCATCTTCCCCTTTGCTGGACCCCTCCCCGCTGTGATTTGCAGGGAATGGACAGGTGGTCCCTTGAGAAGTGTGAAATTGCAGCTTCCTGGTGAAGCTGCCCAGATGACCATACTTACAATGTCTGGCCTCTCCTATGGTTTCTTCCTATTATTAATATTAACCAGCTAGTTATGGTGGTAACAACGCCACATCTAGTAAAGCAAAGAAGGCAGTTTTGTCTGCATTTTATATAAGGAAACTTAGGCTGAGAGAGAAATGACAACCTAAGACCACATAACCAGAAAGTGGCCAGGCCTGCCTGCGATCCAGAGCCTTGTCTCTTGGCACAGTGCCTCACACTGTAGTGAACACTGGGATGGAGGGCAGCAGAAATCTGAGCCAGACACTGCAGAGCCTGTGAAGAGCCCTCAGTCTGGTGGGGAGGTGGACATCCATACTCCACTCTCAGGAATGTTCACCAAGCACAGCTTGGCCACCTGGTGGCTGTATCAGAGGGTATCCTGGCCCCTCCTGGGGAGCTGCAGCCTGCTGGGTGTGGAGGATGCACACCAGGATCAGAGCAGTGACAATCCCCAAGAAGTCTCATCCTGGGCAACCAGAGGGTTCCAACCCACATGAATTCATGGCCTCTGACATTCATCCATCCATCCATCCACTTGTGTGGTTTTTCATTCAGTCGCCATACAGTACTGAGAGCCATTTGTGTCCCAGCCTGTATGTACTGGGGGAGCCTTCCCTTCCTCTCCAAACACCAGTCCTGAGCCCTCAGCACGTGGGGCTGCAGCCCTGTGTCTGATTTGTGTATGTACATGACTGCTGCTCAGTGACCCGGACATTCCCAGAGCAGGGACCTGGTTTCACTCCTCCCTAGCTGACCTAGAGGAGACTGTACAGGCTCTTTGGTGCCTCGGAGCTTCCTTTGCTGTTCCCAGCATTCCCTCTCCAGGAAAGGGTGTTCTAGGCCGGGTTGCAAGGGCAGAAGGTTTGTGTGAGCACAAAGAACACACTCCCTAGATCTACTGATCAGCTTCAAAGCAGAAGTCAGAATTGGAGGGGCCCAGATCACAGGGATTGGCTCTGTTCCCCACTGTACTGATGAGAAAACTGAGGCAGCCAATACCCCCACCCCCGACAACATAGCTCCTAGTTCTTCCAAGGCCTGAGCAGCTATCCTGGGAGGTCCTCTGGCCTCACATTTAGATGCTTTGATGGGGGATGGGAGTTCTCTCTGGAATGGGCTGCTGGTGGGTGTGATGGAGGAGGGGCAGCTGCTCCCATTCTGAGGACATTCCCTCCCAAAGTGCTTTTGATGTCTAGTGAGCCTGGCCCCAACCTCCTAATTCTGCTCCAGGATTGCCCTGCATGAAGGACAAAGAGGGGTGTGTGTGTGTGTGTGTGTGTGTGTGTGTGTGTGTGTGCGTGTGTGTAGGGGTGGGCTGTGGGGGAGAGTGAACAGGCAGGATAATGCCGAAGGATCATTCCAGGGCTCATTCTCCAGCTCTCCTTGACAATGGGGGGGAGTCTCTTGACCCCATACCTGGGGGCACACACTGACCAGTGAAGTGTGAAATGAGGTAGGGACATGGGTCTGTGGGATTACACACACATGCTCGATATGCGTGGGTACCTGTGTGTTTGGAGAGGATTGTGAGCACCATGAGGGCCAGGGTACATTCAATGGTGCCACAAAAGATGCTTCCAGAGGCTTTGACCTTCCCCGAATCGCCGTCAGCAACATCAGCCCCCCTTCTGTGTATGTGGACAGAACTATCTCGTGTCAAGAGCCACTTGGAGACCAGTCCGTTCAAGTGGTCCAGAGCGCAGACATGAACTGTGCACAAGAATGTTCTACAGATCAAATTCTGCTTAGAGGCCTGGGGCATGGTGTTCATCCTCAGTCTGGGGGTGGGGTGTAGTCAGGGTGCACCTGAGTGCAGGGGATCACTGTCCTGGCCTCTTCTGCACAACACAGAGCTGTGTATCACAGCTCCTGCTCCCAGCCCAGCCATGGTCTCCTGCAGAAGCCCCAGGGCAGGCCCTTCCTTTGTCTCCATAGACATCATTCTCCAACAGGAGCCCCACTGCCTTCTCAGGCCGTGAATAATTAAGTAGTTATTAATTCCAATGGAATGTATATAAAAGAAAAACAAGTTGCAGAATA
The DNA here is from genome assembly GCF_963259705.1 of Myotis daubentonii. Taxonomy (NCBI): domain Eukaryota; kingdom Metazoa; phylum Chordata; class Mammalia; order Chiroptera; family Vespertilionidae; genus Myotis; species Myotis daubentonii. Next base: position 190,408,701 of record NC_081842.1, on the reverse strand, counting down.
CACCCAGTACAACACAATTTATATAATGTCACTTTCAAAATTTAGATAAAATGATAAAGAAATGAAAGTATAAGGAAAAAATAAAAGATTCCAATTCAACCTACTAGGAATTCTAGGATAAAAATAGAAATAACTGATAAAAATAAAAAGATAATTGCCGGAGCTGGCAAAGTCTTACGTCTTCAGACCCAAATAACCCTGTCTGCCAACCAGATGACTCGGGGGTGGGGTGATGGCGGGGGTGGGGATGAATTGATATCCAAACATGTCTTCATGTAATTTCAGAATTATGAAAAAGAGAAAATCCTTATATGCTTCCAGTTGTGGGGAAGACAAGAGATTACCTGCAACAAATAAACAAACACACACACAAACAAGAAACAGAATTAGCATTAGACTTTATCCAGAACACAGGACTCTAAAAAAATTGAAGACATTCAGGAGCACAGACATGAACTGGGCACAAGAATGTTCTTGCAGGTCGAATTCCCTGTGGAGTCTTGGGGCACAGTGTTTGAGCCTTCCCAGATCCAGTGAAAATGGTAGAATTCTGTACTCAGTCAAGTCAATATCAATAAAAACTAAGATGAACCTTAACAATAAAGTCAGTTAAAAATGAAGGCATTTTCAAATCATGCAAGGACTTGGTCCTCTATGATCCCTCCCACGCATCTTTTCTGAGAAAAAAAAAAATGAGGTTCCTCCTGCACATTGGCACTCAGGTGCGGTGCCGGGGTCTGGGCTGGGAGAAGTGGTTTCCCTGGGAAGGGAGACAGGCCTGGTGGAAGGTGGGGATGCAGAAGATGAGGCTGGGAATTGCTGGGGTCCAACCCCAGCAGGTCCAGGGGTCCCCAAAGGTGTGGACGGAGTCGGCGAAGAAGGAATGACATGGAGACAGCGTTCAGTTGATCAGCAGCCTTGCCAGGATCTCTAGCCACAATCTTTAGCCAAGTTCTGTTTAGGATCTCCAGCGAAGTTCTGGTTAGGATCTCCAGCCAGGTTCTGTGTCCATGTTCTCTTGCTAGGTTCTCCAGGTTCTCCAGCCAGGTTCTGTAGCCATGTTCCCTCGCTGGGTTCTCCAGCCAGGTTCTGTCCAGGTTCTCCAGCCAGGTTCAGTCACCAGGCTCTAGTCAGGTTCTCTTGCCATGTTCTATAGTCAGGTTCAGTCCAGGATCTTTTGCCATGTTCTCTCGCTAGGTTCTGTCTCTAGGTTCTGTTGCCAGTTTCTGTCCAGGATCTTTTGCCATGTTCTCTCCAGCGAAGTTCTTCTGTCTCTAGAGAACGTTCTGTGTAGGTTCTGTGCCTAGGTTCTGTCTCTCTTGGTTCTGTCTTCTAAGTTCTGTCTCTTGCTGTCTTGTTACATCTGTATTTATACCAGTTGATTCAATCCTATCAATCTCTATTACAAAGGGTAGGGCGTTTCTTATCTCCATTCCAGGGAGTAAAGATTATGTAGCTTAAGCATGATTGTTCGTAGTTAAAGTGATTAATTACCCGCCTGGCACTTAGTTGAGGGGTTTTATTCCCTCCCTAACTTCAGGGGAAAATCCCTACCTGGGGAAACAACCTTTCTCAGAGAGGAGACCTTGGTTAAAGCACATAGTGCCAAGAAGGTGAGCAAACATATTAAGAACAGTATGCCATATATGCCAGGTCCCTTGAAACAGCAAGGATGGACTGAGTCACTGTGGACATCTCACCTGACAGCCCAGGCCTTGAGGGCATGCTTCTTTCTCTGCTTGGCTCAGCCAATAGTGCCCTGGGCAGGCTGGTGGGATGAGGCCAGCTACTGCCAGGGTGAAGCTGGCTGCTCATAAAGAGGGAGAGCCGCCCAGGGCCCATCATGAGCTGCAAGTCCATGGCCAAGATGAGGGGTAAGTGGAGTCCTTTCTCTACGTCTGAGAGAGGCACCAGCGGCAGGAGGGATTGAACTCTGAAACAGGGACAAGAGCTATATCCAGGGGTGGGGTGGGCTGAGGGAGTTGAGATGGATCCAAAGGGGAGTCTGGATATAGGGTCATGCAAGGGGAAGGAGGATGGGGACCGAGATGCGACAGGAACTAGACTAGGGTCTATGGGTAGGTCCGGGTATTGAAAGTGAGTCAAGAGAATGGATATAGGAATGAGTCTGGGGGCTGGGCCCATTCAAGGGGAAGAGCGTGGGGTCTGAGAGAGGAATTGTGGCAGCCCAGGGAGATGAAAAAATGTGTCAGGGGTGGAGAATGGATTAATGAGGCTGAAGTAGGCCTGGGGGAGGGAAAAAGGGCGAGGCTGAGGCATGGGTACCCTCCCCACTTTCCTGAGGAGTCACCCCTGCAGGAGGCTCTCTTGGCATTGGGAACAGCTGGGTGGCCTGCCTCTCCTCAAGGGCAGCCCCTGGAGATCCCTTTTCTCTTGTGAACCTCGGTGGTCCCGCCTGTACAAAGACTAGATAGACCAAGCGTTCTCACCTGCCCCAAATCCCACAGTGCAAGGGGGCACAACGTGACCCAGCTCCTGGCTTTCCCTTTAAGAACAGGCAACAGGATGTATTGCATGTTATATACCAACACTGGTTTCAATCTCGGCTGCACGTTAGAAACCCGGAGGGCTTTGGAAAAACACTGTGAGGCTGGGGAAGAGGGACAGGACTGCCAAGGTCCCCGGGGCTAGTGATGTCATTGAGAACCTGGTCACAATTCCTCCACTCTCTTTCCCTGGAGAGATGGGCTTTACACACTCACGTACACACACACACACACACACACACACACACACACACACACACACACCATCCTCTCACAAATGTACATATTCCCAAAGGACACAGATACCTTCAGGCCCCAGCCCGCCCCCCCGCCCCCCATCTAGCCTCACACTCAAATGCACACACAGAATTAAATACAAGAACACAAGCAAACATATTCTCTCTCCAACTCAAGCAAATGATCTTTTCCAAACCCAGGCTAACACACATCCAACACACCCAGGCTTATACACACACAGTACATCCCATCTCACTGTCCCATACAGATTCATGCACACATTTGCTCGGGTAACACACTGTCCCACAAACACATCCCCTCACATAAAATCACAGACAATGGCCCTAACCGGTTTGGCTCGGTGGATGGAGCGATGGCCTGTGGACTGAGGGGGTCCCAGGTTCGATTCTGATCAAGGGCATGTACCTTGGTTGCGGGCACATCCCCAGTAGGGGGTGTGTAGGAGGCAGCTGATCGATGTTTCTCTCTCATTGACGTTTCTAACTCTCCATTCCTCTCCCTTCCTCTCTGTAAAAAATCAATAAACTATATTTTTTAAAAATCACAGACAATGCACAGTCTGTGCACAGTACAGTGCAACAATCACAAACTCACAGTCACAGCAACTTGTATCACAGACAAGCTCACACACAGGCACACTCGCCATCAGAAGCAGGCCTATTTACAGTCAAATACAAATCTGCATACATTGCATGATTTCCAATCACATGCAAACACATGAGCTTGCAGTCCACAATTACAATCACACAACTAACACCAGCATGGTTCGCACATCCATTCGTACCCACACAACTCAATCACCCCACCAGAGACAATCACAAGCATAAGTGTTTACAACCACACATTCAACAGACTCTGCCTGACCTTACCGTCCCCGCGCGTTCACACAGCCAAGCTCATCCTGGCGCAGGTGGCCCCAGAAAAGCAGCCCCCACTCCTTTCTCTGCCCCAGGAATGCTGGTCTTGGGGCTCCTGTTGGCTACTCCCAGCTGCCTTGGCCACCGTGAGGACCTGGCCAAGTGCTTCCAGGACCCTGAGTATGAGTCCATCGTTGTCACAGCCCAGGAGGGCCTCCACACCGCCCCACTGCCCCGGCGCGTGGTGGTGGTGGGAGCTGGCATGTCCGGCCTGGTGGCAGCCAAGGCCCTGCAGGACGCTGGCCACCAGGTGAGCCGGCTTTGGAGGGGCCTCAGCCCTTTGCCTCTGGGTTTGCTTGCTTGGGTGGGAAAACACCAAGAAAACAATTGCACGTAACCCACTGGATCTCTTAGCCCTTAGTCATTGTTTCTCAAAACTCCCCTGAGAGTCGACCTTAACTGCAACCTGTGTTCTCCTGGAAACAAAAGTAGAGAAGGGGTTTGCTAACAGGTGAAGACCAAGAGGCACGCTGTCCCCTGCCACGCGGAACTCTTCTGCCCCACTCACATACTGAGGACCCTCCCGGAGGGCTCCGTATCCCCACGGTTTGGTTATCCTGCACATTCGGGGACCTAGCGCTAGGGATCCAGATTAGAGCCTGTGCCTGGGTGACTGGGTGGGGGGAGTACAGGGTGGAGAAGGGAGAGCCTGGCCCTGGGAATGACAGCAGCTTCTTGGGACCCCAGGTTTCCGTCTTGGAAGCCAGCAACCGCATTGGGGGTCGAGTGGTCACAATCAGGAACAAGGAGGAGGGCTGGTACCACGAACTGGGGCCCATGCGAATCCCGAAGTCCCACAGGTAAGACCTGGGAAAAGGTTGGAGGGAGGACAAGTAGGGGTGATTAGGAGGAGGTAGTGTGGGTCCTGCTGCCATTGAGTTAGAGCCCGTTCAGATTCACTGTCCCGTCGGATCGGATCCTGCAAGTCGGGACTAACACTGGTCTCCCACTTGACAGAGACCAGTCCATATCCTCAGAGCCCAGGGTCACAGAGAAAGTGGAAGATCCTAAACTAATAATGATAATAATGACCATTAACTCATCAAATTGTATACTTTAAATATGGGCAGCTTCTTACATGTCAGTTATACCGCAGTGAGCTATCAAATGATAACAGCTGCCATTTGTCGAATGCTTACTATGTGCATTATTTCATTATTGCAATTTGATACTCTTATGTTTCCCACTTACAAATCAAGAAACTGGGCTCAGAGATATTAAGTGATTCACCCAAGACTCTCCCAGGAGAAAATGACAAAGCTCCTCAAAAGCAGGGGCATGCCTGGCACAAAAGAAGATGCTTGACTTCAAAACCCTAATCCTAACCCTAAAACTGTACCCAGCTCCTGGAAAAGAACCTGGCCTCTGGTCCTGAGGCTTCTAAGAGAAAAAGACCCCTCAGCTGGTGTCCCATATACCTCTAAAAATATGACTTATTTTTTTAAATATGTTTTTATTGATTTTAGAAAGAAAGGAAGGGATAGAGAGATGGAAACATTGGTCAGCTGCCTCCTGCACCCCCTACTGGGGATCAAGCCCCAACCCCCCAGCACATGCTCTGCCTGACTGGAAATCAAAATGTGAGGCTGGGGAAAATATGACTTCTTTTTAAAATATAAACGGAACCTGAGATTTCCCTCAAAACACCACCAAAAACTAAAACAAAACCCAAGTGAATTAGCCCAAACTAGAAGTCTTTAGATACGGCCTCGAGCTTACCTAGGAATGGAAAGTGGAATTTCAAATACTGTCTGAAACAACAGGCCTCTGGTTCTACGTTTGAACCCTGTACACTGGTATTTCCTAAAGGGCCTTCATTCTGTGATGGGTGAACTCCCTACTCCCCACCTCCCTCAGGGCAAAAACAGAAGGAAATGAACTAATGCCACAGCAAGGAGACACAGGGGTAGAGATGAGGAAGGAGTTGGTCTGAGTTCCCTGGGCACATAAAGAAACTAGTTTTCCCGGAAATGGCTCCTATTGTGCGGCCAGCAGGAATGCAGTGCCATTGGGATGGGTGTCATGCTGATGTCTGTACTTTCTCCAGGCTGGTTCACACCTATGTCAAGAAGCTGGGCCCGAGGCTGAACACATTCATCCATTACAATGACAACGCCTGGTACCTCAACAATGGACAACGCTACCGCATGAGAGAGGTCAAGGCCAACCCAGAGATCCTGGGCTACTCCATGAACCCCACGGAGAAGGGCAAGAATGCTGAGAATCTCTCCCACCAGTCCACTGCCAACGTGCCTCCTGCCTCACCCCTCCCAGGGGTGGGAAAGAGCAGGGTCTGGCCTGAAGTCACCACGCAAGTGAGTGGATGGACCCAGTCACCTGACTCTTATCCAATACACGCCTGATGGGTCTGCCTTCCCTCTAACACTCCCTAAGAGTGCTACCACCCAACCCTGGTACCCAACCCCATATCCTCTGTCCCTGGGTGGCCCATGGAATTGCTTGATCAGTGGCAATGGAAGGAAAGGGAACCCCTGGTATTGAATCAATCCTGCTAGGTCGCAGTGAATGTCTTGACCTTAAACTTTAGTCTCCACACATCTTTAAACGAAGGGGAGACTTTAGGAGAAAGAGAAGCATTTAGGAGCTCCTGGAAGTGTCTTCCTTGGGTCCTTCCCTCCCCCACCGTTTTGTCTCCTCCCTCTTCAAAGGGACATCCTGAGAGCCCAGGAATACTGCTTCTGGACAATTAGCTTTAACCTAAAGCTGCTTCCCCTTCCTGCCCTTTTGCAGATCAATCAAAGTCTGAAAAATTTCAACTGCAGCCACCTGATGTCCTCTTCTAACTCCACCAAGGTGAGTGAGGCAAAGGTAGAGACGGAGGGATGGGGTGCTCAGCGTAGCTGCCGGAGGTTGTCCCCTGCCTACCAGGACCTCTCTTCCCACTGCCATGCCTTTGCCTCCCTGGAGTCCAGGCCCACCCCTGGCCTGACCTGGGCCCTGCTAAAGCCCCTTCCTATACACTGGGCCCTCCATCTGGCATTTCTACCTCCCCACAGGCTTACCTGGTGAAAGAAGGGATGCTGAACCCAGGAGCAGCCAGGATGATCAGGGATATGATGAATGAGGATGTTGAATTCAAGTCATTCCTAGAGTCCGGGAAATCTGACATCATCTTCTCCAAAAGTGATGAGTAAGACTGATCTAAATCAGAACTCAAATCTGCCCCCTCCTCCAATCAGAGCAGAGAAAGGGAACTTGGATTATTGAGCAGTTACTATGTGCCAGGCACTGTCCTAAGCACTTCCCAAGCATTATGGCATTTAATCTTATGATCACCTAGAAGGTAGGTACCATTATTCAGAGCCAGTGAGGCTTCTGCGGCCCAGCGAAATTATGAAACAGCCAAGTTGGCACAACTGGGCCAAGGGCTGGAGCCTGAATCCAAACCCAGGTCTGTAGGATTCCTCTTGGGATGCAGAATTACATGGTGGCTGAACCCAGGGCCTGTCATCATGGGAAACACCCTTTTCTCTGGGTGTCAGTGTTCCAAACTAGAAAATTTAAGGCTAATCCTTCCCTCGCAGAGACTGTTTAAGATGACGTATAAAGTATGTATATGAAGCTAGCTTCTTCCCCTTTCAGACCAGGATCCCTGCTGGAGACGGGGCGACCTGGCCTCACGCCTCCCACCCTCACCCTCCGCTCTCTTCACCTCCACAGCTTTACCGAGATCACAGGTGGCTTCGACCAGTTCCCAGAAGCCCTGAGTGCCAGCTTGAAGCCTGGCACCATCCATCTGGGCTCCAGGGTGGAGCTGGTAGTGAGGGATGGGCCTGAGGTCCACGTTTCCTACCGGGTGGGCAAGTCCAACTCTGCACTGCACAACCTCACAGCGGATTTTGTCATCATCTCCGCCTCCGCCAGCGCCACAAGCCTCATCACCTTTAGGCCACCACTCTCGCTAGACAAGGTGGACGCGCTGCGCTCGGTGCATTACGTCAGCGCTACCAAGGTGGTCCTGGCCTGTAAGGAGCCCTTCTGGGAGCGGGATGGCATCCACGGCGGGGTCTCCATCACCGATGGGCCGTCGCGCTACATCTACTACCCCAGCCACAGCCTTCCCAGCGGCAAGGGTGTCCTGCTGGCCTCCTACACGCTGGGCGACGATTCCCTCTTCTTCGCGTCCATGAAGCACGACCAGGTGGTGGCTATCGTCCTGGAGGACCTGGGGGCGGTGCACCAGATGCCCAGGGAGGCGCTGCGGCACCTTTGCCCCTCCTCTGTGCTCAAGCACTGGTCTCTGGATCCCCTCGTCGGGGGCGCCTTCGCTGTGTTCGCTCCCTACCAATCTAAGGACTATGTGCCGCGGCTCTCCCAGCCAGAGGGCCGCATCCACTTTGCTGGCGAGCACACCTGCCTGCCCCCTGGCTGGATCGACACTGCCATCCAGTCCGGCCTCCGGGTAGCCAGGAACATCCAGGCTGCCGTGGACCAGGAGGCCAGAGGAGGCAGGCCTTTGCCAATACCCAGAACAGTTTCTGATGTGGAAAGAAGGCCCTGAGGGAACCTGGCAGGTGGGAGTGCGAGGCGGGGGCTCAGGAGACAGGTCATCATTAGTCTGCCTGGCCCTCCAGCAGCCCCCAAAATGGCAGATAATGAGCCCAGCTGATGAGTCCGCAAGAAAATCATCCCTTTTTCTGCATCTCTCCCCTACCTGCCCTTGAGGAGAAACAGCAGTCAGGGTGCAGTAGACCCCCTCACGAGAGGGGGTAAAAACGAGACACCCCCCCCACAGTGGATGCCTGAAACCACAGCTAGTACCAAACCCTCTCTGTGCTATGTCTTTTCCTATACATATATACTGTAAATTTAATCTATAAATAGGCACAGTAAGAGATTAACAAAAATAACTAAAAATAAAATAGAACAATTATGACAATGTACTGTAAAAAAGTGATTTGAGTGTGGTCTCTATCTGTTCATATCTTCCACCCACACATGTAATGCCTTTTCCATCTCACCCAAGCACTCACCATACACTGTGCCCAAACTGTTACAGTTTGAGGTGTGACAGTAAACCTAGAACAAATTTATTTTTCCTTCTACGCAATTTTATGTTCTTACCATAGATCTTAGCATATGACTTTTTGTCTGTCTTTATTAAGTCAAGAACTTTCACCTTTTCACTTAAAGGAAGCACTTGCTGCCTTCTTGAATTGCCAGCGTTGCTTTGGGGGCTATTATTAAGTGAAATGAGGGTTACTTGAACACAAGCACTGTGATACCATGACAGTCGATCTGATAATCCAGGTGGCTACTAAGTGATTAAAGGGCCGGTAGGGTAGACAAGGAGGATACACCGAACAATGGGATGATTCAGGGATCAGATGGGACAGAGCAGAATGGAGCCAGATTTCATCACGCTACTCTGAATGGCACCCAATTGAAAAACTTATGGATTGTTTGTTTCTGGAAGTTCCCATTTAATATTTTTTTAACATGGTCAACCACAGGTAACCGGAACCGTGGAAAGTGAAACCCTGAATAAGGGGGAAGGAGGAGAGACTACTATATATGAAGGGACAAGGAAACAATCAAGGTTGGAGAATGCTAGAATCAGCCCTTTGCTCGGAGAAAATTATCTCCTTCTGTGTAGTAGAAACAAGCAAATGAGAAAGGATTCACACACTCCACTTTCTGTCATCTACAACTAGAGGCTCCGAAAGGGACAAATCCAAACCATAGCAACGGGAAACCACATAATGGCCACCCATACTCACAGCGCACACAAAGCTTGGCATGCTGAGCCAGGGACCTCACAGCTTGGCCCAACATGGGGTCTAGGTGGCGAGATTGAGTTCTTTTCTACTCTTTTGGAGCCTGCCAGAGCAGAACCTTGACTTCCCAACGATGCTCTTGGCCCTTGGACTTTCCCTCCGCCTCCCCATCACCAATCAGAACCCTCCTCCCCACCTCTGCTTGTGCAGTCCACGCATCCCCCTGGGAGGATCCAAGCTCATCCTACATGCTCCCTCCCAACTCGGCTCCTCTCTAAAACCTGTCCGTCCTTCCAGGCCCACCTAAGCTACTCCCCCTCCTCGAGTCCTCCCTTAGCAGCCACATCCAAATCCCAGGGATTTCTCTCTTTGAACCCTGACCCTTCTTCCCTGGAGTTCCAAACATTTGGACTGCGGATCTTCTTGTGCTGTTATATAATTCCTTCCTGATGGAGCATTATCTGTCCAACTACACTAAGAGCCCCCAAGAGCTGGAATCATATCTTGTGTGCCTTTTTGCATTTTCCCTAAGTGTATTTGATTCCCTTTAATCAGTCAATTAATTTTCATTATGCATTTATGATGTGTCAGGCATGAGCCTTATTGTCCAATTGAATCAAAACTCCACTCTGACCTATGTCTAAAACAAACAAAAACAAACAAACAAACAAACAAGCAAACAAGACAGCCCAGCCATGGTGGCTCAGTGGTTGAACATCGACCTAGGAACCCAGGAGGTCATGGTTGGGTTCCCTGCAGGACACATGCCCTGGTTGCAGGCTCAATCCCTAGTAGGGGGAGTGCAGGAGGCAGTTGATGATTCTCTCTCCTCATTGATGCTTCTATCTCTCTCTCCCTCTCCCTTCCTCTCTGAAATCAATAAAAATATATATTTTTAAAAATGTGTATGGCAAGTAGACTGCACTACTTTCTAGACACATTTCTGAGCCTTTTACACATATACATACATGCAGATGTCTCACCATAACCCTATGAGGAAGGTACTATTTGCCCCTCATCTTACTGGTCACGAAAATGAAGTACGGAGAGGTTATTTTCCCAATGCCACATAGCATGAACATAGTGGAGTTATAATTCATCACACAAAATCCAATTCAAGTTGGATATTATAGACCTAAATGTGAAAGTTTTTTAAAAATAAAACTATTAGAGCTTTCTGACGGTGATGTCAGAAAATCCAGACCTTTCTCCTCCCACCTAAAAACACAATAGGTTGACTGGTTATAGTGATGTGGGAGCTCTAGAAACCAGTCGAGGGGCTGCAACAACCAAGCAAATGCCCAATTAAGAAAAGGCAGATCTATGCCCTGGCCGGGTGGCTGGGTTGTTTAGAGCATCATCCCGACACCACGATGGTTTCTGGTTCAATTTCCCGGCAGAGCACATACCCAGGTTGCAGGTTTGATTCTCAGTCAGGGCGTCCCATGAGGCAGCTGATTAATGTCTCTCTCTCTCTCTCTTTTTCTCTCTCTCTCTCCAATAAAGCATATCCTTGGGTGATGATTTTTATAAAAAAAGAAAAACTAAAAGCAGTAGGCAGTTTCATGGTGTTTTTGCACACCCCAGCGGACCCATTCCCAAGCCCAGTACAATTAGGAGGAAGTCACCCAATTCTTAGTTTCTTCTCTGGAAAAGAATGGAATTTGTTTGCAATGTGTAGGCATGACTGGGGGCCGCCCAAGGGACTGATTTCTGTTCCATCTGACTCAGACAAGAACAGCGGCGTCGTTTGGAGGCTGCTGTGAGCAGTGGCACATGCCATGGCATCTGAAAACTGCAGAGGAACTGCAGGCTCAGGGATGCTTGGAGGCAAGAGATGATAAGCAAAGGGGTGCAGCAGAACCTCTAAGGCCCTGAGAAGAAGCAGAGGCGAGACCCTTAGGGAAATTAAGACATTTAAAAGCAGCTGTGTATACACATGAAAAGCCCACAGCTAACATCATACTCAATGACATATTTAAAGCTTTTCCTTTAAGATCAGGGACAAGACAATGCCCCCTTCACCACTCTATTCAACATAGTACTGGAAGTCCTAGCCCGACAATCAGGCACAAAAAATAAATAAAGGCATCCAAATTGAGAAGGAAGAAGTTAATTATCTCTGTCCACAGACAACATGATCTTATATGTAGAAAAATCCTAAAGATTCCGCAAAACAATGGTTAGAAGTAATAAATAAATTCAGAAAAATTGCAAGATACAAAAATCAATTGTCTTTCTATACACTTAATAATGAACCATTCAAAAAGGAAATTAAGAAAAAATCCATTTACAATAATATCAATATATATATATATATTTATGAATAAACTTAACCATGTGTTAAAAGACTTGTACACTAAAGACTACAAAATATTATTGAAAAAAATTTTAAAAAGACTCCAATTCATGAAAAGGCATCCCGTGTCCATGGATTAAAAGACATAATATTGTTAAAATTTTGTCAATACTATTGTCAATACTAAAGCAGTCTACAGAGTTGGTATAATACCTATCAAACTCTTAATAATCTATTTTGCAAAAATAGAAGAATTTATATATACCAAATTTAGATAGAATTTGAAGGGATCCTGAATAGTGAGAACAATAATAATTTTTTAAAAAAGTCAAAGCTCTTATAATTCCTGATTTTGAAACTTCCTACAAAACTACAGTAATCAAAGCAGTATGGTAGAAGCATAAGAATAGGCATATATTCGAATAGAATAGAATAGAATAGAATAGGATAGGATAGAATAGCCCAGAAATAAACCTCGTACATATGTAGGCAAATGATTTTCAACAAGAGTACCAAGGCCACTCCGTGGGAAAAGTCTTTCAATAAATGAGGTTGGAGATTTCAACACAATTCTCTCAGAAACGGATTCAAAAAGCAGATCGAAAAATTCAGAAAGTATATGGAAGATTTAAAAAGGATAATAACAAAAATGAGACATACATAGACATTGCCTCCCCAAAACTGCAGAATACACATAATTTCCAAGCATCCAAGGAGGATTTGCAAAAACCAACCAATACCAATACAAAACCATAAAGCAAGTCCCAAATTTCAAAGGGTTAAAATCACATGGAGTATTTTCTCTTACCACAATACAGTTGATCCACACATCAATGTTTTAAAATATAACTAGGACAAATTAAATGGAGCAATATTCTGTATTCATACATAGGAAGACTCAATATTGTCAACATGTCGATTCTTCCAAACTTGATCTGTCGATTCAAGGCAATCCCAATAAAAATCCCAGCAAGTTATTTTGTGGATATCAACAAACTGATACTAAAGTTTATACGGAGCAGCAAAAGACCCAGAATAGTCACCACAATATTGAAAAAACCCCCACAAAGTTTGAAGACTGACAGTACCCAACTTTAAGACTTACTATAAAACACAGTAATCAAGACAGTGTGGTATTGGTGTGAGAATAGACAAATAGATCAATAGAACATAGTAGAGAACCCCAAAATAGTCCCACGTAAATATAGTCAACTGATCTTTGACAAAGGAACAAAGGCAATACCATTGTACTGCAAAGACAGTCTTTGCAACAAATGGTGCTGAAACAAAAAACCCTGCACATCCCCACATTAAAAAAATTTAGACACAGACCTTACTCATTTCGCAAAAATTAACTAAAAATGGATCACAGAACTATAAAACTCCTAGATAATAACACACGAGAAAATTTAGATGGCCTTGGGTACGTATTCAACTTTTTAGATCCAACACCAAAGACACAATCTGATAAGCTGGACTTCATAAAAATTAAAAACTTCTGCCCTGCAAACGACAGTGTCAAGAATGGGAAGACAAGCCACACACTGGGAGAAAATATTTGCAAAAGACACATCTGATAAAGGATTATTATCCAAAATATACAAAGAACTGTTAAAATTCAACATTAAGAAAACAAACAAATAGCTATAATAATCAAATCAAATATTATGGTGGAAATAAAAAAAATACAGAAACTGTGGGATCAGCTGTCTTCTTCTGAGTACACTGGAGAACCTGGTTTTTAAAAAAAAAGTATGACAAGCTTAGAACTCTAAATTCTCAGCTGAACAAAGGGGTAGGAAGTTAGAAAACAACTGCCCAGAGGAAATCCCTTATTTTGTGTAGCACAGTCTGGATTTCTGAAAACCAAACTCAAAGCCTGTTCCCGTGGTTAACCAAATTACATACAAATTGAATTCATACCCTGGCTTATCATATAATTAAAGTTACAGAGTTGATAGAGAAAGACTTGGAATTTTAGAATTGTGATAGAAATTTGAGAATTGTAAACATGTACAAGAGGGTTTATGAAATAAACCCCTCAAAAATTAAGATATCTACCACCTTAGTAAAATTTCTTCCTTCCCTTAGTCTCTAACACATTAAAATATCCCTCTAAGGTGCACATTGGCACATCCCCTCCAAGTAAAAGATAGTTGTTGCATCTGGCATCTCTGATCACAGTGAAAGAAGCACACCCTTTGGGTTTTGGAGGGAAAATACATCGGAGGCGCTGTGTTTCTCAGTAGCTGCTATTTACTGAGCAAGGCATAAGGCTGCCACACGGGGGCAGAAGGGGGCCTTGGAAACTTCCTTGGCCTCAAACTGATATGGATGACCTTGAGTCAATTTTCTCATATACATATAAAGATAATCAAAAAACCTTCTTCATAAGATTATGGTAACTAGCCCTGGCTGGTGTGGCTCAGGTGGTTGAGTGTCGTCCTGTGCACGGAAAGGTCTCCGGTTCGATTCCCAGTAAGGGCACATACCAGCGATGTCCAGTTGTTCCATTCCTGGTCAGGAGCGTCCGGGGAACCATGGATCGATGTTTCTCTCTCACATCGATGTTTCTTTCTGTCTCTCTCCTTCTCCCTTTCTCTCTCTCTCAAATCAATAAAAACATATTTATTAAAAATATTATGCTGATTATAAAATGAGCTAACATGTGGTCAGGCTCTTTAAAGCACACGTCCTCAAATGTCTGCATCACTGCGATTTGATGGCAGTCCAATGACAATATTTTCATCAGCCCAGAAAGCAGAACTTACTCCATTAGGATTGGCAACAATTTGTTTTCTATTGAGTTGTAGCATAGAGACAGAGTGCATATAAAACATTAATTCAGAGTTGTTGTAATAATAATAAATAATAATAATAATAATAATAATAATAATAATAATGCCATACCCTTCCTCTAGAACTCGAGTCAGAAATCTAATACTGGCAAAGTGGCCACTTCCCCTGCAAACTGACACCCAGTGGAGCCTGAGATCTGCAAAGTTTCTACCTGCTGCTGTCTGTGGCTCGGCTTTGCATCCAGTAAACCACTGGGTGAGAGGTGCACTAACTTTCCCTGAGCTCCCAAACTCTGGAAGGATGCCTTAGGGTTATTCTGAGCTCCTCCCACCACTTCTGAGAGGCGGGTGCTAGCTCTCTTCCCTGTCGGGACAGGTCACATTTAGAACACCAGAGGGCGGCCACTCCCCACAAATTGCGGTGCTTGGGAACAAAGCCGCTAGACCTAAGGTGAAATGGGCACTGCCTCCCAGGCCTCCTCTTCTCCCTTCTCCTCCTCAGCTTGCACCACCCATCAGAATGGCACAGTGCAAAGGTCCATGGCTTTAGGGACAGAGAGACCTGTGCCTGAAACCCAATTTGACCACTTACTTCCTATGTCCGTGGCTAAGTGATCTCACCTCTCCACGCCACGGTTTGCTCATCTGGAAAAATAGGATACAAAAATAGCACCTACCTCATAGGATTTCTGGAATAAGTGAGATGATGTGGGCAAGTTGCCATTGTCCAAATGTTAGTTATCCTTAGGCATCATAATAGTTCATATGATTTGATTCTCACCTGAGTCCTGGCAGGCAGAGTAGGTAAACATGATTCTCATTTTTCAGATAAAGAAATTGAGGCTCAAAGGAGTTTAATGACCCACAGAATCTTGATGATAATAGTAGTTTCATTTTCCGTGCTTCTCCCACAACCATTTTACAGTGATGGCCTCTCTTAAGAGACTTGCTTTTAACCCTTTGGGATTCCGGGATTCTGAGGTCCAGAGAGGGCAAATACTTGACTGGAGGCTACATAGCGCGCCAGTGGCCAATCCAGGACCCAGCGAGCCAGACTAGTGGGCTCCCAGCTGGGTGCTCTGGCATCTGCCCTGCGACACCCTTTTAGACACCACTGACTGCTTGTTGTGGGGACCCAGCTGTGAGCCTTGTCTCCCTAACTAGACTGTGAGCTAAAAGGGGGAGAGGGGATTCCCGAGGAACACATGCTTCTGTGGGAAAGCATCCGTGACATGCTGCTAGATGAGGCAAGAGACCCACAAAACAGTGGGCATGTCATTCTAGTGTGCATCTGTGTACACGGGCTGGGAAAGGGTGGAAGGTCTTAAAACACAAAGGAGAAAATGCGTATCTCTGGGTAGTGGAGTTACATGTGCTTTGTGTATGTTCCCTTGCACTTTTGTGTGCTTCTAGATGTAGCCAATAAATGTGTCTTACTTCTATGATCATAACCAATGTCTGTGTACATATGTGTTATACTATTTCAACTGTCCACTTAAAAAATTAAAATGACATTAAGAGTCAGGGATCTTGAGCTGTCTTCCACGTTATCTATTGTGGCTTTGGAAGAGGCTCCTAACCTCCGTAAGCTTCAGTTTCTCCACCTGAAATACAGGGAGGATAACCCTCACCCCCCTTCACCCAGAGGCTCAGAACCTGCCCGGTTTGGCTGCCTGAGCAGCTCCGAGCTGCTCCCTCTTCTCCCCAGGCAGTTGCAGCCCTCACCTCTGTCGCCACTCTCCTCATTCCATTTGTTAACCCCTTACCTGCTGCAGCTCTGGTTTTGCCCCTCTTTCCAGACTGGAATCTACCGGGGTCACTGGCAGCCCCCTCGTTGCAAAAACCAATGGCCCCAACATGTCTTTCTCTCTAGTTCTCTCTCTTTCTCTCTCCAAAGCCCTCTCTGGTTCCCTAGCGTGGGATCTCTTGGCTGCACCCTCCTCCTTGAAGCCCATCTTCCTTTGCCTTCTCTGACCATGGCTCTCCTCAGTTTCCGCAGCCCTTCCTTGTCCCAGGAGGTTAACTCATCTCTCAAGTACTTCTCTACCCAACTCTCCTCTGCAAACTCCAGGGAAGGCCCACGTGCCTGGGGAGCCTTTCTCAAGGGCTCGCTCACACTCCACAGCCACTCGGCGGGAGGGTTCTGCCCACCTTCCTGCAACACACCAGGCCTTCTGAGCCCTCCGCCTGGCTTCCTTCTTTATTCAGGGGGTGTCATCCTGGACCGCCACACCTCTCATTCTTGTGGACTCCCCACGGGTCTCCCTGCTTTCACTGTCTTTCCCTCCCGCCTAGCCGAGAATGCAGCTTACGTCGCCAGTATCATCCTAACTGTTACCGAACTGTTGCTATGTGTCAGGCATTGAGAGCTTCATCTGTGTCCTTGTGTATTCATTTATTCCTCAAAACCACCATATAAGAGGAATAGTATTCATACCTCCATTTCAAAGATGAGGAAAGTGAGGTACAGTCTGTGACCCCCTCCTGGTATATGGGTAACTATAGTTACTGAAGTTTTGGAACTCAGACTTGGACACAGATGGTCTGATCTGGCTGCAGAGCACCTGCCCTAACCATTCTGCTATGCTGCTGATTTGCATCTTTTGCCAAAAACATCTGTAGGATAAAGTCCACCTTTAGCCACCGGCCTCTGAGAACCTGCCTGTGTAGCTCAGACACACTTTTTCAGTCCTATTGTCCACTGTGCCCAACTGGTGTCCTCCCAGCCCCCATCCTGACTGCATCCCTCACCTACCACTTTCACAGTTAACCTGTCCTCTGGCTACCCAGTGCCTGTCAGGCTCAACCCCATCTCCATATATTCAACCCTCCCATCCTCCAAGACATGTCAAATGCCTCTTCCTCCATGTGGAGCAGGCTGTGCTGGGAG
Source organism: Myotis daubentonii (assembly GCF_963259705.1). Lineage (NCBI taxonomy): Eukaryota > Metazoa > Chordata > Mammalia > Chiroptera > Vespertilionidae > Myotis > Myotis daubentonii. Next base: position 190,391,294 of record NC_081842.1, on the reverse strand, counting down.
ACAGGAAACCTGAGCATGTGTCCCTTGACCTTCCAGAAGGTAAGTGGAGGATCTGGAGCCCTCACTGCAGGCCTCATTTTCCCACCCGTAGATGGAGGGGGTGGGAGTAGAGCAACTTTGGGAACCCCTCTTGCTCTAACAGTCTAGGACCCTATGCTTTCATGATCCCTGAAATGGAAGTGAATGTGCCCTCTTGAATCCCTTTAACATTCAGAGAATGGAGAGAATGTTAGGAGTGGGAAGGACTTCAGAGAAAATAGAATCCCACCCCCTCACTTTCCCCCCAGAGATGCTGAGGTCCAGGGAGGGGCAGGGGCCTGGTTAACCATCTGGGCAGTGGTGGGAGGGAAGGCCGTGCTGCTGCTTCATGGAGGACCATCTCAGCAGGTCCCCAGCCTCCGGAGAAAGGGGGTGGGAGGCGCCTGAGGGCAGAGGCTGCAGAGCCTGGCCTGCCAGCTCCAGGAGGCCTTGGTAGTTTTCCGTCACCAGCAGCCTGCAGCCCGGGACATGTGCTCCCCGTCCTCTGGCCCCCACATTCCGCTGCACACTCAGGCAGCAAAGTGGCATTCGGGGCCCAGTTGGGGCGGGGCAGCAGGGAGCCAGAGACGCAGACACACATAAAGACTCACAGGTGCTGGTACAGCCACAATCATAGAGACCCAGAGAGCTAACACAGGTCCTGGTGAGGCAGAGGCCCAGACACAAACAACACCCGCAGATGTGTACACTCACCCTGCCGGACATGGAGACCCATGCTCACAGTCACGCGCTAGTAAGACTGTCACACAGAGCTATTCATCTCATGCACAGACACGTTCATCACAGGCACGTTCATACCGAGGCTCACGTGCACACTCAGCAGACACCTCTCCATCAACCCCTGCCATCCTCCCTCCTGCCCCTGAGCTCCCACACTGCCTGTAGGTCAAACATTGGTCCAGGAAAGGGAGAAAATTCCTGAGCTGCCCCAGGCAGGACAGGAGCTAGACAAAACCCAGGCGCCAGCCAGGCTCCCTCTGCACTGAGAAGGCACCACGCTTGATTCCAAAGAATTCACTGGACCATCCCCACCCTGTTCCCAGAGGCCAGGGGAAGGCGGTTCTGGAGTACCACCCCCTCCACGACCTTTTCTCCAGCCCCTGGGATCCCCAGCTGTTACAGGCAGATTAGAGAGGCATCTAGCAGCCCTTCGCTTGGTTCATTTTCCCTCCAATGCCCTCTCCACCCCCACCTGTGCCCCCCACCCTACCTGATTCCTCCACCCACACACCTGGCTCCCTCACTCCATCCCCCAACTTCAACCCATTGGTTAACCATCTGAGGAGTGGTGGGAGGGAAGGCCGTGCTGCTGCTTCATGATTAACTCCCACCTTCACCGAGTCCACCACACTCAAGAACCAGAAACACGACTCCTTGCCCTGATGGACCCTGGGACTTACACCTGCTCCATGGCCACCTGGTCCAGCAGGCGACCACATGCACATCCCCGCGTGGGCAGACAAGGGCTCCAGTTCCCGCCTCACCCACTGTGTGTCTTGGAACCTTGGGCTGGTGGCTTCAACTCTTGGCGCTTCAGCTCCCTCTTTTATTAAATGGGAATAATGATGCCACCCAGCTCTCAACAATTCTATGGTTTATCAAAGGGCCTAACTTAGAACCAGGTTTTCACCAAGAAATGGGCTGCACGACGTTGGTTTAATGGTTCAACCTCCCTCAGCCTCAGCGTCCCTGTCTGGATAATGTGATAACCCTGGCCAAGCCGGGGTGGTGAAACACCCTGACTGCAGCAGAGGTCCTGAGGCGGGAGTCCCACCTATGGCTCCCCTCCTCTGCGCCCACCTCCTGTTCCCATGCAGCCTGGCCGGCAGGCGCAGGCTGTCAGCCAGAAGGAATTTACCGCCCAAGAGCCTGTTCGGCTGCCTGTGTCTGCACAGAGGCCGCCTTGTCCCTCTGGGGACCCGAGACCGTGGTGCCAGCGGCCACCCCCCTGCAGCCTGACCCAAGCCCGCTCCAAGGCCTGGCGTTGCGCCCAGGTCCCCCCTCCCACACCGCTCCCTCCCCAGCCTCCCAGGGCACACAGTTCCTGTCCCATCTCCCCACCCGCCCGCTCACACCCCACCCACCCTCGGGCAGGAGCACGAGGCTGCCCCTGAAGCTCCTGAGAACCCGCCTATCCCTCCCCAAGCGAAGGCCTGGCCTCTTGCACCTACCCCCATCCTGGGCATCCTGACAGATGACCTCAGGTTTCCCCGGAAAAAGCCTTGGAATTTGGGAGAACCTCTCATAATGAGTTCAACTCAGCATGGGGGGGGCGGGGGGGACGGGGAGGAGGAGGCCTGGGTGAGTGTGTTTCCTGTTGGGACGGGCTCTGGGGGATCCTGGTCAGGTTGTGGGGATCCAGTCAGAGTGTTCCCAGTCTGAGCTGGAGATCAGGCCAGGTGTTATCTGGTCCAGGGATTGGGATCTTCTCTGTGTTCAGGGTTGGGGTGTTGGGACCCACTCTGGGTGTTCTCGCCTGAATGTTGGCATCTTCACTGCGTTCCCGGGTAGAGTGGTGGGGATCCTCTCAGACGGCTCCGGGTTTGCACTGGAAGCCGATCCAGGTGAACCTGGTCCGGGTGTTGGCATCTTCCTGAGCGCGCCGAGTCCCGTGTGGTCTTCTCCAGGCCAGATTGCTGGGCTTTCTCTGGCCTGGCGGTTGGAAACCCACTTAGTGTACGAGGCCCAGTGCGGTGGACCTCATCTGGGAGTCCAGGGTCTGGGTTTGGAGCCTGCCCTAGTGGCTGCTTGGGTTTTCTTTGGGCCCCAGACCCTCTCACTGGCCTGAAGGCAGACATCACGGCTAAGTCCCCAGGTCACCAAGACCCTCGTGGGGCCAGCTAAAGGAGAGCCTGTGGCAGCTCAACTTGCCATCCCTTCTCAAGCCCAGGAAATGGAGGCAGACCCAGACCAAGCTGGGAATCAGTCATGACTTCACCCTGCCCAGAGGCGTGTCCCTTCTCTTCTCTAGCTTCAATTCCCTCCCCACGAAAATGAAAGAAGTGCATTTGATATTCTCCAAGGTCCCCTATACCACCTTCTCCCTGGTCCTCACCTACACGCACGCATGCAGCGTACTCTTTCTCGCCTCTTGACTTTTGCCCACTCTGATCTTCCTGCCTAGAATGCCTTCATCTTTCCTTCCCCTCTCCAGCCTCAACCTCTTTCTTCTAGAAAATTCCCTCCACCCCTCTCCCCTTTTCCAGGCCCAGGGTGTGAGCTGTTCTTGCTCTGAGACAGACCACAGGCAGCCATAGGTCCTCTTCTGGTTCTCTCCATCCTGCTGGCAGCACTCTGAGGGCAGGGCTTGCCTCCTCCTGGCCCCACTCTGAAACCTCCTTCCAGCTGGGCAAGGGGCACAGGGTCTCGTGCTCAGCTCAGCCACCACCCCAGGCTGGCAGGTGACCCTTTAAGAAGGAGAAAAATCTCTTTAGTCTGTAATACACCGGATGGCGGGGTGGGCTCTAAGTGGATTTGGGAGCCCTCTCCTGCCCACACCAATCCTCCTTTCCAGGCCACTGCACTCATGTGACAGCCAGTCTGGGCCACCAGGGAGCCCTCGGGACCACGTGGTTCCAGGCAAGTAGCCGCACACTGACTGCCCAATTCTACCTCTCCTGGGCGGCTGTGTACCCGGCAGACAGGGTCAGAGAACTCAGAGGGAGGAGTGATTCAGAGCAATTACCGTCCTCTGGACCAGCTGCAGTCAGCCATGTGAGCATGAGTGTCCACGTGTGTGCATACACACGCAGATACGCACATGCACTTCTCGTGGAGAGGAAACGGAGCCAGATTCTAGGCTGGGCACTTTACAAACATTCCTACAGAGCTTTGTAGGAATCCTTAGCCCCATCTTCAGATGAGGAAACTCAGGCTCAGAGCAGGGAGGGGCTAAGCTGAGATATACACACAGCTATAAAGTGTGAAATTGGAATTCAAAGCCATGCCCTTTGCACACATACATTCATATACATGAATATTCTCTCTCTCTCTCTCTCTCTCTCTCTCTCTCTCTCTCTCTCTCTCAACTTTCACACACTTCTGCTCAAGCCCTACACAGGGTCATTGAGTAGCCAAGCTAGAAGGTAACTTAAGAAATCATCTTGTCTATGCTATTCCATTTTACAGAAGGAGAGAGGGGAGGGGATTTAAGTTTTCAAGACAGTTAGGATGAGTCAGAACCAGAACTGAAATTCACATTTGTTGTCACACAAAATCACGTGTATACACATCCACATACCACACAGCTACCCAAGGGTTCTAACACAAAACCCATGAATGCACCCACTGACAGTCATTCCCAGCTCACACAAATCCTTACTCGTTTCGCATGCCTGCACACATGCCATTGCACACATCTGCTCATCACACACGCCATCATATATGGTATCACACAGTGCACACTCATGTACACGCATTCACACACAATCTTCACACTCACGTACCTACTCATGCGTACACACTCATCCATGTTCCCTCCCTCCCACACTCACTGTACCCACCCCTGATGCAGGAGAGAGAAGTGGACCTTGGATGGATAGCGCTCAGGCTGGACGCTGGGGTGGGAGCTACACACTGAGCCTGACGTTATTGGGTGCGCCCTGGCGCGGCCATGGGCAGCCCTGGGAAGTCGCTCTGCCCACACTTCCCCACAGGCTTAGGCAGCTCCCCTTGGCCAGACCTAGCAGGTCTCTAAAAGTGCTGACTCAAAAGCCAGGAGTGGCCAGGCCAGGCTGGTGGCAGGGCTGGTCCTGGCTTGTGAGCTATTTGTCTTCTGCCTGGGTCTGTATCGTGGGCTCTCCTCCGCCAAAGGGCCAGGCCCTGAGTCATGCGGCCTCTTCCTACAGCCACTGAGGGTGAGGATCGAGGTGCCAGGATCTGGGAGCAAAGCCACCAGAGCTGCCGATGGATTTACCAGAGTTGGTGAGCCAGCTAACTCAGGCTTCCTAAGGACACTGAGATGGGCCAACAAGGCCACCGAAGTCTTCCTCATTGCCTGAAGTGTTATGTATGCACCAAGTACAAACTAATCCCAAAACCTAGCCCGTGAACAGTGCCAGCGGTCCAAGTTCTCTAACAGATGCTCTAAGCCGGACAGACCAGACACAGGAACAAATAGTTACAATGCAGGGTCTGGGGGCTTTAACGCAGAGATAGATGGAGCATGGCGGGAGCACGGGGCGGGAGCAGCCAAGTTGGACCAGAGATGGGGCCACTTGTCCTGGGTCTCAGTGGTGAGTCGGAGTTCACCAACAAGCTTTCCAGAGGGAAATCTGTGTATCTGTGTTTCAGGGAACAGAGACCAGCCTCAGTGTGGGCTGAAGTGGAGGAGTGGAAGGGAGGCAGGGGCTGAAGGTATAGGAACTGAGGCCAATTGGAGTCAGCCATTCAAACAATTTTTATCAGGTATCTGTTGTGTGCTAGATTGTGACACACAAAATATACAAACCTGTCTCTCAAGAGCTCAGGTTCAAGGGTCCCAAATTCAGCTGATATAGATGAGTGAAACAGGAGGGTATACGCAATAGGGAATGGTGGGGCTTGTATCTAATAAGTGAGTCCATGCCCTGTCTAAAGCTTTTAGGTCCAAGAATATTTGTCAGTCCTGGGGCAGCCAAAAACTGATTTGCGGCTGGGTTCAGATGACAGACCCTGAACCTGCAAACCTTGGTTCAAGGCTCCAGAACCCAGGCCCTAGAAACGGAGCTAAGGAGTTTATGCCTGACCCTAGAGCTGGACTTGTCGCAGGAGCTTCCAGGAGAAAGCTCTCTCTCTGTGACCATTGGACATAACAGGGCTGTGTGTGTGCTGTCCGAGGCCCTAAAGACAAGGACAGCATTCTGCGTTGTCCCCTCATAACTGCTTCCTGGCAAGGGTAACTCTGTCCTCACATGAATCTTCCTTCTCACCCCCTTCTCCTTCCCCAACCCCAAACCCAAACCCTCCTTTTTCTAGCCACAACTTATATAGAAAAACTGACTAGATTGAGTCCTCCTATTTCTCTCTTTGACCCAAGGCCCCCACAAAAGAAACGCCCAACACACACACACACACACACACACACACACACACACGCACTTCTCTGTAAGGTGAGGGGCTTAGACTAGCTGATCTAGGAATGATTCTCTATGTTCCATCTCATGGTGATGTCAGAACAGCCTTAGAGATGAGAACGTCTGACTTGGGGTCCTGGTTCCTCTGAAGTTCCTGGGGGGCACCCTGGGGGCTAGATTGGTGTCCAGGCAGGAGTGGAGAGCCCCTGGGTCCAGACGCACTTTCCCCTTGCATGGCCAGGCACCCAGCACAGCCTCCCCACTCCCCTGCACCACATAGCAGGCCCCAGATGCTTGGCTGTGGAGCCTGGGAGCTGCCTTGGGCACAAACTGGCATTCCTCCCACCCCCCACAGCCACGCCTCTCTCCTGGACCCTCATTAAATTATTCCACCCACTGCCCCAGGCTCAGGCTCCCTTTGATGTGTGCCCATCCAAAGCTTCAGTGGCCAAGACCCAGGCTCCTCACACCAGGCAGGGCTAATGGGTTCTGACAGCTTCCCTGGAGTCCCATGGTGGTAGGGACACCAACACCCACACTCACACCAACAGGACATATGCTCAAGCTCATGAACAGCCAGAGATTCCCACACTTACATACAATACCATCATACACACACACACTCACCTAGTCCTAGTGGGACCTGCACCGTCTCCCAGACACATGCACCCTGGCACACACACTTGCACTCAAGCACACCCATGCACATACATTCATGTACACACACATTCACACACTCATGTACAACACTTGCAGCACACACGCCTTTACACACTTGTGATCTCGCACACTCACATCATGGCACCTGGGCTCTCCCATGGGACCTCGTCTACTTTCTTCTTGCCCCTCGGCTGGCACGTGAGGTCCTCTGTGAGCTCACCCGACATCCCATCTTCATTTTTCAGAGGTCAGAGCATGGTGATTATGAAGCCAGGCAGCCTGACTTCAGTCCTTGGGCGCCCCATTTATAAGCTGTGTGACTGGGCCAGTTCTTAACCCCTCTGGGCCTCTGTTTCCTTTCCTGTCAAAAGGGAATGATGACAGCATCTTCCTAGGGCTGTGGTGTGACTTCAGAAAGGTTCTGTCCTGGCAGGTCCTATTTCTTCTTAGATCAGGATTACGAGATGCTCACTATGTGAGAAACCATTGAACTTAAAGACAAGAAAGGTTCACCCTAGCTGGTCTGGCTCAGTGGATAGAATGTCAACCTCAGACTGAAGGGCCCCGGGTTTGATTCTGGTCAAGGGCATGTACCTCGGTTGCAGGCTCAATCCCTGGCCCTGGTTGGGATGTGTACAGGAGGCAACCAATCAGTGTGTCTCTCTCACATCAATGTTTTTCTCTGTGTGTCTCTCCCCCTCCCTTCCACTCTCTCTGAAAATCAATGGGAAAATATCTTCAGGTGAGGATTAACAAAACAAAGCAAAAAAAGAATAAAGGTTCTGTACTTACCCACTTAGAAGAGTGCCTGATGCATAAGAACTCAGCTAACACTGGCTGCTGTCTCTTGCCTTCCCTTTCATACCCCGTGTCTCAGCCATAACAAAATCATTAAGTTTCCTAAACATGCCAACCAACTATAGGCTCTGACCATTCACATCTGGTGCTCCTCCACTTGGGACATCTCTTCCCCACTTCTCACCGCCTCCTCCATCTGCCTGGTGAGCTCCTACTCATCCTTTAAAATCCTACTTAGGCCAGCACCGGTTTGGCTCAGTGGATAGAGCGTCAGCCTGCAGACTGAAAGGTCCCGGGTTCGATTCCGGTCAAGGGCTTGTACCTTGGTTGCGGGCACATCCCCAGTGGGACATGTGCAGGAGGTAGCTGGTCGATGTGTCTCTCTCATCGATGTTTCTAACTCTCTGTCCCTCTCCCTTCCTCTCTGTAAAAAATCAATAAAATATATATTTTTAAAAAAATCCTACTTAGGGGGCTCTGCCCACAGGGAGGCTTCTTCATCCTCCCCAGCGGAATTGATCACTGACTGCTTCGTGTCGCACCCCTGACCGGAGTTGTCCCTTTCCCTGGACCGTGTGCTCCTTGAGAACATGGGACCTTGCGAGATTCACCTCTTCAATCCTGTACCCAGCACTGGACATGGACCCTAACGAGCATGGGTGGTACATGAGGGAGTGAATAGTGCTCCATCACGATGGGGTATAAACAAGAAGCATTGTGCAACCGACTGTTAAATGTTATGGAAATTGTGTAGCCTGAAGTCTTGATATAAACAATGAAGACATACCAGTGAGGGTGGCTGACCTCACTGAGTGGGACATGCGGGCAGGCTCAGCATTCGGGCTTTTTCTTTCATGCTTTCAGCAAGGCTGTGCAGCTGTGGTGATGATGTGTCTATCCTGGGGGAAATGAATGAGTGTGATGCTTACAACGCAAGAGTGTGCAGGAGCAAGAAGGAACAGGTCACTGTACATACAGTCACATACACAGACAGACCTCAAAGTCATGGTGTTGAGTAAGAAAAGTAGGGTCCGGAAAGATTCACAGCATCACACCATTCTTGTAAATTAACCCCCCAAAATACATATTTTATAAAGATAAACACATTTTAAGGACAATAAAATATATATTGGACTGGATTCCTGGATTGAGGAAGAGAGTAAGGAATGGGGATAGGAATGTGGGAGGAAAGGGGCATTAAATCAGCAGAGGGGAGTATGACTAATTCAACTCTATGCACCTGAAGTCCAACGGAACAGCAAAACAACATCAAATCCATATATCATGCTTGTCTCTTTTACAGTTGAGAGAATAAACTCAGTATGCAGTCATCCTGTTATTTAGATGTTGGTTTTATGGTATCTAAACATCGTCGCTGTTGATAGTTTTCCTTACTGCAAAGAAAAGTTTAATTTTTATTTGATGCTTTCTCCCTCCCTCTTCACCTTCCCCTCCCCGTCTCCCCCCACCCTCACCCCCACCCCCACTCTTGCTCTAGCTCCCAGCCCTGATTGGAGTCTGAACTAGCTTCTTCTGAGACAAGGGCAGACCCCAGGACTTCTGTGTCCTGTCCATGAATAAGTGATGAGTGAGTGAATGAATGAGTGAGTGAAGGAAAAGAAGAAAACAAGAGAGGGAGGGCTCTCCCAGAACACTCTCTTCCTTTCTCCACCCCGACCTCTGGGCCTGAGTCCTGGACTAGGGGAAGGGGTAAAGGGCTTGGAACGGGACTGCTGATCTCGGGAACCCTGCCATAGGAGGGATTTGTTTCCGTGTCAGGAGGAAGCAGGTCTGGCACAAGATGGTGAAGCCACAGGAGAGCAGTGCTCCAGGGATCCCCGATCTTGCATGACATGAGCCCCTACTCCAGGAGGGACACTGGGACCGGCCCTGTACTAACATCACTGAAGAGGGTCACAATAGTGTGCTATCTGGTACAGGCTCATTTCCCTCCTTTAATCCCCTCACTCTCCATAACAAGCATTCCCGCTGAGGATTATCCCCTGTAACTGGTGAGAAGACTGAGGCCCAGAGAATCGAGTCCCTTAGTGTTCAGCGGTACTCGTAACAGCAAACGCTCTTTGAACACCCACCCACGCCAGCACATTGAGCACTTTGTACGCCTTAACCCCTCTGGTCTCGGGACAGCCTGTGAGCAGCAGAGCCCTTGTCCCCGTCACAAACACAGAGCCAGACGCACAGAGGCAAAGTGACTGCTTGTCACACAGTTCACCTGGGGAGGCCTGGACAGTGAGGTGAGCTGCTCTGGCTCCAGAGCTTCCTCTCCTCGCTCACTCCCAGGCTGTGCTGCCTTCTGCACAGTGTGCAGCGGGGCTAGGAGGGGTTGGGGGTAGGGCAGCTGAGATTTCTTGACACCTGGGGAGCCTGGCTTCCTGCAAGCCAAAGGGGGTCCCATCGGGAATGAGATCAAGGATGCACAGGATCAGTCACTGGCCCTGCTGAGGCCCCATGGATTGCCCACAGCCTCCTCCAAGGCCCCTAAGCCTGGGGAGCTGGGAGAGCTCCCTTCCCCTCCCCCCCAGCCCCCTACACCCCCACCCCTGCTTTCCCAGCCAGGACTGAGTGAGCTAATCTCGGAGAGAAGACACATTATTAATCCCAGAGAATCAGTCCCAGCCTGCTCTGCTTAGTCAGCCAAATGCAGCCCTTGTTCTGCCAGCTACGTGAGCCCCTGCACGGCCATCCCCGCTGCCTCCCTGCCCCCGCCCAGCATCACCCCCACCCTGGGCTGGCCTCACGTGCCTGTGTCCTGTTGACCTGTCCCATAGAGCCCTCTCCAGATCAGCAATCTTGAGCCTCCCTCTCTGTTTACTTTCCTAGAAACAGACCTGTTTCTCAGCGCCAGCCCCTCTGACCCCCACAGATAGCCATCTCCTGCACAGACAACTAAGGCTCCCCAGGAATGCAGCTGCGGGAAGGGGGCTTCAGGAATGCATGACCCTTTCCCCACATCCAGCACAGTCAGCTGCAGAGAGGAGAGCTGAGGGCAGCTCATGTAGTCTAGGGGGTCACTGTCAGAAATGGTATCACTCAGTTCCACTAAGACAGGCAGATGTCACTAGCACCGTCAAGAACAGTGCTGTCATCAGCAATGACACCAATACCACTGTCCTCACCACCTGCACAAAGCATCACTGAAATCACTGGATCATTCAGCTGGTGTGGCCCAGCTTGTTGAACATCGTCCCATACGTCGATCAGTTAGGGCACATGCCCAGGTTACAGCCAATCCATGTCTCTCTCTCTCTCTCTCCCCCTTGTTCTTCCTCTCTCTCTAAAAAATCAATAAAAACATATTCTTTTTAAAAATTGTTTTGACCAACAACCCCTACACTATCCTTATACCAAGCTCACCATCACTGCCATTGCTATCCAAGATAATTGTCATTTTTCCAGCAAAAATATGACCATTATTTGCAACACCAGCACCTTTACCACCATCACCAATACCAACATCACTACGCCATGCCATCACTCTCCCCACCATTACTGCTTCCATCATTACCATAACTCTAATAAATACCACTAAACCAGACACCACCAACATCACCATTCCTATCACTATCACCATAGCTCAGCGGTTCTCAACCTGTGGGTCACGACCCCTTTGGCGGTCAAACGACCCTTTCACAGGGGTCCCCTAAGACCATCCTGCATATCAGATATTTACATTACGATTCATAACAGCAACATTACAGTTATGAAGTAGCAACGAAAATAATTTTATGGTTGGGTCACAACAAGAGGAGCTGTATTTAAAGGGCCAGAAGGTTGAGAATCACTGCCATAACTGAAGCCAATACCAATGTTACTATAAGTACAATCAGCACCACTAAATTTGGTACTACTACTGACATCTACACCACAACTGTAACCCAAGCATGTCAAACTCAAAGGCTAACGCGGGCCATATAAACAAGGCATGCGGCCCGCGGCCATAAGTTTGACAGGCTTGCTGTAGCCACGGCAGAGTTGTCACCAGTATCTCCACCACCATGAATACCTCATCACCCTCAACGCTGTCACCACCACTGTTACTCATTTATTAAAATGAGAAATGTTTATTGTTTTTCTGAGCCTTTTTTCTATGCCAGGCAGAATATAAAAAGAACAAGTTGGAGGAAAGCAAAGTTCTGACTATGCATTTATGTGCCCACTGTCTTCCAGCTAACATCCTCTTCTGAATAGACTCGATTGTTTCACTGAATTTGCTCACTTAGCGATTCACAGAGGACCAGCCATGCATGCCTGAAAAACAGGAGTGGTTCCAAGCGTTACTCCCTACTGCCTGTGACAGCAAAAAGTCCAACTCCCCTCATCACACACCCTTCCCCACCCCTCACCCCGCTCCAGGCATGCTGGGCCCCTGCAGGGTTGTCAGTCTCTTCATTGTGGACTTTCTTCCATTACCTTCCAAACTTTGGTTCTGCCCCCATAGAGTAGAGTGCTGGCCTGAGCGTCCCGGGCCTGGATCCTAGCCTTGATTCCACCACTCTCTGTGTGGCTTTAGCAAACTCACTGCCTTTCTTCCTCAGTTTCGCCACTAGTAACAAAGATGGCCTTCTGGCTCATGTTTTAAAGATTTTTTTTTTTGAGCTGAGACACTCCCAGGACAGACTTGAACCCCTTTTCCAGAAGGTCCCTTCAAATGGGAAAACAGAGACGGTCAAGTCAACTATTGGTTCTCCCAATAGACTCCCCGGCCAGCATGGCCTGTGATCTCCAGGGACCTCCTGGCGCCCTGGATGCTGCTGCCTGGGCAGAGTGGGTCTGGAGGGTTAAGCAGGCCGGGCTGTGCAAGAGCAAGCATCTCAGATGAAAGGCTGGTCCAAGAGAACGCCATGTCGCTGTTGTGGTTGGCAGACCAGGCAATGGGACCAGCAAGGTCCCGAAGGAAGCCCCCTCCTGGTCTCGCCAGAACAATGTGGTGTTTTACAAAAATGCCATTGTTCTTGGGCAAGTCTTTCCCATCTCAGTATAAACCAGGAAGCAGTGCTTCCTTTCCTTGGGCGAACCCCCAAGGTCCCCCCACCAGTGGGAGTGGGGGGGAAAGAGCAGAGTTCTTCCTGCCTTGAATGATCTACCACAAAGCCCCTGTTCAGCTATTTCCAAGGCTGGTGTGTGTGTGTGTGTGTGTGTGTGTGTGTGTGTGTGTGTGTGTGATATGGGATGGGGTGGGGTGGGGTGGGGAGAAGAAACAGAGGAGCACCCCTTAGTCCAGTCTCTTGCCTCCAAACACGACTCTGTAGCCTGAACCAGACTATGAAAGAGGTGTCCCTGCCCATCCATCTCCCCTCACCCTGCGCCACTCAGGCTTCCTTCTGTCCTACCAAATGGCAATATGACTCCTGTCTATTCCTTTGCACATGCTGTTCCCTCTGCCTGGAACTCTCTTTTGCCTTCACTTGCTTGCTTCTTCTCATCACTCTGGTCTCTGTTCTAACCTCAGTGAAGCAGTAACTGGTTAGTTACTTGTTCGGTGTCTGCCTTTCCTGACATTCTGGCTGCTCCATGGAAGGGAGAACTAAGCGCTGTGTCTGTCTTGGTCATTACTGCATCCCCAGCACGTAGCCCGGATGAGCTCTGTGCGTGTGTGCGTGTGTGTGTGTGCGTGTGCGTGTGTGTTTTCCTTTCACCGCCACCCCATCCCACCCCATGAAGAAAACAGGTCACAACCTCTCAGTGACAAAGGAGCCACTTCTCCTGCTGAAAGATCAGAGCATCTCAGACCTTGGAGAGCATCCTGTCCAGCCGCTCCATTTTCCTAAAGAGAAAGCTGAGGCTTAGGGTCGAGCGGTCTGGCCAGAGGCCCATGGTTGGTCAGTGGGACTGCTGAGCTAGATTCCAGGCATCCTGGCATCCAAGCTGGTGGCTATCACCTCGTTTCCCAGCCTGGGCACAGCCTGGTGCTGATCTCGCCCCCTCCAGATACAAGACCCAGCACATCTGCATGTCAGGGCTCCTGCCGCAGACAGCATTCAACCCACCCACTTTGCCCACCGCGCAGAACCGGCACAGAACCGGCTCGCTAAAGGCCCAAAGGAAGAGATGCCGTATCCCTCCCCGCCCCCACGCCCCCACGCCCCCACGCCCCCACGCCCCCACGCCCCCACGCCCCCACGCCCCCACGCCCCCACGCCCCCACGCTTTGCATGGCTGAGGAGGTTGGAACCTCTCTCCTTACCACCACCACCTCTACACTTTCCATCTGTCACTTTCAGGGAGAGAGGGGTGAAATGATTTTCTGGGGCATCCCCGCGGGCTAAGGAAGCAGAGCTCCAGCTCTCTCTCCCTTTAAATGTCATTTTTTCTGCTTTTGTTTGTGGGTGAATCTGTGGAGAAGGGCAATTACGAATACCCCCTCATAGGAGTTGCTGGGCAGATAAAATGAGATGCCGCCCCCAGCACAAGCTGACGCCCCATTAATGCTAGATCCCTTTGAACATTTTACAGTGCTATGCAAACACAAGACATTGTTACTTTCAAGGCAAGGAATATTTACAAAGCCCCTTTTACAAATGTGTGTTTAGGCCCTCTGAGGAAGGCAAAGTCCCTTTTAAGAATTGTTTCCTGAGGTTGGCGGTAACTAGGGGGAGGGGTTGGCTGGGAACGGTTAGCTTTTTGCTATTCTTCACAAAATGATGTATACGCCCAAGTAGGACAAGTACGCAAAGGAAGTGAAGATGAACAAACAAACAGTGTGGACCCTTAACACCACTTCCCGAACAGAGAGACCTTCAGAGTAGGAAGGGGGCTTGCTGTGACCCGAGCCATTCTTTCCAGGCGCCTCGGTTTATCTTGTATCCCAGGCTGAGGGAAAGGACGCAAACGGATGGGTTTTGTGCTTTTAGGTAAGGGCAAGATAGGGAACAGGCAAAATTCCACCGAAAGACATTAAGATAAGCAGCTGCTTTATGGATTTAAGCCCCTGGAATAGGAAAGGAGGGGTGGAAGTGCCCATCTCAAGCGCTTCCCAGGAAACTGAAGCAAAGGACATGATGCCCAGAGAATTCCTCACCCTGGGCAGGGAGGGCAGGTGGATTCCACTGAGTCCATCCAGCCCTGGAGCAAGAGTGGGTTGATAACCCTTGAATTCCCGGAGAGGCAGCTTCACCTGGGCCGTGGCTATGAGTCTGCAACACAAGCTCAAATATGAAAGACCTTTCAAATCGAAGTTAAACCAATGTTGCACCGCTGGATGCTGTGCTGATGGGGAATTCAGTTCCCCTATTACTAGGCGGGTCTTCTAAGGGTGCACAAGAGTCTGGAAGGCTCTTTGTACCCAGAAAACAAGGGACGGACTCTGAGCTCCTTGAAGTGTTGTCTTAAGACCGGCAACGATAGAGCCCCTGATTAGAGCTAGCGAGAAATTCAGGCTCAGGACCCACCGCAGGCTCCTGGATCAGAATCTGCATTTGATCGAGATTCCCAGGTGAATCATGGGCACTTTCATGTTTGAGAGACATTGTGAGACCAACCCCAATTCCTCCCGGAGGCTGACAGCTTTGGTGGGTCAAAGGAGCGTGGGTGCCTGGGGTCCAGCTTCCTTAAGGGGACTTCTGCCAGTTCCTCCCAGGCCCTCCCCACTCACCTCCCTCTAGTTCCTTCTTCCCTTTCTTTCAGCACGGTCTCCCCGGGCTTTAATCAACAAAAGCCTGAAAGACCACTTGTCTGCAGGAGACTTCGATTTCAGTCTGCTTCCCCAGCACCCACTGAGGGGACAGGGCACAAAGGCAGGGCTCTCTGCTCTCCTTCTGGGGTTGGGATAGCCAGATGGGGAGGCGGGATACAGAGAGAAGAAAAACAACTGACACAAATGACATCTCAATCCAGGGTGCTTGTAATTCTTTAACTCTTGCTCTCAATTAGATCTGGATTTAAGAGGGCAAAACAAAAGCTTATGCTGTAATTTTAATGGACTTGTTTTTAGAGGAAAAAATGAGTCTGAATCCAAGAAATGATTGCTTCTAAGACTTAAGGGATTTAATGAGCTCCTAGTTTAGGGATTTAAATTTTTCTGTCAGCATCAGTGTCTCTTAAAATAAACCCCATGGAGAAGCCCACTGTATAAAACAGAAATGAGTGAGTTTACTCTGCCTCCTATTTCTGTACAGTCAGTGTAAGCACACAGCCTGTGGTAAGCACCAGGAGGCCAACTAAAAAACAAAATAAAATAAAAAATAAAACAGAAATGAAGCAGCTTTGGGTAACGGAGAGGCACAGAACCCCAGCTAGATGGTTTCTTCGTCATCACCATAGCAGCCCCTGCAGTGCCTCAAGCACATCCCAGGCTGGGTGGAGTGTGGGGTGAAGAACCAACCTCAGGCCACTCTCCACCCAGTACTGGGAGCCTCTGAATAGCTCCCCTTCTTCCACCTCTGACCACTCACTTCCCGGGGGGTCTCACAGAGAGCCGACCCCAGTCCAACAGCACCAGGACTGGAAAACACCTGCCATATGATGGCCCGAATTGGCTTCCCTGTCACTTTCCCAGAAGTCCCGGTTCTGCTTAGGGGACTGTAAGGAACAGGTCTGGTTCCTCTTTCACACGACTTACCGAGCAGGTCTTTCCCTGGAGTCTCTTTTCTAGATGAACCAGGCATATAGGCCTGTGATGAATGGGCAAATGAATGAATACATGAAGAGACCATCAAATGAGTGGTTTGGGTGGGGAAAAAAGAAAGAAAGAGAAAGAACAATGAAATGAAATACCCTGGTAATTCTCTTCTGGACACCCTCTCGCTTGAAAATGGTTCTCTTTAAAAAAGTGACATGTGCAAGAGAAGTATAGCTTTTGAAACTAAACACAATACTCCAGAAAGATCTTAAACCAGTGTTTTGCACACTGTGGGCACTGACCCATGTGCATAGTAAAAATCAATTTAATGGCTTTAACTATCATTTTGCTTAATGAAGAATAGAATAGAATAGAATAGAATAGAATAGAATAGAATAGAATAGAATAGAATAGAACAGAAGATACCATAGTTCAGCCACCAGCTATGAGTTTGGAAAACTTTTTTCCAGTTATACATGCACTTGTATGTGTATATACGCAGAGATGTGTGTACCGGGTCTTGATGTAAAATGTGTTTCTTACTGTGAGTCACAAGTCAAAAAATGAAAGCCAGTGAGTGCTCTAACTCTATTAATCAGACACCACTCTTACCCACATTTTCAGGTGAAAAAAAAAAGAGGCATAGATTTAGTCATTTGCGTAAGGTCACACACTGGTAATGTTAGGGGCAGAAATAGAATACTGAGGACCAGCTATAATTATAAGAAATATTAATCATGCTTTGTTCTGATCAAGGAGAGCACATTCTTAACCTGGCTGGGAGTTGCACCTGGAAATTCAGCCCATCCTCCACATCTGGGAGCTGCCCGTTATCACGGAAAGATTAACAACCTTGTTGCAGAAACCAGAGGCGCCAGCCCTTTGCAAACCCCCAGGCCTTTGCATACCCACAGCCGCATTGCCTGTAAACTGCCCGTTTTGCATACCCATTCTTATCTCTTTTACCTACTTCCCCAGGTAATCTTTGTCCTTCTACCCAATATAAGCAGCTGGCTTATGGGAGGCAGAGCAGCTTTTTGTGGAAGACCTGCTCTCTCCCACACTGCCAGTATTAGTGGAATAAACGCTCATATGATTCAACGCTGTCTCTGCTTAATTGGCTCAAGTAGTGACAGCAGCCCAGACCCATTGATTGTCATGTTTCAGTAAGTGGCTGAGCTGGGACTGGAATGGGATGGGAGTCTGGCTCCAGAACGTAGGCTTTGAACCTCTCTACGGCCTCTAGACCAGAAATGGCTGTGCCATGCAGGCAGGCGGAGGGTCCTGCCGGACCCATCTTGGGACCAGGGGGCATCCAGCTGGGTTTTCCCTTCACACATTAGACACACATTCCCTCCTTTGCACCCAGCCCTCCACCCAGGGCACACCCAGAGCAGACACCAGTGAGCGGCAGTGAAAGGACCACACTGTTGATGCTCTGGGTCATAACGGAGGCAGAGTCCCGTCCAACAGAATCAGTTAATTCCTTCTACTCTTGGCGTAGGGGTTCAACCAGCCGTGTGAAGGCTGAGCTACCCTAAGATTTGGTCCCTATTTTTCCATTAACATTCCAAATATGAGAGACATTTCAAAAGCCCCGTCAACCACAAAACTGACTTCGGTGCTAGTGGTACCTGCCAAGGAAATCAGCCCCTCCTTCACCCAGGTCATGTACTCTAAGAGATTTTTGGTGTTTCATGCCCCTGGATAAACTCTAAATTGCTAGATCCTGAGTGTCTTATTGGACAAATGCTATCACCCTCTCTCAAAAGTATGTTGCCGCCCTAACTGGTTTCGCTCAGTGGATAGAGCGTCGGCCTCCGGACTCAAGGGTCCCAGGTTCGATTCCAGTCAAGGGCATGTACCTTGGTTGCGGGGGTGTGCAGGAGGCAGCTGATCGATGTTTCTCTCTCATCCATGTTTCTAGCTCTCTATTCCCTCTCCCTTCTTCTCTGTAAAAAAATCAATAAAATATATTTTTCTAAAAAAGTATGTTGCCAACGTCCATTGCCTCGGGATGTCTCGTCCTCTTCGCTTGAGTGTGTCAAGGCTCCTCCTCCGTCGCTGACCACCAGGCAAATTTTGGCAGCACTCTTCAGTTTACTCTGCTGCAAAGGGAAGCCTATAATTTTGACATGTAAGGAGGTGGGGTGTGGTAGATTCCAGAACCTGGCTGATGAACTCTCTCCTTTCTTCCTCAATGTAGTTCTTACAACAGCAAAGTCTTATTTTTAAATTCTGAGTCTGTGGTTCTTTCCCCACAACATGCTTGGATCCCGCCCCTACAGGGGAAATCTGGGGAGCCAGACATGCCCTGACCTAAGGGAACCTGTCTCAGCGCCCAGTAATCCCTGCTTAGAAAAGGAACTTCTGGAATTTTGTCTGGGATTATCATAAACTCCATGCACCATATTTTCCCCTTGCTCAAATCGAGGCAGTAGTTTTTATTTTATTTTATTATTTTGCTTTTTCCCTGGCACCTTTCCCCTCCCTCATAAGGGCCCATGGAATGACCCATCTCTGCCTGGAGGGGCTTCACACAGAGCAAAGGCGTTTGGGGGCTGGCAGATCCCAGCCCAGCCTGGCCTTTGGTTTCCTGTTAGCCAGATGGCTCCTCTCCTCTGGTTTGAAAGCTTTTTCTTGATAGAAAAGGCAGGTTTGGGGGGTTCTGTTCTGTTCTGTTCTGTTCTGTGGACATTAAGCCTGCCTCTCACTTTTTCTCTTTTGCTCTGAATGGGGTCAGATCTCTTTCATCTTCTTTAAGTCTTGGTGTTTCAGGGAGATGGGACTCAACCACACCTAGGAAGCCCTTAGCCTTTCCACCATCAAAGCCCAAAACTGATAGGAGGGACTATAATCTGAGATAGAGCACCTGAGTTAATCTGAAAGATAATCATATTAGTTTAAAATTCTGAAATACATATATGTGTGGGAGCAGAGGGTTAAGTTCCCCCCCCCCCAAGTTTCATTTCTCGGCCAGTGCACCTGTGTACTCCCTTTGATCCTGAACAACGTGATGGAGAAGGTGATTCAAGTGCGGACAATGTACACTGTACCCAACATGCAAGCAGAACAGGTTAGCATGACCAGGTCAACCCCACCAGGAGTTAAGCTGCCATTTCATTGCCAGACAGCCAAGAACAATGGTTGACGTCTGCTGACGTCCAGGACTGCATGCAATGGCATTCTGTTCCCAACCTCACCATTTTTCCTATGTAATCCTGTCCCCTGCACCTTATGGTCAAGACAGGTTGTGGATGCTTGTCAGCTCCCTGTCTTCTTGGTTGGCTGGCCTTCTCAATAAACACCTTATGTGATTCAACCCTGCCTTTGTTATTGGACATTGCGACAGGCAGCCTGAGCCCACCCGGGGGGGTTTCCCAGTAACAAAACCCAGGCTTGCTCTGAGGGGCCAGATCAAGGGAGGAGTGGTGGGCAGAGCCGGGGCCTGGCTGAGGCATGGTCTATTGGAATGAGGGTCATCAGTCATTCCTGGAGCAGATACAGATCTGTATTGAGGTAAGTGTGTAAGCTTTGGAGTCAAACAGGCCTGGATGGGGGAATTCTGGATAACAATTTCTCCCTCTTAGAGTTCCTGGAGGATTAAATGAGCTCGTGTTTGTAAGCCTTCAGTGTCAACATGTAGTAAGAATTTAACAAATGGCAGCTGATATTGTTAGCATTACTTTGTGGTTATCAAAGAGCTCTGGTAGTTCCAAACATTCCAGGGAACATTCAGGGCCTGTTCAGGACTTCCCTGACCCCAGGAACTCCTCCAGATGCCTCCTCCAGCGCACAGACACCACAGGCCAGGGCAGGCTGGATTCTTTGTGGCCCAGGCTCCCCAGTTATCTTATTATCAGGCTTCTCCGATCTCCAACCCCACAGATGCGGGCAGTGCCCCCACCTGGGTGTGCTTACATTAGAGGATGATGGAGTGGGATCCAATCTCAGCGTCCCCTCCTGACTCTTTTGAGCCTCGGTTTGCTTGTCAAATGGGTACAATAACAGAGCCTGCCTCATTGAGTTTTGTAAGTGATATTATGAGAAAGTACCCAGCGTGGAACCTGGGACAAAATAGGGACTCAAGAAACTTTACTAAGTTTACCAAGTGCCTGGCCTCCATAGAGAATTAAAAGAGGCTGGCATCCTGGGAGGGAATGAGGGGCCAGGGAGAGAGTGGGTGGTCTTAGAAATAGAGACTTTTCCTCAATAGCTCATTGGCAGCTCCTGGCAGAGAATCTGCCCCTGTGGGAATCTTGGTGGGCGTGTGGTGTGAAGGGAAGGGGAGAGAGAGAGAGAAGAAGAAGAAGCAGAGAGATGAAAAAATGAGGCCTCTTCAGGGAACACAGAGACTAAAGCTTCACGACCCGTTGGTGGAGGAACTGAGGTTGGAACCCAGGTATGTCTGAGCCTAAAGCCTGCGCCCTTTCAACTTCCAGAAGCTGTCCAAGGGCAAGGTGTGGCTTTCCAATGGGGCCTCTCACTTCCCAGATCAGCCCAGGGTTACCTGGTGTGATCTCAGATCCCGACAGTTGCTCAGGCAGCTGTCAGACTAAGAGACAAAACTGATAAAGTCCAGCCGACGCGATGGGGAGCTCCCAAGCAAAGACTTCCCCTTAGAAGGTCCCACATTGGGCAGAAACGGCCAGATCCTGGGAGTACATGCTTCTCCTTGGCTGGGAGCTGCCCAGAGAGCATGACCTTGGCTTGAAGACTCTGCAGATGGAAACTGTCATCCTACTGAACACCTCGAAGCTAAATAGCGAGTTCTTCATTGAAGGTTCAAGTCCTGTACCTTCACGGCTCCCACAGTCCACCTATGCCCTGCAAGGATGCACTTCTCCAGGCTTTTGGTGGACCTCTCCTCCTGGAGGGAAAATACTTAAAAGAGAGAGGTCAGTGGGACAAAAATACAGCTCTGACCACTGGAGCTTCAACTGGTGCTCATCACCTCATCTCCTCCACTGTCTGCAGGGTGTCCCAAAAAATGTATATGCACACTTTGAATCATTATAAAGGCAGTGTTTATTAAAATGCATTTTAAAAAATATTTTTATTGATTTCACAGAGGAAGGGAGGAGAGAGAGATAGAAACATCAATGATGTGAGAGAATCATTGATTGGCTGCCTCCTGCACGCCCCCCACTGGGGATGGAGCCAGCAACTTGGGCATGGGCATGTGCCCTTGACTGGAATCAAACCCAGGACCCTTCATTCCGCAGGCCAATGCTCTATCCACTGAGCCAAACCAGCCAGGGCAATACATTTCTTTTTTAAAAAATAAATGTGTGTTTTTAAAAATATGTTTTTATTGATTTTTTGAGAGAAAGGGAGGTGGAGAGAGAGAGATAGAAACATCGATCGGCTGCCTCCTGCATGCCCCCTCCTGGGGATCAATCCTGAAACCCGGGCATTTGCCCTGACTGGGAATCAGACCAGTGACCGCTTGGTGCATGGGACTATGCTCAATCCACTGAGCCACACCAGCCAGGCTAAAATACATTTCATTTTCAAAATTGAGTTATCATCTGTTAAGGTGTGTATGTATTTTTTGGGACACCCTATATTTCAAATCGTCCCCCGCCCCCCTCTCCACCCTTAGCTATCACCTTGGCAGGTCGGGTGATGTGACCCAGCCCTCATTCCTCATCCCAGGGCCTGCACTGTAGTTCTTTTTCTAGGATTTGCCACAATGTCACCCACATCTTGTTCTACACTGGCATCTCCAACAAGGTCTGCTGGATTGTATGGCCCAAGAGGCAGGGCTGTTTACACTGCAGCCTGGACCCCCTGCAGGGCCCTTTCCTGGTCTGGTTCCACCCAAAGCTGGGAGACTTTCATGTCACCCTGTATATGAGCTGGAGCAGTATCCCTCGATATAGAATGTGTGCTTCCAGAACCCAAAAGCTTCTAACTGGCCCTATGCTTCCTCGTTTGTGGTGGCAGGAGAAAAATACATTCATTTGTCTTTTGCTTTGAATGGAGTGTCCCAGCTTGCTCTCACTCCTAGATCCCTAAAATCTTTCCTGGTGTGGCAGGCTGTGAGTCTCTCTGAGACTTCCCTCTCACCTTCTGGAGCACATGCGTCTTATCAAGGCCTCCAGTAGGCTGGCCACCTCTTGCTCATCCTCCTGGTCAGGCTGATGGCACTGGCGTCCCTCTGCAGGAAGTCCAGGTGGTCTACATCTCTCTGGACTGTTGTGACGGAGTAAGAGACTTAACACAGCCCCGGGATAAAGCTGTGAATGCACATTGGTGTCCATTCCACGGAATGTGAACTGTCTCTGACCTTCTTTCCTGGTTGGGACAGAGAATATCACATTTGGCAAGTCAATAGCAGCATACCCTGCACCTGGATGTTGGGCACATTATCAATCTCCTCTAGCAAAGACCCTAGCCCCGTGGTCGGCAAACTGCGGCTCGCGAGCCACATGCGGCTCTTCGGCCCCTTGAGCGTGGCTCTTCCTAAGCCTTAGGAGTACCCTGATTAAGTTAATAACAATGAACCTACCTATATAGTTTAAGTTTAAAAAATTTGGCTCTCAAAAGAAATTTCAATCGTTGTACTGTTGATATTGGGCTCTGTTGACTAATGAGTTTGCCGACCATTGCCCTAGGCCAGCATGGCAGCTGCATTTGGGGCTACTATTTTGTAGAGCTTTCAGTCGTCTACAGTCACACTCTAGGTCCCACCTGGTTTCTGCAAGGACAAGACATAAATGAACAGAGATGCGATAGGGACCATCATTCCTGCATCTTGAGATCCTTAATGATGGCGTTAATATCTACCATTCCCCCCCAGTACCTTTGAATGTGACCTTTTTGGAAATAGTATTCCCTTTGCAGGAAATAAAGGCTTACTTGTAAGCCACTTAAAACACCTTCACACTTAATTTTTATTTTTTTAAGTTCCCTCAGCTTTTCAGTGTTTCTCTGAGGGTCAATATACCTTACATAAGTTAATACACCCGTTAATTCCATTGTCCTTTATGCGTTGCCCCTGTGCTTTCCAAACACCTGAATCCTTGCATGGTCAGGGGGTTCCCTCCCAAGGAAAGTTTTAGAACTGAGTCACCACCTGGTGTCTCACATACCCCTGGGGATGGGGGTCTTCACGGACAGCTCTGCAGGAAGTGATCCAAATCCATCTCCCTTCCTGTGCTTCCTTCGGGAAGCAGACACTGTGATGGAGTTAGAACTACGAAATGCTTATTAGGAGATGATGCCTGTGAAAGATGGAGGCAGGCAGAGAAACAGGATTAGGTTCTGACTGAGGTGCCTACTTGATGAAGCCTCTGTCCCACCCGTGGAGAGATGCCTGGGAAAGTGTGGCTACCCAAAGGAGCTGCAGCGAGAGGGGGTCCACTCACTGCCCTCCTGGTAGCTTGTTATGAGTTGAATTATGTCTCCCCACCCCCCCACCCCCAAAGACATATTGCAATCCTAACCCCCAGTACCTCTGAATGTGACCTTTTTGGAAATAGTATTGTTGCAGATGTAACTAATTAGGATGAATGAGGTCGTATTGGAATAGGGCCCCTCATCTAATATGAATAGTCATTATAAGAAGGAGGCCACGTGGAGATGGGGATTGGAGCGACGCATTTAGGAGCCGAGGCATGCTTGAGGCTGCAGAAGCCAGGAGAGAGAAGGGAACAGGCCTTTCCCTAGCGCCTTCAGAGGGAGCATGGCCATGCTGACCCCTCGGTTTTAGACTTCCATCCTCTGGAACCGTGAGAAAATAAACGTCTGTTATCGAAGCCACCCAGTTTGCGGCACTTTGTTATGACAGCCCTTGGAAACAAACACCCCACTGAATAAAATTCTCCTTTGAAAGGAAGAGCTGAGTGATGCACCTCCATGGTTGACACAAATCCCAAACTGGCTCCAAAGTCCACATTCTTTACCTCCCCCAGGGGCCCCATGACCTTGGGAGGGAGATCATCAAGGCCCCGTGTCTCTCCTTTGGAAATCCCCTCCACTGCCTCCCTTCCATACTGGTGCTCTGCTGTGTGGCCTCAAAGACTGAGGTGAGGATACTTAGGGAGCTTCCACCCCCAGATAAGAGACGAAAGGCTCTAAGGGGCCTGAGCCATGTCTAGGTCACAGCAGCTCATCTGGCCCCATCACTTAGTGACAGGGAGGGAGTTTGATCTGACACCTCTCCCTTGGGGGCTTCCTTCTCCTGTGAGGCAGGAGACACTCCCCGAGGGAAGGGAAGGGAAGGGAAGGGAAGGGAAGGGAAGGGAAGGGAAGGGAAGGGAAGGGAAGGGAAGGGAAGGGAAGGGAAGGGAAGGGAAGGGAAGGGAAGGGGGCTCTGCAAAGGGTGCTTGTTCCAGGCCCAGCACCTCTGGGGAAGAGCCTGCTGCAATCTGCCAGCTGACAAACATATTTCTGGGGAGAAGGTGTAAGGTTTTCATCCAATTTTCAAAGATGTCTCTGACCACCCCTTCAAAGGTGGGAACGCCTGGCTTATTCCAAACCTTCCTCTCAACCAGCATCCCTACTCACCTGTGCTGTGCACTGGGCTCACTGACTCGCCCCCTCCCTCCAGCCCCAGAGATCTGCTCTTTAGTGACACCATGGTGCCAGGTTCCATTTTTTCCCAAAGAAGACTTCGGCCACCTTTCCCACAGGCTTGCCCGGTGCTTCTGGAGTGCTACGCGGAGAGAACTCCCTCCACCTGAGGTCTCAGTGGCTGAAGTCCCACGTTGATGAAATGAGCAGCAACTAGAAAAGACATGACAGACCTTCAGGAGGCTTTGGGGCTAGTTCAAGAAGAGGGGAAGGAAGCCCCTGTGCCCTGAGCTCCCACTCTGCGAGAGGCATGGTGTGACCCTTTTCCCTTCTACGATCTCATTGTGATTGGCCCCATTTTGAAGTGAAAAGTCATGGGCTCAGAGAGAAGGGAATGGCCCAAGGCCACCCAACTGTAGTGATGAGGTTAGACCTGACCCAGACCTTCTGCTTTCTGGCTTGATAGTACGCTGTCCTCTCTTAAATCACCGATAGGGTGAAAGGATGGAACTTGACAACAATTTCTCTCTCGCTAAATTCAAATAGAATCAAGTTTCATGAAGTTCTTTGGATTCATTTGCCAAACTTATTTTTCTGGTGTCAGGGAAAATTGTGAGAAAGACTTTGACATGGAGATAAAAGGGTGTCCTGTTTAGAGTCCTCTTCTAGGTTATGCTCGCATTTTAGTATCCTTGTGATATTTTACAATTCTCTAAATTGTGGAAAACTGATAATAAGGCAAATTATTCTTTCCCACAGTAATACAAATGAATTGCATCCAGTGGAATGCAATTGACCATTGCCCCATGGGTAGATCAATTTTGTAAATATTTTTAAATATACCAGCATTCTTATAACCTATATATGTGATGTTCTTTTTATTTTCCTTTGAACCAGTTGTACCATCTTACTGGTTCTCTCATTAATTAATGTGTTAACTGATACATGTTCATATTTGCCCAGCCAGCGTGGCTCAGTGGTTGAGCATCAACCTATGAACCAGGAAGTCACAGTTCTATTCTTGGTCAGGGCACATGCCTGGGTTGTGGGCTTGATCCCCAGTGTAGGGCAGGCAGGAGGCAGCCGATCAATGATTCTCTCTCATCATTGATGTTTCTATCTTTCTCTCCCTGTCCCTTCCCCTCTCTGAAATCAATAAAAAAAAATATATTTTTAAAAAAAAGAAATTCATATTTATTGGGTGACGTTGGCTCTGACCCAAATCTGCTACTATCACTTGAAGTGTGACGAGGTTCAAGAGGTAGAATTTTATATTACCCAGAACTAGCTTTTTAAGATCACTTTTAGGCTATATGCCACCAAATTCAATGACCTAGAAGAAATGGACAAATTCTTAGTAGGATACAGCCTTCTTGGTCTGAATCATGAAGAAGTAGAAACCCTAAATAGACCGATCACTAGTAATGAAATTGAAACAGTAATCAAAACATTCCCCCAAAGACAGAGTCCATCCCTGACCAATGTGGCTCAGTTGGTTGGAGCATGGCGTCCTTCACTGTAAGGTTGAGGGATGCAGGTTTGATTCCTGGTCAGGGCACATACCTAGGTTGCGAATTCAATCCACAGTTGGGGTACGGGAAGCAACTGATGACTGTTTCTCTCCCCTGCCACCCCCCTCCTCTCTCTAAAATCAATGAAAACATATCCTTGGGTGAGTTGTTTTCTTTTTTTAATGCTTACACACACAAAAAGTCCAGGACCTGAATGGCTTTGCTGGTGAATTCTACCAAACATTCAAAGATTTTATACCAATCCCTTTGGACCTCTTCCAAAAACATTGAAGAAGAGGAAACACTTCCTCACTCGTTTTATGAGGCCAACATTATCCTGTCAAAACCAGTCAAGGGCGACACACACACACACACACCTCTTTCAGAGCCCATTAAGGAACCTTCTTTTCCTTTTGTTCTATTCTTTATTTTTATTAGTATTTCCTGTCTTCTTAATACTTATTCTGTGTGTTTGTGTCATAAGAAGGACAATGGGCACAAGTCTACCTGTGTCCCTGAGTAGAACCATATGGTGCTAGCCAAGGCCACATGGGAGACATTTATTGACACTGTCACCTCGTCTGTTTACCCTCACTCCAAGGACAGACAGGCTGGAAAAGGGCAGGAGGTTCAGACTCTTTTTGGATACTGGCACTCTGAAAACAGGAAAGGCTGTTAGAGACACCAGTACTGACAACCTCCTAGGCCATTGTGAGCCAGACAATGCAGGAACCTGGGCAAGCAGATAACTCTGACCATCTTTCAGTGTCTGAAAGATGATGCTGTTGGCCCCTCTTGATCCCCTGCAGTGACCCAGCCTGAGCTGAGCTCCGAAGCAGGAAGGAAGTCATCCTGAAAGCCAAAGTTCAGGGCGGTTCCCTAGAGCCATGGTCTTCAAACCTCCCTGATGTCAGACCATTATTGGTTAAAAATAACCTAAGCATGCTGTTTCAAATATTTTATTTCTAAATATTATGCTTATCTGGATATTAAAGAGTAATTCTGTTTAATGACTTTTCTGTTATAAAAATGCAGATAAAGAGAAGTCCTTCCTGCAGCCCAGAGAATTGTCATGCGCCCTCGCTTCGGAGACCACGCTGCCCGGAGCGGGGCCATCTCCACCGCAGGAGAGAGCAGAGCATGCAGGAAGCTTACAGCCTGGCCCACCCACTGATCACTTCGGACAAGCTGTGTCTCCTCTCTGGACATGAGTTCCTCCAGCCTTTTAAGATCTGGACTAGGGTACCTATCACTGTCACTCCTCCTTGAGAGTTTCACCATAAATACCAGCTTCTGTGAAAAGTGCCAAGTACTGTAATTACCTGCTTTGGGGTGTCATTTCCAGGAGACTGAAATGCTGGCGATTTTTGTTTTTGTTTTTAAGAATAAACAAAGCTTTTAGGGCCAGAATGAACACTCGGGTGTAAACAAGGAATAACCCTCGTCTCCTTGCTCCAAACAGGGTAACACGTGAAAAGTATATACTCACCCAAGCAAAGCCACACTAAATTATCACAGTCAGATCCTCTCCCAAGGGTACTTCACGTTGAAAGAGAGGGGAGCTTGGAGGGGACAAAGGAATGTCATCAGGACTCCAAAACAAATGTGTTGACTTCTTTGCTTCCAGCAATATCCAGAAAAAGTAGTTATATTATTTGCTAAAAGTAATAATACTAACTACTACTATTTTCTGAGCACTCGGGATTCCAAGTACTTTACATGTATTATTTCATACAGTTTTTTGAAGCAATACCAGACATAAAGTATTATTATCCCACTTTACATATGGGGAGCCTAAGATTCGAGCGACACTAAACAAGTTCTTGACCAAAGTCACCTGGCTACTAAGTGGCAAAGCCAAGTTTCAGACCCAGGTTCTCTGGCCTCAAGGCCACCTTCACCGCCACACCCCAGCCCACCATGCTGCCTTCCTCCCTGGGGGCCTCTATCTTTGGGGAGATAAGAAATAATGTCCTTCTGTCTGTCTCCGTTCAGACTCCCATAGATATGGGCATCTAGGGGCCACCAGCAGCTGTGGAAAGACCCTGGGACCAGGAAGGCCACCAGCAGCCCTGAGCCAAGAATGGCACAGCCACTCACCCAGCCTCGGAGCTCGCAGCTGGAGAGCATTAAACTCATCCTGACTCCCAGTGTGACGCATCGTGCTTGGGAGCCGCCGCAGTTGGCTGGTAGGAGCACTTTGGGAGAGGATCTGATTGTGGTGATTCAGCGTGGCTTTGCTTGGGTGGTACATACCTTCCATGGGTTGCCCTTTGGGTGGTATTCCTTGTTTAGACCTGAGCTTTCATTCCGGCCCCAACAGATTTGCCGAGGGGCCTTGGAATCAGCCTGTTTGTGTCCCAGCCTGCCACCCGTAGGCTGTGCCTTTCTCAGCGAGCAGCTTTATCTCTTGGAGTCTTGGTTTCCTTATCAGTGAAATAACGCTATCTCATGATTGTTTTGTGGTTCATTCATTTTCACTCAACAAATATTTGGTTGAACCATATGAAATTGCTGATATTTAACCTTTTTTTTTTTAACTCATAAAAACAGCAATTTCATGTGGTTTAACTCCATTGTTTCTTGAGTGCTGAACTAGTCAGGGTTCTCCAAAGAACCACAGAAACAACCAAGAAGTGTGATGGATGGATAGATAGATGGGTGGATAGATAGATTTACTTTAAGGAATTGATAAGTTCCCCTTATTTGAGGGGACTGGCCAATCTAAAATCTATAGGCAGGCCGACAGGCTGGAAATTCAGGTCAGAATTGACATTGCCGTCTTGAGTCCGAATTTTGCAAGCCAACAGGTAAGAAACTGAGGCAGGTTTCTATGTGGCAGGTTTCAGGAGAATTTCTTTTTCGTCAAGAAACCTGTCTTTGTTTTTAAAGCCTTCAACTGATTGGATGAGGCCCACCCACACATCTGCTTTACTTAGACTCAGCTGATTCTAAGCATGAATCATATCTTCAAATACCTTCACAGCAACATCTACACTAGTGTTTAAGCAAACAGCTGGGTACCATGGCCTGGCCAAGTTGACATAAAATTAACATTGCGGGTGCCTGTTATGTACTAGGTATGGTGCTAGGCGCTTAGGGCATGAGTGAATGAGATGATCAGACGTGCCTGTTGGAGCGTACGTTGGTGCCTATTGAGAGACAATACCCAAGATAATAAGTAAGTAACTGTATGTTATGTTAAGAGGTGAAAATCATTGCAAGAGGAAAATGGTAGGCTAGGGAACATGAGAGTTCAGCGGGGGGGAGGTACACCTGCAGAGAGTGGCTGGGCAGACCTCACTGAGCGTGTAGGAGCTGAGCCATGGCCTGCGGGGCGAGGGGCCACTATGCCCATGTTCTGGGCAGAGGGGCAGCCAGTGTGGAGACGGTAAGGCAGGATGGTGATCGTGTTTGTCGTGGTCTGGAAGGGAAGGGAGGGCAGTGTCCCTGGAAGAGTGAGCGAGGAGGGGAGTGGCAGCAGATGAGCTCAGCGTCCTGTGGGGCCTAGCAGACCTCTGCCAAGTGAGAAAAGAGGGTTAAATCAGAGACACATGCATGTCACGTGCCCAGCATGGTGTCTGGCAGGAGCTGTCATCCTTCTTGGTGACCTAAGTCCTTGGACACAGGCCAGTGGACTCCGGGTTAGTGCTCTTTCCTGCCCCCTCTTGGAATCTGTGTCCTGGATTCCAACTTTACCCATTCCATTCCCCAACAGGGATTTGGGGAGCCAGAGGGCCACCAGGACAGCCTGGAGATCCAACAGCACTTGCTGATACCCAGCATGAGAGGAGGCCGGGAATACCCTGGGCCAGCCGGAGGAGGGGCTGGCCCGATGTGCAGGCCACCCCCACTGCTGTCCGGAGCCCTGGCCTGCTCCCTCAGACCACCCGCAGCCCAGGCTTTGTTCCTGCATTTCCAAGAGCCCTTTTCCTGACAAACAAAGCCCCCAGCCCCGCCTGCCGCCCAACAGGCACCTGAGGCCTCCAGGCCTGGGAATCAAAGCCTGTTTTGCAAAGGAGGCCCTGTGTTTGGAGAAACACCCATCCCCTGCTGCCCATTCCTTCAAAGAGCCCGCATTGTTCTGCGCCCAGAAGGCGCCTCCTGACTTGAGGGCAGGGTCCGGGCTGACGTGGGCTGACGTAGGTGGACTTCTGATCTCAGGCCAGGCCCCCACCCCACTGGGGGAAGGGAGGGATGCCTGGGCCAAGCCAGGAGAGGTCTGCCCTCAGGGCACGGTGCTCCTTTCCCGCCCTCTGGCCACCTGAGCCCCCATCCCTTGTGTCCTGGCTGAGGCCAGGACAGGGTGGCCCGGCCCTTTTACCTGCCTAGGTGGCAAAGCAGACCTAGAGGGACATCAGGACAAGAACTGAGGTAGAGACCACAGGGTGTGCCAGGGCAGTCATGTCAGAGAGACTATGTGACAGATGCCCTCATTTCAGATTGTGAGACTGACGCCAGGCAACAGGTGGAGCAGGACCCAGAGCCCAGCTTGAGCTGGGGAGGACCGGCGGGGGTTGGGGGGCGGGTGTCACTCTTCACCCTCGGTAATGATACCAGACCAAAACAGAGACCTTCTGACCCCGAGTTGGGTGCTCTTTTTTTAAACAAAAAACTATTTCAGCCCTAACCGGTTTGGCTCAGTGGATAGAGCATCGACCTGCGGACTTAAAGGTCCCAGGTTCGATTCCTGTCAAGGGCATGTACCTTGGTTGCAGGCACATACCCAGTAGGGAGTGTGCAGGAGGCAGCTGATTGATGTTTCTCTCTCATCGATGTTTCTAACTCTCTATCCCTCTCCCTTCCTTTCTGTAAAAAATTAATAAAATATATTTAAAAAAACTATTTCATATATACTCCTCCCCCCCCCCCCCCGCCACCCCCCCAGTGTTTCCATTGCAACTTAACTTTGGGTAGCAGTAACCTTTACTTTAGATAAATCCTCTTAAAAGGGAGTGGAGGCCACAGAATTAGCAGTGGCGTGCGGGTGAGTCCTGATCACCCACTCCGAGGCACTCTGCCCCTTTCCCTTTCCTCTCCTCACCCTCACACAGGCTATTGTGAAGGTTAACTGGGGGGAGAAAGGGTATGTGTGGAAAGAAGTCCTTAGCAAACCTTTAATCAGCATTGTCATGATCATGATTGTTATTCCTACTTTCACTACGTGGAGGAGAGGGAAAGGAGGGGCCACAGT
The DNA here is from genome assembly GCF_963259705.1 of Myotis daubentonii. Lineage (NCBI taxonomy): Eukaryota > Metazoa > Chordata > Mammalia > Chiroptera > Vespertilionidae > Myotis > Myotis daubentonii. The sequence continues at coordinate 190,359,941 of NC_081842.1, read as the reverse complement.
TAGGTGTGGCGCTGTCTGTGGGAGCTGCTTCCCTAAGCAAACAGCAACCTCCTTCCCGCCCTAAAGGGAGAAGGCAGGGTCCGCCAGGGAAGCGGGGTGTTGCAGAGACGTTTGATCTCCAGCCTGGGATTTGCATTTCACCTACTTGGCCTTCTGGGCATCAGGATGTTGTTGTCCTGGTCATCTTCCTCCAGCATCTTTTCACCATAGAGGTCACTTCTAGCCCGACATTCCTGGAAAATTCCACAAGGCTAACTGGGCCAGCAGTGTGGCCGAGTAGAAACTGTAGTGACACCTTGAGTTAACTTCTGAGACTTGCTTGAGTGACAAACAGGCACAGCAGTTAAGGGTTCCTCGGGGAGGTGGCCATGTGTCTATCCAAGGGAATCAACCTTCCCTTCTGATTGACTCGGTGAGAGGGAGACACACGTGGACGAAAAGGGCCACATACTAAACCTGACAAGCTCGGGGGAGACCAGTGTGGCAGCCTTGCAAACTCAGAGACTTAAAGTAACCACAAAGGATGGTCTGAAATGAAAACTTTTTTAAACTAAAAGAAGTTTACGGTGGGGAGTCATGTCCTAAGGCAGTATTTTTCCCTAACAAAGGTTAATTTTCACTTTACGCCTGCTTGTCTTTTTGCATCTAGGATAGCATGGCTGATTAACATGCCTTTGGAAAAACAGTAACTTCCCTTTTTACAGGCCCCTCAAAGCACAGAGCTGAGAGCACACATCCTCTCACTATTATTGTTACCATGGTAATTGTTGACTGTTAACTACCCTGCACCCATCTAAGTAAAAGAAACGTTTCTATCATTTTACTTTTGATCCAGTCTCTGAGGTCCACCCCCCTTTACTTTCTTTCACCCCCCTAATCTATCACCAAGAGATCTCATGTAACCCGGCTCCTACTTTGATTGTAATGTATAAAACAAGGTGCAAAACTGCCATTTTCCGGAGCATTATCTCAATCTGCTTCCTAGCATTTGTCCACAGTTTAACTTAAATAAGCTCACCAAAAAAAATGATTCACAGGTTATAATTTTTCTTACGTTGGCACACAGGAGCTCATGCCATACGTGAAAGGACCAAGAGCAAACTGTTGAGGATCTGTCACCATTCTGGGGACTTTCATGCCACCCATTCAATGAGTCCTCCCAACCACCTTGCACCTCCATTTTTGCAGATGAGGGCACTGAGGTTCAGAGAAGTAAAGTTGGCTGTCCAAAGTGACCCAGCTAGTCAGGGAGTGAGCTGGGATTTGAACCCATCTGCTTCTGATTGAGACGTCATCCTCCTCCTACTGTAGGACCCACTGCCTCCCTCTATGTTCTGCACCATCATCAATGCACCGTTCTGAAGCGCCATGTGCTGGGCACTCTGCTAACGGCAACAGCCCCGGTATCATAGTCTCATTTATTCTTCACCTGAGGTGGAGGCAGAAGATAGAGGAGGAGACCGATGAGGAGACTGAGTTTCAGAGAGACTGCCAGAGGTCACACAGGTCTGGAATGAGAGAGCTGAGACTTGCCATCTGTCCTATTGGGCTCCAGAAACTCTAGTCCTTAATGCCTGTACTGCCCTGCCTCTCCTCCTACCCTCTGGCTAGACTCTGAACACCATGGTAAGAAGAATGGTGGTGTGTGTTAATGGTATGGGGGTCTGTACTTCAGAGGGTGTTTAATTCTTATAAGGATCCTTCCTGGAGTAGGAGTCAGGGAAAGCTTCTTGGTGGAAGGGACCTTTTGAGCCAAAACATGAAAGAAACAGTCTAGGGGTTTGGGACAAGGTTGTTGCGAATCAAAGTATGAAAAGAAAGAGGAGGAGGAGGAGGAGGAGGAGGAGGAGGAGGAGGAGGAGGAGGAGGAGGAGGAGAAAGATAGGCTGTTAGGCTAATTACAGAAAGAAAATGTGTCAGGTTACCACATCAATATATTCACTCATTCACCCACTCGGTCATTCACCACTTCCCACAGTGCAAGGCTAACATGGTGGTGTGGCACTGGCAGGCTAAATAGCAGACGTGATTTAAGAAAAATTGAGCCTGGGGGAGGGGGGAGGAGTGGGCTGGAAGAGGTTAATGGGGGGGAAAGGAGGACCTATGTAATACTTTCAATAATAAATATTTTTTTAAAATAATAATAATAAAAAGAAAAAAGAAGAGAAAAACGAATTTATTTAAGGACGGGGAATGGGATATCCAAAGGGAAGGGCTGCACAGCACAGAGCCAGTGGGACATTGGGCCAAGATGGCAGCCAAATATACTTGGGACAGTGAAACTAGGAAGGGCATAGAAGAAGCACCAGGAGAGCCTAGGCTGGGCTGCTCTGGCTCACTGAGAAGTCAGAGAAAAGGGGGCCTTGGAGACAGGTTCAGGGGGTAAGCCTGGGACGAGCTGCCGCTGCCCATTGCTCCCCTTGTTGCAAGTCTCATGAGGACCCTTAGGGGTTGGAGGTACGTGTCAGTGGAGGAACGAATGGGCATGCTCCTTGGAGGAAGAGCACGCACTGGGTTCTTTGTCCTGAGCGTATTTAACTCTTTCTTGCAGGTGGGAATCTTAGGAGAGGCCTCAGGCAAGGGTCTTTAATAGAATATTCATCAGATTTCCAGGCGTGCTCTTTCAGGTCATGGTCTCCACTGATTGGTCGGTGCCAGGGCAGGGTCATTAGTCAGTGTGGCTGGTCCTGAGGCAGCCAAGGCACCACTTGTCTGGTTTTGCTGCTTTTCTGGGCCTGGAGCTGAAAAACAACTGAGGCCTAGATGTTATCTCTAAGGAGGAAAAGGCCAAAGGGTCTAAGCTGCCGGACCAGCAATAGCTAGAAGAGGAAAGGCTGCCCTGGGGTGGAGTTCTTGTTTTCCCAGTTTCACCCCTTGCATCCTAGGCATCCGGAGCTTTCTGCCCTGGTGAGTTTCTGTACCTGGCCCATCGTCCTTACTCAGGGGGTCTAACACTCTGGGAGCCTAACAACCTCACCTTACACCCTGTTGACAGCCATTTGGCTTGACAACCATGAGAGCCCCAACATGAACATCCCACCGTCTGACCACCACCTCCATTCTTCCCACAAGTTCTTTGCATCTGCTCTGCATCACACTGGCATCTTCAGCAACTGACCCTCTAATTTGTTCCAGGCTATCACCCCTCTTCTACCTCATGTTCTTTTTTTTTCTCCCAGCCCCAGCAACCATTTCCACTCTTAGTTTCTATGAGTTTGACTTTCGTTGTTTTGTGTTGTTTGTAGATTCCACATAAAAGCGATACCATGCAGCATTTGCCTTTCTCTGACTTATTTCGCTTAGCATAAGCCTTCGATGTCTATGCATGTTGTCACAAACGGCAGGATTTCCTTCTTTTTCATGGCTGAGTAATATTCCACACTCCATATACCACATCTTCTTTATCCATTCATCCATTGACGGACACTCATATTGTTTCCATGTCCTGGCTATTGTGAATAATGTTGCAGTAAACATGGGGTGCAGATATCTCTTCAAGATTCTGTTTTCATTTCCTTTGGATAAATACTCAGATGCAGAATTACTGGATCACATGGTAATTCTATTTTTAAGTTTGTGAGGAACCTCCATACTGTTTTCCACAGTGGCTGTACCAACTGACTCTCTCACCAATGGTATACAAGGGTTCCCTTTTCTCCACATCCTCATCAACACTTATTATCTTTTGGGGTTTTTTTTATGATAGCCATTCTAACGGGTATAAATCATGTTCTTTATTACAGCTCAGAGCCAAGGTCCAATATTTCAATAACAGTCTTGCCAATGCCATGAATTCTCTTGGCCCTCTGTCTTTAGATCTCACTGGTGGAGTAAACCCCTCCCTATCTGCTTTCTCCAGGACTATGGCCAGCAGCCACACACTGCTGAGACCAGCACACCACAGGGCAGGGGGCTTCCCTGAAACTCTGGGATCCCTCACCTCCAATGGGCTCTGGACACTGCCCATATCAACTCTTACCAATGACCACTTCACACCTTCACCACACTCCTCAAACCTGCATACTTTGCCTTCATTCTCATTAGTGACAGAGAAAAAAGACACCATCCTTATATTCACACACACACACACACACACACACACACACACACACACCCTCTTCTTTTTCCCTTCTGTTTCAACACGGGAGCTGACATTTTCATCAAAAGAGAATTTTCTACCTGGATTTTGCCACCCTCCTTCTCCGTTCTTCCGGGACTGTGTGTTTCTAATTATCCCTTCTTAGTCTTGGATTTTCTCTCTCTACTTCTCCATTAGCTTTTAAATACAGTCAAACCACCTCTTTAGACAAAAACAAAAGCCTACTTCTTCAACCTTACATCCCCTCCAGCAACCACTCTGCCTTTCTTACTTCCACTGCCTTCCTCAAAGGGGCTGTCTGCACTCTGCCTCTGCGTCCTCACCTCCACTCACCTTTTCTGACAGCTTTGGTGAGGTATAACTGATACAATAAACCTGACATGTTGGAAGTGTATAATTTGGTAAGTTCCTCCATATGTATACACCAGAGAAACCACCACCATGATGACAATGAACACCCCTGCGAGTCTCTTTGTGCCCTTTTATAAACTTCATGCTCCATCACTCACGAAAACATACTGATAAAGGTGCTAGAGAGCTGCAGCTCATTAAATCTGATGGAAAAGGGCTAGCTGCCTCTTAGCTCGGCAATGCCTGTCCAAAACCAGACTCACGGGCTTATTCCCCTACCCTGCTCTTCTTCTACCACCACCGTTCAAGTGCTAGTGCAAGCCAGGAGCCTAGGAATTGCTCTTTTTTGTTATTGTTCATCTTTACCGGAGGATATTTTTCCCGTTGATTTTTAGAAAGAGTGGCAGGGGCAGGGGGTCGGGGGGGAGCGAGAGAGAAACATCGATATGAGAGAGACACATCTATTGGCTGCCTCCTGCATACACCCTGACCAGGGCCGGGGCTGGGGATTGAAACTGCCACCCAAGTACGTGCTTTTGACCAGGAATCAAACCCTTGACCCTTCAGTGCACAGGCTGACACTAGCCACTGAACACACCAGGCAGGACAGGAATTGCTCTTGATACACTTAGGAAATGCTTTAGCAAGTACCATCCATCCCTTGATTATCTCTCTTCCCTTCTCCCCATCTCTATCATCACCACCTTAACTCAAAACTTTATCACTCACCCACACCATAGCAATGGTCTTCTAACTTCACCTCCAAGCTGCAGCCAGAGACATCTTTGTTGAAAGTGTGATTATGTCATCCCCACCCCCACTTAAGATATAGACAAAGACTGAAATCCATAACACAGCCTTCAAGGCCTGCGAGGTCTGGCTTCTTCTCCTCTCCAGCCCTACTTGGCCCTTGGACTCTCACCTCACTGGCCTCTTTTCAGTACCTTTAACCAACTGGGTTTCCCCATCACAGGGCTGTGCACATGTTATTTCTTGTGCAGAATGTTCTTCCCACTCATGCTTCAGACCTTGGTTTAATGATCACTTCCTCAGGGAAGCCCTTCCGGACTTTCTCTAGTTGATTGAATTGCCTTGTCACATCTTTACTTAGCACTCTGTACCTCACTTTGCAGTATGTGCCACAGTTGTGACTTGATTTTCTGTGTGCGAATGTTTCCCTTACAAGATCATTTCCCTTTCTAAATTCTTCAGAAAGGGACTCAGCATGATATTCTCAATGCCTGGCCTAATGGACCTAGTCCCCAGCATTAGTACTAAATAGGTATTAAATTAATGAGCATATAGTGAGCATCTCCTGTGTGTTATGCTCTTCTGGATATCTGCTTGCATTTAATCCTCACAACAACCTTGGCAGATGCATATTTTGCTCTTTATAGATGAGGTCATCAAGGCTCAGAGAAGCTAGGAAACTTACCCATGGTCACACAGTCAGAGGTAATTGAGCTTGAGCAAGAAGAACCAGGTTAGTGTTACGCCAGAGTTCCTATCAGTTTCCCCAGCTGCCTGGACGGGGGAGAAAACATGCTCATACTCTCTCTGTTCTCTGAGGGTCTGTGTGTACCGAGTGCTCTATAGCATCACCTCAGTTCATTCTCAGAATCAGCCTGTCAGGTGGGTGTTTACCCTTCTCCAAATGCAGATACAGAGAGATTACGTGACACAGAGAGACTGAGATACAGAGGGATGATGCAAACAGCCCAAAATTACTCAGCAAAATAGCAGAACTGGGTTTCTAACCTAAGGTACCGGGCTCTTTTCATTGCACAGGCATGATGGAACAGGTAAGTGACAACATAGCCAGATGAAGGGTTTTTCTGCCCCCATCAAAGGACCGAACTGGCTTCTGGGCATCTTCCCTGACTCACACTTGCCAACTTCCATCATCCTGGCTTTGAGAAACACTTGTGCCCCGAACTGCTCTGTTGACCCAAGATCCTGGCATCAGAGACTTTCCAACCAAGGAGGTAGCAAAGACAGGGGCCATGCCACGTCCCTGGTGGCAAGATGGAAGAAAGCAGCTTGATCCTGGAGTCAACCTTTTACTTCAGCTTAGAAAGAAATTGTTCTTCCTGCCGTTACCCTCCCTCCAGGACACAGTGTGGAAGCACAGGGGGGTGGGGCCCTGGCTCACAGTGCTGGGTGCCTGCGGGCTCTGGGCAGAATCAGCCAGTTCCAGCTGGATAGAACCCAGAGCCCTTGGGCACGGGAGCTGCTTGGGCCTGAGCCTGCCTGTCTGACGGGCTGGTAGGTGGGAGAGGCAAGCCAGCCGCAGAGGCCTGCGTGAAGGGTGGGGTTCCTAGGAAGGCTGAGTGACAGAACCTCCATCTGAGCCTCCCCATAGGGGACCCACTAATGCCATCATGGTTTCCTTTGCTCATGCCTTTATTGAAGAGATAACCGGATTGAGCAATGTTTCTCAAATTATTTGCAACACATCTCAGATCCATCGTTTTGTATTCCTGCACTTCAGTGTCAAAGCAGTGCCAAATTGCTGCAAAATGTTCCTAAATGCTTACTCAGAATTGTGGTATTTAACTCACTGTGGACTGCTAACAGAGTTTGCAGACCAGCACAGGCCATGGACCACACTCTGAGTAGCCCTGAAATAGGCTAAGATTTAGGGGAGGGGTGCATGGGGAGACCCAAGAATGGAAAAGACCTTGTCTGCTGCTCTGGAGGAGCACAGGTTCTGGAGACAGCACCTGGGTTGGAATTCTGCCACACCGGACACTAGCTGGACAGCCTGGGGCAGGGCACTTCTGCAGGCTGAGCCTCCGTTTTTTTATCTGGAAAATGGAGGTACGTAGTATAAAAGATATCTGTTGTTTCTTTCTTCCCAAGGTCTGGACAAAGAGCATCCGACTTCCCTTTGTGTTTGGGTGACCACTTGCCTTGACTTCAGGGCTGGTTCCGTAACCTAAGAGTGGCCAGTTAGCAGTTTCAATCATCCTGCGCATGTTTCCAAGAGACGGGCACATATCCCAGGAGAGCCACTAAAAGTCTATCTGGGGTGCCATGCTGGATGTGTCAGGGAAGAGATGCTCTTTTTCTGCTGGGGTTGCTAAGCACAAGGAGAGTCTTTCTAAAAATAAAGCCAGTGTAGAAGACAGCTGAGCCAGAGTTTGGAGAGAAAGGCTCCTGGTAATAGTGTCTGAGTGCCTGGGTCCCGATGAGCTTCCGCCATCCCCTCCTTTCCTTCTCCCTGTCACTGTCCTTGGCCACACTCCATCAGCTCTCCTCCTCCTCTCTGGGCTCCCTGCTGACATATACACGTGTCCAGGATGGGTAAGGTCAGAGAACGCAATCTGAGGTCAAAAGGTCGAGACCGGCCATGAAACTTGGGATAAACCATTTCATGTCTCTGGATCTCGGTCTTCTCATTGGTCAAATGTGGACGTTGTCTATCTCAGGCTCTCAGGGTTCTCAGGAACTTGGCACAGCCATAAGCAAACATAATTTAGAAGCTTAAAGAGCTGAGCATTCACCCAGGACTGTTGCTGGCATTTTACTGACTTGCTGAGGCCATGTGACACGTGCAGGTAGATATAGTGTAGAGAAGGGGCTTGGTCAAAAAGATCTGATCTCCACTTATTAGCTGTGCCACGGTGCCTATGGCTCAGCCTTTCTAAGTCCTTGTTTCCCCATTTTTAAAAGTGATAATGCAGATAAAGCACATGGTACAAAGTAGGTGAATTAAAAATGGACTTTATGCCCTAGTCAGTTTGGCTCCGTGGTTGTTCTGTGGCAGCAGGATCGAGGGACAGATCAGATTTGGTGAATAAATATTCTGATTTCCTTGTCCCCCTGTGGGACAATTCTGAAGCATGTTCTGCACCATCTCTCAGAAGGTCCCCAGTGGAACTGAGCCCAGTTACCCAAGTGGTAATTTGTTCATCTTTTATTGGCTTTCCTCCCCTCTCTGTCTCTCTTCCCCACTCCTTCACTATGCTTTCTGGGGACATCCTCTCAAATACTTGCACCTAAATCCTTGATTCACCATCTGCTTGGCAGGGTCCCCCAATTAGGACACTTTCAAAACTCAAGTCCCATCATACCCTTCCATGCACCCTTAACTATAGCCAACTTAAATTATAAACTAAATGCCTCATGGATTCATTCTTTTGTGGTTTTGTTCTTTCTGTGCCTGTTCCCTAGAAGCCCTTCTGGCTTTCATCTCTTTTTTGTTTGTTTGCTTCTAAGGACCAGCCCAGGTTCCATTTATTTCATGATAAGCACAAAGAATGATTGCTTGGCCGTTTGAACTCCCAGAGCGTCCACTAAACTCCCCTGGTGTGATCTCCGTCCAGGCTTCTTGACCTAGTGGAATCTGCTGACAGTCTCCTGCGGCTCCCACCACTCCTGAGGTTCAACCACGACTAGACCTTATCACCCAGCACTGCTCCAGCTCTGGAATTTTAAACTCTAGGGGATGCTGATATGGGAGAGGGGAAAATTCCCCCTCTTTTTCCTTCTCAGTTCTCTGGCTGGTCTAATCTCACCACGTTTACTTCCACCAGATCCCACAGAGAAAGGGAGCGGGGGGAGGCTAACATAGTAAGAACTCTTACCTTCTTCAGTTTGCATGAGACACCCCAAGATCTCTTCGTTTGCCACAGTGCCAGTGTGAACAGTGTCCAGCTAGTAAAGTCTCCTGCTGGCTCGCCAATTGTGGGGAAGGGATATTTCCCCTCTCCTGGCTGGTCTAACAATCAAATAGACATGAGACAGGTTAACAAGAGAAAAATAACCAAGTTTAATTTCTTATGTTCATATGGGAGTTCCATAAGAATTTGGGGCCCAAGGACAGATCAGGCAATTAAGGCTGATCTGCCATCTTGAAACCAGGAGAAACCAGGCTTGTGGTTTGGGACCGCAAAGGGAAGGAAGATAATCCACGTGGAGTTGGAAAAACACATGTTTGTTAAACAAATGTTTGCTGGGCCATCTTTAACAGGGGGACACTGGAGGACTTTGATCAAAGAGGCCTTGCTACCTGTCATCTACTGGTTCATAATAAAGTATGGTTATGCATGATGATAGCTTCCTTCCTGGAGCAGGTCCTTTCTAAATTTATTTAGGCTCTTAGGGAGATGGTCAATGGTTTTTCCTGAGTCCTCTAGTTCTTAAAAGTAACTTGCTTAAAATAGCCAATATCTAAAGAGGCATATTTTGGGGTGGCAGTGTCTGCTCCCCCTCACCACAGACATTTCCCCTCTCATACTCTTCCTCCAGGGACATCAGCTCTGTGAGGTTATCAAGGTCCCCAGTCTTCTCCCTGTCTCTTGGCCCCTTCCATTCCTCCAATTGTTAAAAACAAACAAACAAAAGAAAAAAACAGTTCTGGGTCAGTTCACTTATCAGCTTACAGTTCCCTCTCTACTCCTGACATTAGAAGAAGTGCAAAGTGGTTAAGGGCATCCACAGGATTTACCAGGGTGAGAACCCTGGCTCTACTACATACTTGTGTAACCTTGGGCAAATTACATAAGTTTTTGGCCTGCAGCCTCTTCATCTGAAAAAGAGAAAAATAATAAAACATATCACTCAAGTAGAGAGTTCTGTTTCTATAACAAGATATGGCAAACCCTCAATAACTTGATTATGTTGACATTGCCTTTGTATCTGCATGGCTACTTCATTGGGTTGGTGGGGGGATTAAATAAAATAAGGCACTTAGAATTGTGCCAGGCCCAGGATAGCCACTCCAAAAATGTTGGCTGCTATCATTATTACTGAATTTGTTTCTTGGGCTGCCATAATAAATTACCACAAATTGAATGGTTTAAAACCACAGAGATGTATTGTTTCATAGTCCTGGAGGCTAGAAGTCTTAAAATAAGATGTCTGCTGGGTTGGCTCCACATATACAATATATTTTTATTAATTTCAGAGAGGAAGGGAGAGGGAGAGAGCAATAGAAACACCAATGATGAGATACAATCATTGATCGGCTACCTCCTGTGCACCCCCTACTGGGGATCGATCCTGCAACCCAGGCATGTGCCCTAACCAGGAATCAAACCCATGACCTCCTGGTTCATAGGTTGATGCTCAACCACTGAGCTACACCAGCCAGGCTGGGTTGGCTCCTTTTGAGCCTCTGAAGGAGAATTGATTCATGCCTCCCACCTAGCTTCTGGTGGCTGCTGATCATTGGTTTTTCTTGGTTTATAGCTGCATAATTCCAATGTCTGCCTTTGCATTGACATTGCCTTCTCCTCTTTCTCAGTCTCAAATCCCTCTGACTTTCTCTTATAAAGACACTTGTCATTATACCTAGGGCCTACACTAAATCCAGGATGACTTCATCTTGAGATCCTTAACTTAATTACATCTACAAATACTTTTCTAAATAAGTTCACTTTCATGGGTTCCAAGGGTTAGGACTTAGATATAGCATTTTGGGGATCAGCGTTCAGCCCACGACAATGGTCATTACAAAAACTTTCACTGGAGAGGTGAATTAAAGCCAGATTGCAAAGGATTAAGAGACAAAGGGGAGATGAGAAATGTAGATAATTATTTGAGAGACTTGGTTAAGAAGGAGTGCAGATGGAGAGGGAGCTGGTAGACACTTACTTGAGCCTCTTGGAGGGAAGAAGAAAAAAAAAGATGGCAGAAAAGGAGGAAGAGCTTGAAGATACAAGAAAGAGAAAAAGATGCAGTGGAGCGAGGAGCAGGCCCCAGAGCAGAGTCAAGGCTGAATGCTGAATGGGTGACTCAGTAAAAACGAGCTGATGGGCCAGCCACAGACTGACAGCAGCCATAAAACAAGTCAGAACAGAGAAGAAAAAGAGTGAGCCAAGGGGCCACCAAAGACAAGATAAAACATAACCAACCAAACTCTGGAAAGGTCTGAGACTTAAAAGATCTGAGCCAGAGATCACCTCTTGAGCAGTTTAAAAACATTTCCTCCAGTTTCTCATCTGAAGCTCCCAATACTGCTGAAGGGCAAGCAGAATTATGACACCCCTTGGGTGGAGAAAGAAACCAAGACCCAAAAGGCCTAGGGGTTAAACAGGTAGCTGGGGTTACCAAAGGACACACTGAGCCTCCAGCTGAGGCAGGGAGTCCAGGGAAGGCCTGGGGACCCCCTCTCATGGAGGCCCCACCCAGCAGGCGGCACACTTTCGTACTGTTGCTCACATTCCTTTTACACTCTCCTGCCTGGGCTTCTAGGAGATGGGTCTTCCCTGGTTGTCAACCTCTTGGATCGTTCTCGGGACCCTTTCCAGAGTACCTCTCCTTCCTCCAACACTTTACAGATTCAAAACCAATGGATTCACCTTATTCCCTCCAAAACTGGCTCTTCCTCCTGTATCCTTTACTGGATGATCAACAACCACCAGCCACAAACCTGCCTCTGCCTGTCCCAAACATCCTGTCAATCACCAAGTACTGTCTCCTGCCTCCTAAATACCTTATGAGCCTGCTCCCTCTCTCCATCCCAAGGCCTTGTTGCCCTGTCTTACCTGAACCCTGTAATAGGCTCCCGACAGGTCTCCCTGCCTCTTGGCTTCTCCAGTCCATCTTCCAAACTACTACTCCAGGATCTTCCTAAACCACAAAGATGATGTTCTTACTCACCAGTTCAAAGATTTCTGCTGGCTTCCCACCTCTGTGGGGGAAAGCACAAACTAACTTTCATAGCCCTTTGTGATCAGCCCCCTGCCATAGTCTCCGGCCTCATTAACCCTGAACATATCCCACCTGCATTGGCTTTCCCAGTCTTGCCTCTACAGTCTTTATTCCTCTCTGGCTCTGAGACTCATCACAATAGCTCAGGTGGGCATGGATATTTTTCCCATCCCACAAACAAGGAAACGGAGACCCACAGGGACCATGCAGGTAGTGATGAACAGGACTAGAACTTGAACCCAACCCTAAATGACTATCCCTGGGCCAGTGTTCTCCCAGCCACCCCCCTACCCCACCCTTCTTTGAGAAGGGAGAAAGAGGGCACTTCCTGAGAAAGGTTAGGCCCCAGGAAGCCACCTATCTCCTATCACCTCATTCACAACCATGGAAGGTAAGTAATACGCCTCCCATATGTGAAGGAGGAGAGTGAAGCCCAAAGAGTCTAAAGACCTTTCTGAGGTCACATAGTGAGGCAAGTCCAAGGGGACCCACAATGTCCAAGAACAGACTCACCTGTGGAGGGCTCCCCCATCCCCACTCCCTGCCACACTCATCTCAGAGGGCTCAGGGTTATGGGTTGAAAATGATGTGAAGGCACATAGGGGAAAACTCGACAAGGACACCAGAGGCGACCAGAGGTGAGACAGAGGCCTGGAACAGACCCTTCCCTCACACATTCAGAAGGAACCCACCCTGCCAATACCTTGATTTCAGACTTCTAGCCTCCAGAACTGTGAGGCAATAAACTTTTGTGTGTTTTTTAAGCCACCCTGTTTTTTACAGCAGCACCAGTAAGTGAATACAAAGAAGTAAACGGCCACCCATCCCAAAAACAAGAGATAGGATAAAACAAATTATATTTGTGATTTTAAAATTTCTAGCCTGAGCCCTGGCTGCTGTGGCCCAGTTGGTTGGAGTGATGTCCTGTATAACTGAAGGTCGTGGGTTCAATTACAGGTCAGGGCACATACCTAGGTTGCAGGTCAATCCCCGGTCGAGGCGTGTACAGAGAGCAGCAGATCGATGTTTTCTCTCACATCGATGTGGTGTGTGTTTTCTTCCTCTCTCTCTCTCCCTCTCTCTAAAATCAATAAGCATATCCTCAAGTGAGGATTTTTAAAGTTTTTTATTTTTCTAGCCCTGGCTGCGTAGCTCAGTTGTTAAGAGCATCATCCCAGTATGTCAAGGTTTCAGGCTCGATCTCTGGTCAGGGCACATACTAGTACAAGAAGCAACCAATCTATACTAATAATAGCCTAGATGGCCGTCCCGCCCTCATGCCGTGAAGCCCTTACGCCGTCACAAGGAGGCTGCGTGCGTAGCAGGAGTGTGCGGGTGGGCAGGGACTTGACGCTGCGTGTGCCGTGGGACCTGGGGGTCCCGCAAGGCCTGGGGGTCCCGTGGCCCCTCATGGCGTGGAGACAGGGCACCCGGCTTCGGCTTACCTCTTTGCATCAATCCATTGAGGAGTCCTGGATGGGTGGGCAGGGCCTACCTCCTTAGGGTGATCAATCACAGGGCTCCCGCACTATGAGAGGGCACAGGCCAGGCTGGGGGACCCCCCTCAAGTGTATGAATTTCATGCACCGGGCCTCTAGTAAATGCATAAATAAGTGGAACAACAAATCAATGTTTCTCTCTCTCTCTCTCTCTCTCTCTCTCTCTCTCTCTCTCTTGCTCTCTCTCTCTCCATTCTTCTCTCTCTTAAAAATCAACTTTAAATATTTCTAATGTTTTTATTATTACATTCATTTATTGAAGAAAATTTGGAAAGGATCCGAAAGTATAAAGAAGAAAACTAGCCCGGCCAGAGTGGCTCAGTGGTTCAGTGTTGACCTATGCACCAGGAGGTCAGGGTTTGATTCCCAGTCAGGGCACATACCCTGGTTTCTGGCTCAATCCCCAGTAGGGGGCATGTAGGAGGCAGCTGATCAATGTGTCTATCCCACTTTCCCTCTAAAAAATCAATAAAGACGTATTTAAAAAAAAAAAAAAAAACTAAAAGCACACTTCCTCTTTGGAAGTGGAATCTCTGAGAGAAAGACAACTCATGACCTCTCATTTCACACTTAGGAAATTTGGTGAATTTCCCCCCTCCTCCAATGCAGTTACTAGAATCTCCCTTGCAAAGCTGCTGTGATGCTTGAATGAGAAACTGGGTCCAGTTCTTAGCACAGGGTAGAGCATCCAGCCCAGCACCATAAATGGTAGATATTGTGCCTATTTATATAGACATTGCATAAAATTGGAATCATGCTGTTTTCACTTCCCCTTTTTCACTTACCAGCATATCTTGAATGCTTCCTCATATCTTTCATATTCACCAAGTGCCTAATATTTCATTTCTGCACAGCTTTCCATCTATGAATGTAGTATAATCTATTTACCCAATTTCCTGTCATTGAACATTTAGGGAATTTCCAACTTTCCCTTGTTATAAATAAGGCAGGGATAAATAATCTTTGATTTTAGGGTATATTCTGGAAGTTGAATTGCTAAATCACAGGATAACTCTTTTAGCCCTGGCCAGTCTGGTTCAGTCCTGTGCACCAAAAGGTGGGGGTTCAATTCCCGGTCAGGGCACATACCCAGGTTGTGGGTTCGATCCCAGTCGGGGTGCCTGCAGGAGGCAGCTGCTCCTGTTTCTCTCTCATTAATAGTTCTCTCTCTCTCCCATTCTCTCTCTAAAAATTAATAAAAATATATATCTTTTAAAAGTCTAATTCTTTTAAAAGTGTTCGCACATACATACTGCCAATGGTCCTGCAGAAACATCCCATAATGCTCCTCCTCTGCAGAGGAAAAGGCACTGGCTTCCTCGCTAACATCTGGTGTCGTCGTTATTTTCATCTTGACCAATTCTATAGGAAAGAAAAGCCGGCATCTCCTTTTCTTTGTACTTCGGAACTTCTAGCATTTTCGCCAAGTTTTTACGTTTCCTCAGTGAATTACGTTAATCATCCTTTGCCCATAGTGTCCTTCTGTCAGTTCCTCTCATTGTTGCGGCTTTAACCGGACTTGAAAGGGCCGCTCTAGATGGGAACCCTAGGGCAGCTTCCTTCCCGCCCTTCTGACCCTCCTCTTCCCACAGTCGCATCCTCACCAGCCGCCCTCGGTCCCCAGCGGACCTTTGTCATTCAAACTAGTCTTTGTTTCCCAGGGCCTGGGAAAGCCAGCTCTCTCGGCCCTCTCTACCTTTTGCTAGGTTTCCGACCCGAAGCCCCACATTCCTTCCGCCCCCATCTCAGGCCTCTCACCAGGCCCTGCACACTCTCCCCTCCAAATTCCTCCACCAGGTGCTAAGCCACAGGGGCCCCAGACTGACGTGGCCAGTGCAAGAATCCCAGCCCTGCCCAGCTCCGGCCTGAAAGGGGGGGCGGGGGTGGGGGGGTGGCGGGGGCGGGGGGGGGCGCTCTGGGAAATGGGGAGCGGTTCAGAGAACCAGGTGTCCCTGGGGAGGCCTTGTGTCAAGGCACCAGTGTCAAGTGGGAGCAAGAGCATGTTTTAGGGTGGCAGTGAGGGGGAAATGCACATTATGCGTAAAGCACAAAATTCGGGGGCACAGATCACCACAAAACCCGGACGACCAGGCAGGGCTACTCCAGGAGGGACAGGCCTTGGCAGGGTCTGGCTTCCACTTGTGCCTGGAGTGTATCAGCCTGGGCAAGGGCTGGGAGGCCAGAGGTTCTGGCTGAGCAGGTCATGCAAATGAAGGGTCTCCGGTCACCCGGGAAGTCCCAAGGGTAGGTGGCAAGGACTGAGCAGCTCAGACAACAGCTCAGGCAGTGGACAGGGGCACCTGGGCGCAGGGCGCCTGGGGGTTCCTTCCTGCCTGGCTCCAATGCCACTCATCCACTCCCCCACTGGAGACATCTTCGGGGAAGATGGAGCCTGGCTGCCCAGGGTGCTGGCCCAGCCCTGAATCTTGAGGGGTGACAAGCCTCGCCCCGGGTTGACCGGACACAGAGGTTGCCCGAGCAGAGTGACTAAAACTGGGAGTCAGAGGGGGTTTCCCAGAAGCAGACTGAGCCGGGCCTTGGGGTGCCCGTGTGTCAGGCAACGGGGGTGGGGAGGGCAGGCGGCCTGAATCCCGAGGGAAAGTACAGTCTGGTTTCGGGGACGGTGGGCGGGAGTCCCCGCGAGTGGCAAGACAGCAGGTGCCCGAAAGGGGCGGAGAGCAGCTCGGGAGCCGGTTTCGCCAGGATGCCACGGGAGGTCCCCGGCCCCGCGGCGGAGGAGGGCGGGGGAGGGCGGGGGATTCGGGAGGGGGGAGCGAAAGGGGTGGGCCGGGCGCCCCCAGCCCGCCCGCTCCGGCTGCACGTAGCACTCGTCCGCTCCGCGCCGAGCAGGTAACAAAGGGCCAGTGTCGCCCGCAGGGCGCCGCCCGACCCGCCGCCTGGCGGCTCCGGGGGCCCCCCGCAGACCCAAAGGGGGGAGGACGGGGGAGTGGCCCGGGGCTCCAGGCACACCCAGCCTGGGTCAGGACCGTCTCCTCTGCCAGATGTTTCCCTCCAGCGGCCCCCAGGACCCGAGAAGGCGGCGGGGCCCCGGTTGGGACGACCAGTGTCTCTGGCGAAACAAAGACAGGGCCTGGCCCGCGGGTCCCGCGGAGGCTGTGAAATGCACAGCCCTGTGCGGTGCCCCGGAGGCCAGGGCAGCGCTCCCCGGATTCGGGCGCCCCCCGAGCGCCCCCCCACCCCCAGGGTGAGGACGTGCGCTGCCCTCTAAGCGGAATTTGATCTGCAGAACATTCCTGTGCACAGTTCATGTCTGCGCTCCGGAATGTCTTATCTAGGAGTCCACTTGAACGGGCTGGTGGCTCTTGACGCAAGATAGTTCTGTCCACATCAAAGGAGGGGGCACTGGTGATGCTGATGGAGACTAGAGGGAGGCCAAAGCCTCTGGAGCGGCCTTGGCGGCACCATTGAATGTACCCAGGCCCTCCAGGTGTTCACAATCCCGCAAGCACACGAATACCATGCGGAGCATGTATGTCCGTGTACTCCTACACACCCCTGTCCCCACCTCATTTCACACTTCACTGGTCAGTGTGTGCCCCCAGGAACCATTCAGGAGGCCCCCATTGTCAAGGAGGACTGGAGAATGAACCCTGGAATGATCCTTCGGCATTATCCTGCCTGTTCACTCTCCCCCACAGCCCACCCCTACACACACACACACACACACACACACACACACCCCTCTTTGTCCTTCATGCAGGACCATCCTGGGGCAGAATTAGGAGGTTGGGGCCAGGCTCACTAGAGATCAAAAGCACTTTGGGAGGGAATGTCCTCAGAATGGGAGCAGCTGCCCCTCCTCCATCACACCCACCAGCAGCCCATTCCAGAGAGAACTCCCATCCCCCATCAAAGCATCTAAATGTGAGGCCAGAGGACCTCCCAGGATAGCTGCTCAGGCCTTGGCAGAAGTAGGAGCTATGTTGTCGGGGGTGGGGTTATTGGCTGCCTCAGTTTTCTCATCAGTACAGTGGGGAACAGAGCCAATCCCTGTGATCTGGGCCCCTCCAATTCTGACTTCTGCTTTGAAGCTGATCAGTAGATCTAGGGAGTGTGTTCTTTGTGCTCACACAAACCTTCTGCCCTTGCAACCCAGCCTAGAACACCCTTTCCTGGAGAGGGAATGCTGGGAACAGCAAAGAGAAGCTCCGAGGCACCAAAGAGCCTGTACAGTCTCCTCTAGGTCAGCTAGGGAGGAGTGAAACCAGGTCCCTGCTCTGGGAATGTCCGGGTCACTGAGCAGCAGTCATGTACATACACAAATCAGACACAGGGCTGCAGCCCCACGTGCTGAGGGCTCAGGACTGGTGTTTGGAGAGGAAGGGAAGGCTCCCCCAGTACATACAGGCTGGGACACAAATGGCTCTCAGTACTGTATGGCGACTGAATGAAAAACCACACAAGTGGATGGATGGATGAATGAATGTCGGAGGCCATGAATTCATGTGGGTTGGAACCCTCTGGTTGCCCAGGATGAGACTTCTTGGGGATTGTCACTGCTCTGATCCTGGTGTGCATCCTCCACACCCAGCAGGCTGCAGCTCCCCAGGAGGGGCCAGGATACCCTCTGATGCAGCCACCAGGTGGCCAAGCTGTGCTTGGTGAGCATTCTTGAGAGTGGAGTATGGATGTCCACCTCCCCACCAGACTGAGAGCTCTTCACAGGCTCTGCAGTGTCTGGCTCAGATTTCTGCTGCCCTCCATCCCAGTGTTCACTACAGTGTGAGGCACTGTGCCAAGAGACAAGGCTCTGGATCGCAGGCAGGCCTGGCCACTTTCTGGTTATGTGGCCTTAGGTTGTCATTTCTCTCTCAGCCTAAGTTTCCTTATATAAAATGCAGACAAAACTGCCTTCTTTGCTTTACTGGATGTGGCGTTGTTACCATCATAACTAGCTGGTTAATATTAATAATAGGAAGAAACCAAAGGAGAGGCCAGACATTGTAAGTATGGTCATCTGGGCAGCTTCACCAGGAAGCTGCAATTTCACACTTCTCAAGGGACCACCTATCCATCCCTGCAAATCACAGCGGGGAGGGGTCCAGCAAAGGGGAAGATGGGCGCATGCTCCGTGAAGTTGGGGTGATGTCAGGAAGGTGTTTGCCTGTCAGTCTAGCCTGGGGAACAAAGACCATGGGCCAGAATGGCAGAGCCACTGCAAGCATGTGAAATCTTGAAGGCTTAATTGGTGAAGCTCCTGGTTATAACCCTGAGACAAAGAGTTACCTCTCTCTTGTTCCCCTGGCTTCACTCTGCTTCCTTGCACTTGCTTGCTCCATGACCCACGCTAGCATGCCATGTGGCCCATGCAGACCCCACACACAATGGACTGCAGCTGGGAGCACAAGCTACGCTAGCCAAAGGCAGGACTGGACTGTGCTGTAATATGGAGCAAAGACTCTGGGAGGTGGCTTTAATTCTAGCTCTGCTAAAGACAAAATGGGAATCTATGACAGAATGGAGGGCGATAAGATCATGGAGGGGAGCTCCCTTCGTGTTACATCATCAATAAAGCTTTCTAGGATACCTCATCCTCCCATGGGGGCCTCAGGAAATTCTTGTTCCTGCTGCACCCCAAGAAGCCCACTTCCACCAGCAATAGGCGGGGACACAGAGGGCACCTCACCAATAACAGGGTCACTACTCCTCCCTCCACATCCCTGTCCCTCAGAGCCCAGGATCTTCCTTCACCTGTCACCCTCTTACCCACTCCTCCCTTTATGTCTGCCTTTATACCTGCACTTGCAGGTCTCTGAGAGCAGGAACTGGGTCTCCCTCATCTCTGTGTCCTCTATTGCCCAGGATTGCCCAACACATGGTCGAGCACATGGCAGTGGAAGTAAATGTTCACTGAATGGTTAAGTGATGAGTGAGAGCATTTGTTTAACCAGAAAGGTGTTAACCAAAAGTCTGCCACCCTGAAGCTGCTTTCTGGGATATTGAATTTAAGATGTTTATTGAGAAACTAGAGGCCCGGTGCACAAAAATTTGTGCACTGGAGGGGGTGGTCCCTCAGCCCAGCTTGCCCCCTATCACATATTGGGAGCCCTCAGGGGATGTCCTAGTCCCTGCTCCCTGCTCCCCTTGGGGAGCGGGCCTAAGCCACAGTCTGGCCTCCCTTTGTGGGAGGCGACTGGGCTGATCAGCGGAAGGCACCAGCCCCATCACCCTGCTGTTGCAGTCACTGCCAGTCACCGCAGCCACCAAGATGTTTTCATCAACACGGACTCCAGTCCCTTTACTGTGAAAAAATGACAACTTTCTTTAGGCATTTTCAAGATGTGTCTTTCATAGGATATGACCTTCCTTCCTTTCTTCCTTTCTTTCTTTCTTTCTTTCTTTCTTTCTTTCTTTCTTTCTTTCTTTCTTTCTTTCTTCCTTCCTTCCTTCCTTCCTTCCCTTCCTTCCTTCCTTCCTTCCTTCCTTCCTTCCTTCCTTCCTTCCCTCCCTCCCTCCCTCCCTCCCTCCTTTCTTTCTTTCTTTCTTTCTTTCTTTCTTTCTTTCTTTCTTTCTTTCTTTCTTTCTTTCTTTCTTTCTTTCTTTCTTTCTTTCTTTCCTTTCTCCTCACCTGAGGATATGTTTCCATTGATTTTTAGAGAATGTGGAAGAGAAAGGGAAAGACAGAGAGAAACATCAAAGTGAGAGGAACACTTTGATTGGTTGCCTCCTGCATGAGCCCTGACCTGGGCCCAGGCCAGGGAGATGCCTGCAACCTAGGTACATGCCCTTGGTCAGAATTGAACCCAGACCCAGCAGTGAGCAGGCCACGGCATTATCCACTGAGCAAAACCAGCTAGGGCAGGATATGACATTTCTTAGCCCTACAGCAGCGGACCTTCCTTTTTTTCTCCAGGAGTGTGGTAAAAAAAAAAAAAAAAAAAAACCCTAGATCACCTATTTGGATTCTTATTACCCAAGTTACTAAGAATATTACCAGTGGCATACAGGGAGCTAAGCCAATGAGCCATCAGAAAAGGTGTTTCCTCTGTAGTTCACACCAATTGCTGGCTTGGCCCCTGCCCAGGCCTAACGCCTCCGGCTGAGTCATTAGCCCTGGGCAGGGGACCTCCAGCTCCCTCAATCATCAGCTCAGCCCCTGCTGCCCATGATCGCTGGCTCTGCCCCTGCCCAACCTAACGCCTCTGGCAAAGGCATTAGGCCTGGACAGGGGACCCCAAGCTCCCCACAATTGCCAGCTCCGCCCATGCCCACAATCGCTGACTTTGCCCCTGCTCCCCGCGATGGCTGGTTCCACCCCTGCACAGGCCTAACACCTCTGGCCAAGGCATTGGGCCTGAGCAGGGGACCCCCAGCTCCCACCATCCCCGGCTCCGCCCCTGCTACCCACGGTCTCTGGCACCGCCTCTGCCCAGACCTAAGGCCTCTGGTGGAGACATTAGTCCTGGGCAGGTGACCCCCAGCTCCCTAAGATCGCTGACTCCACCCCTGCCTAGACCTAACACCTCTGGCCAAGGCATTAGGCCTGAGCAGGGGACCCCAAGCTCCCCGCGATTGCAGGCTCCACCCCTGCCCAGGCCTAATGCCTCTGGCCAAGGCGTTAGGCCGGGTCAGGGGACCCCCAGCTGCCCACGATCACTGACTCTGCCCCTGCTCCCTGCGATGGCTGGTTCCGCCCTTGCCCAAGCCTAACGCCTCTGGCCTAACCCCCAGCTCCCTATGATCGCTGACTCTGCCCCTGCCTAGACCTAATGCCTCTGGCCAAGGTGTTAGGCCTCGGCAGGGGACACCCAGCTCCCCGCAATTGCAGGCTCCACCCCTGCCCAGGCCTAACGTCTGTAGCTAAGGCTTTAGGCCTGGGCAAGGGACCCCTAGCTCCCCGGACTGCTGGCTCCTCCCTGCCCAGCTCCCATCGCTGGCTCCACCCCTGCTTCCCACTATAACTGGCTGGGGGGCGGCAAAAGCGCCCGGTTCTCCGATCACGGCTGGGGGGCAGGTCATGTGGGGACATAGCAAGAAGGCAGATCTATAAATCAGGAAAAGGTCTTACCAGAAATGGACTACCCTGGCACCTTGAATTTGTTATCACACAGAAAGAGTTCACCCACCTGGCACTAGCAGAGCCAAACCCTAAACATCAAGAATTGCAGTGGAGAAATATTGGCTATTTTATTATGAATGGCGCCATCCAGGAGAACGGAAGCTAATGCTCAAAAGCCCAAACTCTCTGATGGCACATAAGATACAGCTATACAGGCCAAATCTTCCAAGTCACCAAGGGTAAAGGCTTCAGCGTCCTGTTGGGAGCTGATTGGTCGGAGATGAGTAAGGGTAATAAATCATTTCTTCGGATCTTCAGGACAGTTCAGAGGTCTGTTCTGGAGTCCCTCTGTCTTGTCTCATGGAAAAGTAGCCAGGGGGTCATTCCA
Source organism: Myotis daubentonii (assembly GCF_963259705.1). NCBI lineage: Eukaryota > Metazoa > Chordata > Mammalia > Chiroptera > Vespertilionidae > Myotis > Myotis daubentonii. Next base: position 190,337,925 of record NC_081842.1, on the reverse strand, counting down.
CCTTGGGCTCAGTTGCTGAAACATAACTTAGGTCAACAGGTTATCTTTAGCCTGCCAGGGGTCTGTATCTTGTGATCATTAGTCAGGTCCGGGCAATGTCTTCTGCTGCCTTGGGGGTTGCTGATGATCCTGGGGAAAGGCTAGGTAGGATTTAAAGCTAAAGATAATCAGTCATAAGGTCCCTTGGTTTCAATCTCAAAGTTCTACCCTCCAGAACTATGAGAAAATGCACGTCCGTTGTTTAAGCCACCTGGTCTGTGGTATTTTGTTATGGCCGCCCAAGCTAATATAGTGTCTAAATAAGTAGTGGGTCCCAGCTGGCATTGCTCAGTGGTTGAGCATCGACCTATGAACCAGTTTGATTCCAGTCAGGGCACATGCCCAGGTTGCAGGCTCAACCCCCAGTGGGGGTCATGCAGGAAGCAAGCAATCAATGATTCTCTCTCATCATTGATGTTTTTATCTGTCTCTCCCTCTCCCTTCCTCTCTGAAATAAAAAAATATATATATTTCAAGGCTGGCCGGCATGGCTGGATGGTTAAGCATTAACCTATGAATCAGGAAGTCATAGTTCAATTCCTGGTCAGGGCACATGCCTGGGTTGCGGGCTCTATCCCCAGTGTGGAACAGGCAAGAGGCAGCTGATCAATGATTCTCTCTCATCATTGATGTTTTTCTCTCTCTCTCTCCCCATCTCCTTCTTCTCTGAAGTCAATAAAATATATTTTAAAATATATATTTTTAAAATAAATAAATAAATAAACAAATAAATAGGGAGACCATAATTGTTCTTTCTCTTGACAACTTCCTGTTTCCCCTCTACTCCCAGGAGGACTAAGGAAGGAATCCTGGCCTGCCACTCCTTCCCTAACAGTTCAGAGGACATTGAAAGGAGAGTAGTGGTGTGGGCTGGTAAGATCTGCAGTAAACCAAAAGTGGTATCCCAAAAGATATCCACCTTATATGGGAGGGAAAATATGATTCAGTTAAAGATGTTGAGAGGAGGAGCATAACTTGAGTTGTCCAGGTGGGCCCAAATGCCATCACAAAGGTTTTATTTATTTATTTATTTATTTATTTATTTATTATTGATTTGTAATTGGCTGGTAATTGAACCAGTGACCCTTTGGTGCACAGGATAATACTCCAACTAACGGAGCCACACCTGCTATCGCACAAATGTTCTTTTTTTAAAAAATGATTCTCTTTTTAAAAATTATTTAAATCTTTATTGTTGAGTGTATTACAGATGTCCCCCTTTTTCCCTCCACTGCCCCCCTCCATCTGGTTCCTGTCCTACCCCAGGCCTTCACCAACCTACTGTCTATATCCATAGGTAAGATCTTTGGTTAATCTCCTCCCACCCCCCACTTCCCTCTGAGACTCATCATACTGTTCTACGTTTCCATGCCTCTGGTTCTATTTTATTCATCAGTTTATTTTGTTCATTAGATTTCTTGTTTGTTTATTTTGATTTTTAGATTTAATTGATGATAGATAGGAATGTATTGCCATTTTATTGTTCATATTTTCTCCTCCTCCTCCTCCTCCTCCTCCTCCTCCTCCTCCTCCTCCTCCTCCTCCTCCTCCTCCTCCTCCTCCTTCTTCTTCTTCTTCTTCTTCTTCTTCTTCTTCTTCTTCTTCTTCTTCTTCTTCTTCTTCTTCTTCTTCTTCTTCTTCTTCTTCTTCAAGAATACCTTTCAACATTTCATGAAATACTGGTTTGGTGGTGATGAATTCCTTTAGCTTTTTCTTATCTGTGAAGCTCTTTATCTGACCTTTAATTCTAAATGGTAGCTTTGCTGGGTAGAGTAATCTTGGTTGTAGTCCTTCCTATTCATCACTTTGAGTATTTCTTGCCACTCCCTTCTGGCCTGCAAAGTTTCTGTTGAGAAATCAGCTGAAAGTTGTATGGGTGCTCCTTTGTAGGTAACTAACTGTTACTCTCTTGCTACTTTTAAGATTCTCTCTTTGTCTTTAACCCTTGGCATTTTAATTATGATGTGCCTTAGTATGGACCTCTTTGGGTTCCTCTTGTTTGGGACTCTGTTCTTCCTGAACTTATAAGTCTATTTCTTTCACCAGGTAGGGGAAGTTTTCTGTCATTATTTCTTCAAATAGGTTTCCAATGTCTTGCTCTCTCTCTTCTTCTGGCACCCCCATGATGCGATTGTTGATATGCTTGAAGTTGTCCCAGAGGCTCCTTACACTATCTTAATATTTTTTTATTACTTTTTCTTTTTTCTCTTCTGGTTGGGTGTTTTTTGCTTCCTCATATTCCAAATTGCTGATTTGATTCTTGGCATCCTCTACTGTACTGTTGATTCCCTGTAAATTATTCATTTCAGTTAGTGTACCCTTCATTTCTGACTGGCCCTTTTTTATGTCTTTGATGCTCTCACTAATTTCCTTGATATTCTTAGGTCTCTTGAGGCTCTCTTTAAGATCAACCTTATAACCATTGTTTTGAGCTTTGTATCTAGTAGTTTGCTTGCTTCCATTTCATTTAGTAGTTTTTCTGGAGATTTCTTCTGTTCTTTCACATGTTTCTTTGTCTCCACATTTTGGCAGTGTCTCTGTGTTTGTTTCTATGTATTAGGTAGAGCTGCTATGTCTCCTGGAATTGGTAGAGTAGCGGTCTTGTGTAGTAGGTGTCCTGTAAGACCCCATGGCTCAGCCCGGCAGTCACCTGAAGTGGGTACTCTAAGTGTGCCCCTTTGTGGGCTGTGTGCACTATCTTGTAGTTGAACTTTGATTGCTGTTGGCATCAATGGAAGGAATTGATATCCAGGCCAAGTGGCTGTGAGGACCAGCTATGGCTACAATGGAATAGCTACTGTGCAAGAGACATCCCTATGGAGCAGGATTGCTTCAGTGGGGCTTTGGTGTTCACTGAGTCTGCCCCTTGAGTGTGTCACTTGTGGATGTGTAGAGTTGTAATCTTGTATGGTCTGAAGTTGTCCATCAGGTACACTGGTTATGGGATCTCCCAGGAGGTGCAAAGTTAGCCACTGCCTGGGGCCACTCAGAAGGAGCTACAGAGGATCTGCAGATGGCTGCTACTTGTATTGGGCTTGGAAAGGCCAGGGTGAGGCCAAGCTGTGAAGCAAGGCAGGTTGGTGCTAATGCCAGGTCTTGGACCTCTTATTGATAAGTTTGGGGCATGCTGACTCCAACTGCTGCTTGTTTTAGAGATTTTAGAAAAGTCTGAAGCCTGAGCCAAGATAGGCCATTCATATGTAAAAGCTGCTGCAAACAGCTTGGGTGGGACTGCAAATTGGATGTGACAGGGTCTCAGGGAATCACCAATATGGAGCAAACTGTGAAGCAGGGTAATGGAAACTCATATATGGCTGCCACTGAGCTCTGCAATGGGGAAGGTCCCAGCATAGGAACAATGACTCTTGTGAGCAACCCTATCTGGGAGAAAGCTACCCCTGAGTTTCTGCCCTGCTGCCAGATAATCTAGTTCCTCCCCATATGTCCCTGAATCCTCCAAAGCAGCCACCCAGCGCTAGAGCCCAGAGGGAGGGAGTTAGGGTAAGTCCATGTGTTGCCCTTTAAGAGGAACTGTCTGGGTCTCCAGCAGCCTCCGTGTCAGTAAGCCACAATCCCCACTGGTTGTTCAGCCCAAAGTTACAGAGGAATCTCTTCACCATTCTAGAACCCTGGGCTGGAGGGCTGGTGTGGGATGGGGTTCCCTCTGTAGTGGAGATATCCCTCCTGGTAAAAAACAAATCAAACAAACAAAAAAAAAAAACGCCACACGTAGGTGTCAGACCAGCTCATTCTGCATCTCATACCAGTCTCAATGTGTTTTCTTCTTTTTAAAAAAATTATATTTTTATTGATTTCAGAGAGGAAGAGAGATGGAAACATTAATGAGAAAGAATCATTGATCAAGCCCCAAACCCAGGCATGTACCCTGACCAGGAATTAAACCATGATCTCCTGGTTCAGATGTTCATATTCAACCACTGACCCACACTGGCGGGGTATGCTTTCTTCTTTACTTCTCTAGTTGTAGGACTTCATTCAGCCAGATTTCAGGCAGCACTGAATGATTGTTGTTCTGTATTTTAGTTGTAATTTTGATGTGGTTGTGGGAGGCGGTGAGTACCGGTGTTTACCTGCACACCATCCTGGTTCTCTACCAGTGTTCTTACAAAAGAGAGTCAGAGAGACAGACAAAGAGAGGAGAAGACATATGTTCATAGAGAAGTAGGAGATGTGAATAAGTGGCAGAGATTGGAGTGATGTGGCCACAAGCCAGGAACACCTGCAGCCATCAGATGCTGGAGGAAGCAAGGAACAAATTCTTCCACAGAGTCCAGGGAGGGAGTGGAGCCCTGCCAACAGCTTGCTTTCAGAATTCCAAACTACAAAACCCAGAGAGAACACATTTTCTATTGTTTTAAGCTACCCAGTGTGTGGAAATTTGCTACAGCAGGCACAGAAAACTAATCTTGGTGTATTGGTCTGGCTCCAACTCAGCCAGGCCCCTGCCTCTGTATCTCTATTTCTTAGCCAAACCTGGACTTAGACTCCCAGGCCCTCACCTACTAAGCCCAAAAGCCTGACTCTGGGTGGGATGGGACCCCTGCCACCCGCAAGCTTGTCTGGATCACAGTTGCCACCTGTTCCTTGGCTCTGCCTACCTCCATTGGATTGCAGCACAAGTTTCTCTGCCCATCAGACCACAGTGGAAGGTGGGCATGCCTGCTGGGGCCAAGTACTACTTACAGGGGAAATACTAACTTGGGAAAATAGGAGGCCTATATTGATATTTTGCCTCTATATGAACATGAGCTCTGCAGGCCACAGTTTTCTCACCTGCTAAGTGCCTGGATTGGAGTGCATGATTTCTCTGGACCTTTCAGTTCTGTCTGTAAATGAGTACAGAAGAGGGTGAGAGAGCTTGGAAAGGAGGAGGGAGATAATCAATACCAAGTACAGAAATGTTGAATTCTATAAATGGGGTTTGGTTTCTCTCACAGATTACAGGAGCAATGATAGGGTCACAGAGTGATTCAAGGAGGAGGCAGAGCCAAGGGTTGGAGGTATGCATGAGAGATGTCCATTTCATATGAGGTGTCCATCACAGGGCCCACTCATCATACTCCTGTCAAGGGAGATTTCTCTGTCCCCAACCCCCAAAGACAAAGTAGGTACATTTGGACCATGGAACCTTGTCCCTAGTGGAGAACCAACTAGAATAAGGGAGGACCTGACCACCTAGTTAGGGTTTCTTGGCAACCAAAGAAACCAAGGGAAAAGATGAAATGGTCCAAACCAGATGGTCACACTTGAGAAATTCAACAGAGAAACATGGGCAAACAGGACAGAAAAATGGAAGCAAGAAGTCACACTCTGAAGAAGTCCAGAGACCTGAGCCTGTCCGAGTGATTGAGAAGAGAAATTAGCCAGCAGAGTGAGGTGAAGCGAACTGGGGTGGGAGTCACGTTGTTGTGTTCATCTTGAGCTGTAAGATGAAAAGTCAATGAACTCCTGCTAATGGTGGTCCTAACGGTTCCTAGTGTGGAGGGGAAAGATCACAGATTAGAATGAACAAGAACTTGGTTTGTTAAAAGTAGACTGCAGAATAGGAGCAGCAAGCTCCCAAACCAGGAATTGAGGACTACCACAGCAGTTTCCTAACTCATCAAAATTACAGACTTCTAAAAGCTAATAGATCTAAGTTTAGCAAGGTTCCAGGATACAGTCAATATTCTGAATCCAATTACATTTCTATATATAGCAAATAAACAACTGGACACAGAAATTTCAAAAACATTTTTTAAGACTTCATCAAAGAAACATTAAATACTTAGTGATACATTTAACAAAATAGATGCAAGATGTGTGTATTAGTTATCTATTGCTGTGTAACAAATCATCCGAAACTTAGTGGTTTAGAACAACAAACATTCACTAGCTCAGTTTCCATGGACCAGGAATTCATGAGCAGTTTGTCTGAGTGCTTCTAGCTCAAGGTCTCTCATGAGGTTGCAACCCAGATGTTAGCCAAGGCTGCGATCATCTGAAGGCTTGATGTGGCTGTTAGCAGGAGGCCTCAGTCTCCATAGGAATGCTCCTAACATAGCAGCTGGCTTCTCCCACAGGGAATGAGCCAGGAGAGAAAGGGTGACCCAATCAGAAAGCCACAGCTTTCTGTAACTGGTCTCTGAGGTCCCACACGGTCAATTTGCTTTATTCTACCTGCTACAGCAAGTCAAGGAACTAAGTCCAGCCCGTTCTCAGGGGGAGGGAATTAGTCTGCACCTCTACAAGGGAGGTGCAACAAATAGCTTGTGAATATATTTTAAAAACCAATATTGTTCCTGGAAACAACAAAACATTACTGAGAGAAATTGTATAATAGGAAGATACAGCATGTTCATGGATGGGAAGACTCAATACTGTTAAGATGTTACTTCTTCTCAAATTGATCTATAGGTTCAATAAAACCTCAATCAAGACACATGCATGATGTCTTTGTAGAAATTAACAAGCTGATTCCAAGATTTAAATGAAAATGTGAAGGTGCTAGCATGACGAAAACAATTTCGTAAAGAAAGAACAATGTTTGATTAAGATTTAATATAAAAGTCAAGACACTGAGTATTGATTTAAGGATAGACATTTAATCAGTGGATATAAGAGTCCAGAAATAGACCCACACATATGTAATCAATTAATTTTTTATAAATGGACCAAGTTAATTCAATAGGAAAACATAGTCTTTTCAACAAATGAGTATGAGCCCTAGTTGGGTAGCTTAGTTGGTTAGAGCATCGTCCTAATATATCAAGGATGTGGGTTCCATCCTGGCCAGGGCACATACAAGAAGCAACCAATGAATGCACAAATAATTGGAACAATAAATTGATGTTTCTTTCTCTAAAATCAATAAATAAAAACTTTAAAAAAAACTATCAGGAACTCCTTCCTTCCTTCCCTCCTTCCTTCCTTCCCTCCTTCCTTCCTTCCTTCCTTTCTTCCCTCCTTCCTTCCTTCCTCCTTCCACGCTTTCTCTTTTCAGAACCTATTATTGATATTGGGAAGTGAGCTACTTCCTAGAGCCATGGGGAAAATGGGTGCTTGGTGGTAAAAATTAACAACTCCAGGGTCCAGGTTAGAGTTCCAAGAAGACACCCCTTCCACCAGACAGTGAAAAGGTTGAGTTGTGTTTTTTAGATCAGGATAAGGAGGAAAAACATCACACTTTGTGCCCTGCATCCCACTTTTCAGGACTTTGCCTGAAAAAAGAAAAATCACCTATGTGAAAGCTGTTCTTCTTTTCGTTCTTTAAGGAGAAGACAATAAGATGACATGTGAAGTTGTAAGGTTGAGGGGGAGAAAACAAATTTCTATGTACATTTTTGAATTATAGCAGTAAAAATACTCCCCTCATATGGATTTAAAAATAAAAACATGGAAAATAAAAATACTTAGATGTGTTAAGATTTTCAGGATGTACAAGGATGGATTGAAAGCTATTTAAGTTTTCTTTTCCATAAATATCGCAATGTTTGTATAATCATAAGAACAGATCAGACCAGCATTTGCTTGAGGGGTGAACGCTGGGGCTGGGACGCAGTCAGGTGACGTTTCCTGGGGAAAGTGACTTAGCCTCTCTGAGCTTCAGTTTCCTCAAATGTAAAACAGTTAATAACAACAGCACCACCTCACAGGGCTGCTGTGAGGTCAAATGAAAAATTCCACCCAGCATTCAGGGGACAGTGCCGCGCGCATGGTAACCCTCCACGGTGCCCTGGCCACTCACAAGAGGACATGCGGGGAGAGCTGTGTGAGGACCACACTGGCACGACTGCGCAGAGCTGGCATCAGCTTTAAGCGGCTTCGTTGGGGTGTAATTGACACCCGATAAACAACACACAAATGATACTATTTGATGTTTTGACACATGTATACACACTTGAAACCAGCAGCAGCGCCAAGATAAGGCACATATCTATCACCCCCAAAACTTGCTTCTTCCCCTTGGTCACCCCTCCCTCTTATCTCTCCCCGACCCTCCATCCACGTAGCCATGGCTCTGCTCTCTGGCACCGTAGATTAGTTTGCATTTCCTAGAATTTCATAGAAATGGAGCCCTGCACATTATGAACTCTTTCATTTATTTATGTTTTTGCTCTAGCTTCTCTCATCCAGCTTGTTCGCCACCTGTCCGTGTTGTTGCATGTATCCATAGCTCGTCCTTTCTCATTGTGCGTGGTGCCCCAGTGTATGAATATATCCACTCCCCTGTGAACATGAGTGTTGTTTCCAACCGTGGGCTACGACAAAAACAGACTTGTTATGAGCTTTCCCTTACAAACCTTTGGGTGGACATGTGCTTTCATATGTCTTCAATTGTTGGTCATAATATAAATACATCACTTTAGAAGAAACTTTCTGGCAGTCAATGTGGCATTTTGAGTGTGGGGTTCCCCTGGAGAGGGCTGGGAGGCTGGGGGTCAGAGTCAGGGGACTCTCACATGCCCTCCTCACCTTCCCAAGCTCTGGCTTAGATCCTGGAGATCTGGGGTTGGTATGTCACTGGGGCCTCTCTCTGCTTACAGACACCCTCTCCCTATGCCAGGGGTTCCCAGACCTGGGTGGCATCAGAATTTCTTGGGGAGCTTTAAACAGTATAGATGCCTGGGTCCCGCCTGAGACCTACTATTCAGAATATTGCAGGATGGGGCCACAGAAGCTGCGTTTTATAAAGTCCCTCAGGTGATTCTGCCATGTAGACAGGCATAGGAATTCCCACCTACTGGAGCCAGCTTAAACCCCCAGGCAACACACTCTGAGCCCTTTGCCATCTGGACCCAGTGCCCCTGTGCAGCCTCATGCCTGGCCCCTCACCCCAAACATCCAGCCTCAGGAAACCGCTCCATGGTCCCCAGACACGCTCAGGCTGTCTCACTCAAGTTCATCTCTCTACCTTCTGCCTTCTCTACCCGGGGAACTTCTACACATCCTTCCAGGCCCAGAAAAGCCACCTCCTGCAGGAACTTCCACGCCCTGCTCCTCCCAGCCAACTGCTCCTCCCACCACCTTATTCAGAGCACCTGTCACTCTGCCCAGTCATTATCCGATGGTGCCTGCACCAGTGGCCTGTGGAAGCCTCCCAAGCACCCTGTGAGGTGGATGAAGATGATGGAAGCAAAGACTGACTAGGTGAAAAGCCCACAGGAAACCTCTACATGTGCAGCTGGGCCCTTCAATCCTCACAGCAGCTGGTGCAGTGGGGACTGTCCTCACCGGGCCCATCTGACACATGAGGAATCTGAGGCCCTGAGAGGCAAATTCACTTGCCCAGCCACACTGGAAGTGGCAGCGCCAGGACCTGCCAGGACCTACCAGCCATGGCTCCAGATACCGTGGTTGTACCCACTGTGCTTCGGGCCTTTCACAGATGAGGACGCTGAGGGCAGGGAACCATCTGCCCAAACTCACCATTCTTACAAGTTGCACCGTCATAATTTGTAGCTAGGAGCCTCTGACCCCCCAGCTCCACACTCCACATGGCCCCTGTTTACTTTTATTTATTGATCTGATAGAAAAACACTGATTTGTTGTTCCATTTATGTATGCTTTCGCTGGTTTCTCCTTGCATGTGCCCTGACCAGGGATCCAACCTACAACCTTGGTGTATTGGGATGATGGTCTAACCAACTGAACTACCCGGCCAGGGCCTCCATGGCTCCTGTTTAAACCTCCATTTAAATAATCCCAGGCCAACCCCTTTTTCTTTTTCCTACGTCCTGGGACTTGGACTGTTTCCAGATGTTGGCTATTACAAATATAGTTGCTATGAATATTCATGTACAAGTTTTTGTAACGCTTTCAATTCTCTTGGGTAAATAATTAAGAGAGGAATGACTGGGTCACAACATGGGTTATGTTTAACTTTTTATTAAACTGCCAAACTGTTTTTCCAAAGTGGTAATACCATTTGACACTCCCACCAGCAACATCTAAGACTTCCAGCTGCTTCACATCTTCACCAAGGCTTGGTGTGGTCAAGTCTTGTTAATTCGATACATTCTAATAGATCTGTGGCTGTGACATACTGTAGTTTCAATTTGCATTTCCCTAATGACTATGATATTGAGGGGTTTTATTAGCATCCATATATTTTCTTTGGTGAAGTGTCTTTTCAAATTTTTGTCCATAAAATCTCTGTCCATATTTTAATTGGCTTGTTTGCTCAGTATTGACTGGTAAGGTTTTGTTTTGTTTTTAATATGTTTTTATTGATTTTTAGAGAGGTGGGAGGGAGGGAGAGAGAGAGACATCGATGTGAGAGAGAAACATCTATCAGCTGCATCCTGCATGCCCCTACTAAGGATCAAGCCTGCAACCCCAGCATGTGCCCTGACCAGGAATCGAACCTGCGACCTTTTGGTGCATGGGACAGCACTCAACCAACTGAGCCACACCAGCAGGGCATGACTGGCAAGATTTTTTGTTGTCGTCTACAAACAAGTCCCTTGTCAAATATGTAATCTTTTCTCCCAGTCTGTGGCTGTCATTTCATTTTCTTCACAATGTCTAAGAGCAGTAAATTTTAATTCTGATAAAGTCAAATTTATCAACTTTTTGTGGACAGTGCTAACTTATCTTAGCAATAGTTTATCATTTTCAGTGTATAGGTCTCATATATACTAGTATATAGTCAGATTTATCCCCAAATATTTCATATTTTTATCCACTGAAGTTTTTAAAAATTTCAGTTTCAGATTGTTTGTGGCTAATGTATAGAAAGATAATTGAGTTTTGTATATTTATCTTGCTAAACTCACTTATTAGTTCTAGTATCTTTTTTGTAGACCTCATAGGATTTTCTAGACAAGCAATCATGTCTGTAAATATAGTTTCACTTCTTCTTTTCCAATCTTATTTGCCTTTTATTGCTTCCCTCCCTCACCCCCCGCTTTATTGAACTCACTATTTGGCTGTTTGAAGTTGTAACACAGTTCACTAAACTATTGGCTTTTTAAAGTCTTTTTTCTCTATGTTTCATTTTGCAGTTTCTATAACTATTTTTTCAAGTTCACTATTCTTTTGCAATGTCTAATCTACTGTTATTTCCATCCACTGTATTTTATATCTCCAACATTGTAGTTTCCATCTCTAGAAGTTTATATTTGGATTTTTTTAAAAATTAAAAGTACCACTTTTTAAACTTTTTTTTATTTAGCTATTTCATGTCTCTACATAGTCAATCTCTCTTCTCGTTAAACATATAAAATACACCTGTTTTCTTTCTTTTTTAAAAAAAATTATTTTATTGATTTTTTACAGAGAAAAAGGGAGAGGGATCGAGAGTTAGAAACATCGATGAAAGAGAAACATCGATCAGCTGCCTCCTGCACCCCTCCTACTGGGGATGTGCCCGCAACCAAGGTACATGTCCTTGACCAGAATCGAATCTGGCACCTTTCAGTCCACAGGCTGACGCTCTATCTGAGCCAAACCAGTTAGGGCAAAATACACCCATTTTCATATTACCATCTATTAATTGTACCATCAGTTCAATTGATTGATTATCTCTTCATTATGGGTAGCATTTTCCTGCTTCTTTGTGTTTTTTGCTGTTGTTAGTCCTCACCCTAGGATATTTTTCCATTTATTTTTAGAGAGAGTGGAAGGGAATGGAGAGACACAGTGAGAGAAATATGGATGTGAGAGAGACACATTGATTGGTTGCCTCCTGCAAGCACCCCAACCAATCCCTGCAACCGAGGTACGTGCCCTTGACCGGAATTGAAACCGAGACCCTTCGGTCCACTGAGCCAAACTTAGGGCTAAGGCTAGTCATTGTTGATTGGGATAGCAGACACTGGATTTTACCTTGTTGGGCTCTGAATTGTTTTGTATTTCTATAAAGAATCTTGGGTTTTGTCCTGGGAAGTCATAAATTGCTTGGAAACAGTGTGATTATTTTGTTAGGTGTGCCAGAGCTGCATCTAGTATGGCATTACTTTTCCTCAGGACTCAGCCAAGACCCTTCTTAGTACTCTAATGGATGCCCCTTGAATGATGAGACTTTCTATTCTGACTATCAGGCTGTCGGGAATAGGCTGTGTTTCCCAGCCTTGTGTGAACTCTGAGCACTAATCCCACTTATCCTTTTGAATGGTTCTTTCCCCACACCTACGTTGATTAATACAATTTCTAGTTGATTAATACTCAGATAGATAGCAAAACTCATGTTTCAGATGGGAGAGTAAACCTAGTCTCGGTTACTCCATCTTAACCAGAAGCAGAAGTTCCTGTCATCAGAGCCGGCAGTGGAATCGACCAGGAAGCGTCAGGGTTGGCTCTGTGCTGGATCCAGGAGGTTTTTCCTCCCTTACACCAGGTGGCACACCTGGCACCAGGGAGGGACTGATCCTATTGTTCTGTCAACCTCTCAAGCACTGGGTGCCAGCCAGCCAGGGCAGGAGCCAGGAAGAGGAGGGAACTAGTGTGTCCTGGGGGAAGACAGAGTGGGGTATCTCATTATAACTTTGTCAATGAAATCATTCCTCCAGTGCCTTCACCTCCCCCAGCTACCCCAGCTGGAATCTGGCAGCTCTGGCCTCTTCTCCAGTTTCTGATTTCACCTGACCAGGGCTAAACAGGGATTAGCACCTGCAGCATTCTAGCTGGCAACATAACTACTACCTATCGACAAAAGTACCCCCCCCCCCTTTTTTTAGCAGTTGCCATTTTCCAGGCCCTAGGCTATTTGCTAAGAATCGGAGGCTGGAGGAGGTAAAGTGACTTCCCTAAGGGGCAGAATCAGGATTTAGCACTTATCTTTGGAGACCTGGTGTCTTGCCTGCCAGGAATGAGCCCTGGGAACTTTCATATCCTCTGGGTCCCATCCTCCCTTTTGGCCTAAGCCCCTGTTTCTAGTCCTGACTTGTGTCTGCCTCTGGGCCTCAAGCCCTGTCAGAATCTGCTTAGTTGTGGGAGGTGGCATGATGGGCGAGACACATACAGGCTTCCAAATTAAACAGACCTAAATTCAAATCCTACTTTCTTACTGTGTGGCCTTGAGGGAGTCACTTACTCCTCCTGAGCCACAAGAATTGCTTCTACAAAATGGAATAATGATGCTACTGCACAGGACTGATGTCAGGATTAAATGAGATAATATATAAAAAGTGCTTACTTCACGTGGTGTTCATACATGATAGTGATGTGAATGCAGAGCCAGCTCTAAACATTCCTGTTCTGCTTAATGAGATACTGGGTTGCTTCTCAGAGACAAGAAACCAAAACCGCAAGTCATGCAGCCAAAGCATGTGCAGGGGAGAGAACATAGACCTCTAGCTGCACCTGGAACCGAAGTCTCAGTCCCCCTTCCCCTGAACCAGAGGACCAGGACAGAACCAGAAATTGAACATTAGACCCTTTTAGATGCCAAGGGTTCCGTGTCCGGGAAGATCCAGTGTTGATGCCCCTTTACTTACTACAAATGGCCAAATTCCAAGCTCCTCCCATTAAAACATATCCCACCAGTACTTCCGCACATTGCTCCCCAGCCCCTGAAAGACTTTAACCTAGTCTAGTGAGCAAGATGGATTTGAGATACCACTAGGTCTCCCATCTTCTTGGCTGGCATCTTCTTGGTCAGTGAACCTTCCCTTATTCCAAACTCTGACATTTTGAGTTTTGGTCTTTTGAAGGGTCAGGCACATGAGCTTTGGTTTGGTAAAAGCAAGATCCCCATTTCCAGGCTGGCCTGTAAGGAGTTTGGAAGTCAGCACTCTACCAGAAAACCAAATTTAAAAGCTGAAAAATCAACAAGTCTTCTTAAATCCGTCTGAGAAGTGAGGTCACAGGGCCAACCCTTAACCAAACATGGGAGAGACAGACAGATGACTGCAGAGAATAACAACTTGCCAGACCAGAAACCCACGAGTGGGAACCTCTGCAGGAATGAGGACTAGATAGGAAAACCTGAACTGTCATTGAAGAATTGCTGGAGGCTCTATGTGGACAAGCCTGAGAGTTTAAAATTCCAGGGGGACCCAATCACAGGGATACCCCCACAGGTTTGTGGGGTTTACCTCCAGTAGCTTGACCAGGTCCTCACAGAAAACATGAGAAAAATTCCCTCCACCTCCCATGGGGTGGAAATACGCCAGCGCATTCTGTTCTTCTTAACAAAATCTGCCCTCAGTAGAAACTATTTATCAGAGCCCAACCTATTGGGGTTCTATCAGAGTATGACCTATCTGGAAGGGAAATATCCGATTCTAGCCCTCTCCAGCCATCCTCTCCCGCCTAAGTAAGGTGGAGGGTGAGGGGGGACTGAGAAATACCTGTGAAGTTCACAGTCCAGGGACGCAGGTTCACTAAAATACTGAGACATAATCATAGGACTCTAAAACACTTCCCATCTCCCACACCTTTACCACCACATCACTAAGGCCTCTTTAGACCAGGGGTGGGCAAACTTTTTGACTCGAGGGCCACAATGGGTTCTTAAACTGGACCAGAGGGCCGGAACAAAAGCAGGATGGAGTGTTTGTGTGAACTAATACATGTTAACACTGCTGCTGGTGAAGGAGCGGAGGTGAGAGCAAGAGAACCTTCCGCTCTTTCGGCTCTGCGGGCCGGATAGAACAGCCGAACGGGCCGGATAGAACAGCCGAATGGGCCGAATCCGGCCCGCGGGCCGTAGTTTGCCCACGGCTGCTTTAGACGTTTCTTCTACCCAGTACATCGTGCCCAGCTTTCAACAAAAAATTGCAGGGCACATCAAAGAGCAAACACAATTTGAGCAAGCAGCAAAATCAGGCAGGAACGTTGGAATTATCAGATGGAAATTTAAAACAACCATGATTGCTATGTTAAGGGCTCTAATGGAAAAAGTAGACAACATCAAGAACAGATGAGCAATGGAAGCAGAAATGACATTTCTAAGATCAAAAAGAAATGCTAGAGATAAAAAAATATCTACAGAAATAAAAATGCCTTTGATAGGCTCATTACTAGACTGGACATAGCTGAGGAAAGAATCTCTAGCTTGAGGATATCTCAGTAGAAACTTCCAAAGCTGAAAAGCAAAGAGAAAAAAAGATACTGGCTAAAGAGTGGGAGGAGAATGGTGGGGCAACTACAAAAGGTATAACCTACATACTGTGAATACCTGAAGAGAAGAGAGAGGAACAGAAGCAATAGTTGAAGGACTAATGACTGACAGTTTCACCCAAATTAATGTCAGACACCAAACCATAGATCCAGAAAGCTCAGAAAACACCAAGCAGAATAATCCCCCCGCCAAGAAAAGCTACATCCAAGCATATTATATAAACTACAGAAAAATCAAAGCAAACACCTTATCTATAGGGAAGCAAAGATAAGAATTTCATCTGACCTCTTCTCAGATACCATGCAAGCAAGAAGAGAACAAAGTGAAATAGTTAAAGTTGAGAGGACAGCACCACAAACTAGAATTCTGTATCTGCAAAATGTCCTTCAAAGTAAAGGAGAAATGAAGATCTTCTCAGACAAACAAAAATTGAAAGAATGTGTTGCCAGTAGACCTGTCTTGCAAGAAATGTCAAAAGAACTTCTTCAAAGAAAAGAAAGATGATATAGGTCAGAAACTTTGATCTGCGTTGAAAAGGGAAGAGAATCAAAGAAGAAATAAGTGAAGGGAAAATAACATATTTAAGTTTTTCTTCTTAATTGATCTTAACAGATAGGTTTGTTCAAAATAATGGCAACAATGTATTTGATGATTACAACTCATGTATAAGTGAAATGAATGACAGCAATGATATAAGGGACGGGAAGGAAGAATCAGAAATATTAGTTATTATAAGGTACTTGCACTGTAAAGCAGAATAGTTTAGTTGAAAGTGGACTTGGGTTGATGGTAAATGTATATTGCAAACTCTAGGGCAATCATTTAAAAAAGTTGAAAAAGGAGTATAATTGATAAGCTAAGAAAGGGGAGAAAGTGGAATCATAAAATGTTCAACTAAAACCACATCAGGCAGAAAAAGAGTGGAAGACAAAAATAGGAACAAAGAAAGGACAATGAATAAAAAAATAGTAACAAATATGATAGACACTTATCCAACTTTATCATGTAATCGCTTTAATGTTAATGGTCTAAATATACCAATTAAAAGACAGATTGTCAGAGTAGATCAAAAAACAAGACCCAACTATATATTGTCTAAAAGAAACCCACTTTAAATATAGAGACACATGTTGATTAAAAGTAACAGATAAAAAATAAAAGTAATAGATGGAGACAGATATACTATGCTAACACTAATCACAAGAAAATAGGAGTAGTTTGTATTCATTTCAGCCAGAGCAGACTGTTATCAGAAATAAAGGAACATTATCAGAAATAAAGAAAGGCATTCCCCTTAATGAAAAAAGGATCAACAATCCAATAAGACATGATCTTTCATGTGTATGTGCCTAACAGCAGAGCATCAAAATACATGTGATAAGATGTGAAAGAATTGCAAAGAGAAATACAGTCGATAAATCCGCTCTTATAGTTGGAGACTTAAACACCTTCCTGTCAGAAATGGACAGATCTAGCAGGCAAAAACTCAGTAAGTATATAGTTGAACTCTACAGCACTATTAATCAACTGAATATAATTGATATCTATCAACCACCTATCCAACAGCAGTAGAATACACATCCTTCTCAAGCTCACATGGCATATTCACCAAGATAGACCACATTCTGGTCCATAAAACATAACTTTCACAAGTCCAAAAGAATAGAAGTCATACAATATCTGCTCTCAGATCACATTGGAATTAAACTAGAAATCTTTTAAAGAAACCTACCTGAGAAATCCCCAAATACTGGGAGATTAGACAACACACTTCTGAAAAACATAAGGGTCAAGAAAGAAATCAAGAGAAATTTTTTAAAAAATATTTTGAACTAAATGAAAATACAACTCATCAATTAATACACATTGCCCTAGCTGGTTTGGCTCAGTGGATAGAGCATAGGCGTGCAGACCAAAGGGTCCCAGGTTCGATTCAAGTCAAGGGCACGTACCTTTGTTATAGGCTCCTTCCTAGACCAGACCCTGGTCAGGGCATGTGCAGGAGGCAACCAATCAATGTGTTTCTCTCACATCAATATCTCTCCTTGTCTTTTCCTCTCTCTTCCACTCTCTCTAAAAATCAATGAAAAAATATCCTTGGGTGAGGATTAAAAACAAAAACAAAAACATATTAACCACCACCATTAGCCTCACCCTCTGGCCGCAGCCCTGCCCCAATCATATCTGTGCTCACTATGATTATCATACATTGGACCACCCAGGTCCCAGCTCTTGGGTCTCAACTGTCATTGCTCTAAAATCCCACTCCACCTGTGTCATTACAAGTATAAAAGAAAGTAAGTTAAGAGCCTCCTTATCTCAAGCATTTCTATGGGCTGCTGATATAATCCTACAGTGGACAAACAGATCACCTGGTGAGAGAGTAAGAGCTGTGTTAAGGCAGAGAGTCTGTATGTGTAAGCAGTGTGAGCAGCTGCCAGCTGTGCTGTTGTAGAAGAGATGTCTGCATTGACTAAGGCGTTGACTCCACGATCCTGTTTGGCCCCATGTAATTGTAAAATGCGGGGGATTCTAAAAATCTCCATGGTTTTGAAAACTTGCGTTCCTTGAGCCAGATTATTCCAAGATTCTTATTTCTAAGATTATTTGATTTTAATGTTTTGTAAGTCTCAGGTTTTATATGTGGTACTAAAGATGATGATGTATACTGCCCGAACATATGTCCCAGAATTCCTCTTGGGAAGAGGGAACTATCTTTGTGGGGAAAATGCTTTGCTGAGGGCCTTAGGAGACTCTGACAGAGAGCTCAGGCTCTGAGGAGCCAACTGGTTTAGGAGGTGAGGGGGGCAAGATACAAGGTGGGGGAGTGGGTGCACATGTCTCTTTATATATCCAGATGCCAGTTAAAAATTCAGATTGACATTTACCGGTTAATTATGCAGATTTTTTTAAAAATATATTTTATTGATTTCTTACAGAGAGGAAGGGAGAGAGACAGAGAATCAGAAACATCGATGAGAGAGAAACATCGATCAGCTGCCTCCTGCACACCCCCCACTGGGGATGTGCCCGCAACCAAGGTACATGCCCTTGACCAGAATCGAACCTGGGACCTTTCAGTCCTCAGGCCGACGCTCCATCCACTGAGCCAAACCAGTCAGGGCAATAATGCAGATTTTGTAATCAAAGAAAAACACAATAATTTCAAGAGAAACATCAAAAGTGCTTTATTCAAAGTAATGCCCATTGCTAGCTACACATCTCCACCATCTTTCAGGTAATTTGTGGATACCGTCCCAATAGAACATTTCTTGTTTTGAGGCAGACCGTTCAGAGACCCATTTTCCACTTCTTTGTACATTTTGAAGCACTGCTCAGAAAGTGCGTGTGCCATCGATCAGAACGTAATCTGAAGGAGCAAGGTCTGGTGAATATGGCGGGTGGGTTAATACTTCCCAGGCAAGATCTGTTAACTTGTCTTTAACTGGTTTTGAAGTGTGTGATGGTGTGTCATCATGAAGCAAAATTACTTTGCTGTGTCTTCTAGCCCATTCTGGTCGTTTCATGATCAAAGCGTGGTTCAAATTGATTATTCGTTGTCGGTAGCGATCAGTATTAACCGTTTCACCTGGTTTTAGAAGCTCATAATACACCACACCTTCCTGATCCCACCAAACGCAGAGCATTGTCTTCTTTCCAAAGCGATTTGGCCTTGCAGTCGATGTTGATGGTTGACCGGGATCAACCCATGATTTTGTGCATCTGGGATTCTCAAAATAAATCCAC